>NW_026652277.1:57773282-58225528 GCF_009828535.3 Hylobates moloch
TCCCACGATCTCAACCAATCGTGGGAAGGAAACAACAGGTGCTGGAGAGGATGTGGTTGAACTAGTTTACAGTCCCACCAACAGTGTAAAAGTGTTCCTATTTCTCCACATCCTCTCCAGCACCTGTTGTTTCCTGATTTTTTAATGATGGCCATTCTAACTGGTGTGAGATGGTATCTCACTGTGGTTTTGATTTGCATTTCTCTGATGGCCAGTGATGATGAGCATTTCTTCATGTGTTTTTTGGCTGCATAAATGTCTTCTTTTGAGAAGTGTCTGTTCATGTCCTCTGCCCACTTTTTGATGGGGTTGTTTGTTTTTTTCTTGTAAATTTGTTTGAGTTCATTGTAGATTCTGGATATTAGCCCTTTGTCAGATGAGTAGGTTGCAAAAATTTTCTCCCATTCTGTAGGTTGCCTGTTCACTCTGATGGTAGTTTCTTTTGCTGTGCAGAAGCTCTTTAGTTTAATGAGATCCCATTTGTCAATTTTGGCTTTTGTTGCCATTGCTTTTGGTGTTTTAGACATGAAGTCCTTGCCCACGCCTATGGCCTGAATGGTATTGCCTAGGTTTTCTTGTAGGATTTTAATGGTTTTAGGTCTAACATTTAAGTCTTTAATCCATCTTGAATTAATTTTTGTATAAGGTGTAAGGAAGGGATCCAGTTTCAGCTTTCTACATATGGCTAGCCAGTTTTCCCAGCACCATTTATTAAATAGGGAATCCTTTCCCCATTTCTTGTTTTTGTCAGGTTTGTCAAAGATCAGATAGTTGTAGCTATGCGGCATCATTTCTGAGGGCTCTGTTCTGTTCCATTGATCTATGTCTCTGTTGTGGTACCAGTACCATGCTGTTTTGGTTACTGTAGCCTTGTAGTATAGTTTGAAGTCAGGTAGCGTGATGCCTCCAGCTTTGTTCTTTTGGCTTAGGATTGACTTGGCAATGCGGGCTCTTTTTTGGTTCCATATGAACTTTAAAGTAGTTTTTTCCAATTCTGTGAAGAAAGTCATTGGTAGCTTGATGGGGATGGCATTGAATCTATAAATTACTTTGGGCAGTATGGCCATTTTCACGATATTGATTCTTCCAACCCATGAGCATGGAATGTTCTTCCATTTGTTTGTATCCTCTTTTATTTCATTGAGCAGTGGTTTGTAGTTCTCCTTGAAGAGGTCCTTCACATCCCTTGTAGGTTGGATTCCTAGGTATTTTATTCTCTTTGAAGCAATTGTGAATGGGAGTTCACTCATGATTTGGCTCTCTGTTTGTCTGTGATTGGTGTACAAGAATGCTTGTGATTTTTGTACATTGATTTTGTATCCTGAGACTTTGCTGAAGTTGCTAATCAGCTTAAGGAGATTTTGGGCTGAGACGATGGGGTTTTCTAGATATACAATCATGTCATCTGCAAACAGGGACAGTTTGACTTCCTCTTATCCTAATTGAATACCCTTTATTTCCTTCTCCTGCCTGATTGCTCTGGCCAGAACTTCCAGCACTATGTTGAATAGGAGTGGTGAGAGAGGGCATCCCTGTCTTGTGCCAGTTTTCAGAGGGAATGCTTCCAGTTTTTGCCCATTCAGTATGATATTGGCTGTGGGTTTGTCATAGATAGCTCTTATTATTTTGAGATACGTCCCATCAATACCTAATTTATTGAGAGTTTTTAGCATGAAGGGTTGTTGAATTTTGTCAAAAGCCTTTTCTGCATCTATTGAGATAATCATGTGGTTTTTGTCTTTGGTTCTGTTTATATGCTGGATTACATTTATTGATTTGCGTATGTTGAACCAGCCTTGCATCCCAGGGATGAAGCCCACTTGATCATGGTGTATAAGCTTTTTGATATGCTGCTGGATTCGGTTTGCCAGTATTTTATTGAGGATTTTTGCATCAATGTTCATCAAGGATATTGGTCTAAAATTCTCTTTTTTGGTTGTGTCTCTGCCTGGCTTTGGTATCAGGATGATGCTGGCTTCATAAAATGTGTTAGGGAGGATTCCCTCTTTTTCTATCGATTGGAATAGTTTCAGAAGGAATGGTACCAGTTCCTCCTTGTACCTCTGGTAGAATTCGGCTGTGAATCCATCAGGTCCTGGACTCTTTTTGGTTGGTAAGCTATTGATTATTGCCACAATTTCAGAACCTGTTATTGGTCTATTCAGAGATTCGACTTCTTCCTGATTTAGTCTTGGGAGGGTGTATTTGTCGAGGAATTTATCCATTTCTTCTAGATTTTCTAGTTTATTTGCATAGAGGTGTTTGTAGTATTCTCTGATGGTAGATTGTATTTCTGTGGGATCGGTGGTGATATCCCCTTTTTCATTTTTTATTGCATCTATTTGATTCTTCTCTCTTTTCTTCTTTATTAGTCTTGCTAGCGGTCTATCAATTTTGTTGATCTTCTCAAAAAACCAGCTCCTGGATTCATTAATTTTTTGAAGGGTTTTTTGTGTCTCTATTTCCTTCAGTTCTGCTCTGATTTTAGTTATTTCTAGCCTTCTGCTAGCTTTTGAATGTGTTTGCTCTTGCTTTTCTAGTTCTTTTAATTGTGATGTTAGGGTGTCAATTTTGGATCTTTCCTGTTTTCTCTTGTGGGCATTTAGTGCTATAAATTTCCCTCTACACACTGCTTTGAATGTGTCCCAGAGATTCTGGTAGGTTGTGTCTTTGTTCTCGTTGGTTTCAAAGAACATCTTTATTTCTGCCTTCATTTCATTATGTACCCAATAGTCATTCAGGAGCAGGTTGTTCAGTTTCCATGTAGTTGAGCGGTTTTGAGTGAGTTTCTTAATCCTGAGTTCTAGTTTGATTGCACTGTGGTCTGAGAGACAGTTTGTTATAATTTCTGTTCTTTTACATTTGCTGAGGAGAGCTTTACTTCCAACTATGTGGTCAATTTTGGAATAGGTGTGGTGTGGTGCTGAAAAAAATGTATAGTCTGTTGATTTGGGGTGGAGAGTTCTGTAGATGTCTATTAGGTCCACTTTGTTTAGAGCTGAGTTCAATTCCTGGATATCCTTGTTAACTTTCTGTCTAGATGATCTGTCTAATGTTGACAGTGGGGTGTTAAAATCTCCCATTATTATTGTGTGGGAGTTTAAGTCCCTTTGTAGGTCACTCAGGACTTGCTTTATGAATCTGGGTGCTCCTGTGTTGGGTGCATATATATTTAGGATAGTTAGCTCTTCTTGTTGAATTGATCCCTTTACCATTATGTAATGGCCTTCTTTGTCTCTTTTGATCTTTGTTGGTTTAAAGTCTATTTTGTCAGAGACTAGGATTGCAACCCCTGCCTTTTTTTGTTTTCCATTTGCTTGATAGATCTTCCTCCATCCCTTTATTTTGAGTCTATGTGTGTCTCTGCACGTGAGATGGGTTTCCTGAATACAGCACACTGATGGGTCCTGACTCCTTATCCAGTTTGCCAGTCTGTGTCTTTTAATTGGAGCATTTAGCCCATTTACATTTAACGTTAATATTGTTATGTGTGAATCTGATCCTGTCATTATGATGTTAGTTGGTTATTTTGCTCATTAGTTGATGCAGTTTCTTCCTAGCCTTGATGGTCTTTACAATTTGGCATGTTTTTGCAGTGGCTGGTACCGGTTGTTCCTTTCCATGTTTAGTGCTTCCTTCAGGAGCTCTTTTAGGGCAGGCCTGGTGGTGACAAAATCACTCAGCATTTGCTTGTCTGTAAAGTATTTTATTTCTCCTTCACTTATGAAGCTTAGTTTGGCTGGATAGGAAATTCTGGGTTGAAAATTCTTTTCTTTAAGAATGTTGAATATTGGCCCCCACTCTCTTCTGGCTTGTAGAGTTTCTGCCGAGAGATCAGCTGTTAGCCTGATGGGCTTCCCTTTGTGGGTAACCCGACCTTTCTCTCTGGCTGCCCTTAACATTTTTTCCTTCATTTCAACTTTGGTGAATCTGACAATTATGTGTCTTGGAGTTGCTCTTCTCGAGGAGTATCTTTGTGGCGTTCTCTGTATTTCCTGAATCTGAATGTTGGCCTGCCTTGCTAGATTGGGGAAGTTCTCCTGGATAATATCTTGCAGAGTGTTTTCCAACTTGGTTCCATTCTCCCCGTCATTTTCAGGTACACCAATCAGACGTAGGTTTGGTCGTTTCACGTAGTCCCAAATTTCTTGGAGGCTTTGTTCATTTCTTTTTATTCTTTTTTCTCTAGACTTCCCTTCTCTCTTCATTTCATTCATTTCATCTTCCATCAGCGATACCCTTTCTTCCAGTTGATCGCATCTGCTACTGAGGCTTCTGCAATCTTCACGTAGTTCTCGAATCTTGGCTTTCAGCTCCTCCATCTCCTTTAAGCCCTTCTCTCCATTGGTTATTCTAGTTATCCATTCTTCTAATTTTTTTTCAAAGTTTTTAACTTCTTTGCTATTGTTTTGAATTTCCTCCCGTAGCTCAGAGTAGTTTGATCGTCTGAAGCCTTCTTCTCTCAACTCGTCAAAGTCATCCTCCATCCAGCTTTGTTCCATTGCTGGTGAGGAACTGCGTTCCTTTGGAGGAGGAGAGGTGCTCTGCTTTTTAGAGTTTCCAGTTTTTCTGCTCTGTTTTTTCCCCATCTTTGCGGTTTTATCTACTTTTGGTCTTTGATGATGGTGATGTACAGATGGGTTTTTGGTGTGGATGTCCTTTCTGTTTGTTAGTTTTCCTTCTACCAGACAGGACCCTCCGCTGCAGGTCTGTTGGAGTTTACTAGAGGTCCACTCCAGACCCTGTTTGGCTGGGTGTCAGCAGCGGTGGCTGCAGAACAGCGGATTTTCGTGAGACCACCAATTCAGCTGTCTGATAGTTCCTCTGGAAGTTTTGTCTCAGAGGAGTACCTGGCCCAGTGAGGTGTCAGTCTTTCCCTTCTGGAGGGGTGCCTCCCAGTTAGACTGCTCAGGGGTGAGGGACCCACTTTAGGAGGCAGTCTGTCCGTTCTCAGATCTCCAGCTGCGTGCTGGGAGAACCACTACTCTCTTCAAAGCTGTCAGTCAGACAGGGAGGTTTAAGTCTCTGGAGATTCCTGCTGACTTTTTGTTTGTCTGTGCCCTGCCCCCAGAGGTGGAGCCTACAGAGGCAGACAGGCCTCCTTGAGCTGTGGTGGGCTCCACCCAGTTCGAGCTTCCTGGCTGCTTTGTTTACCTAAGCAAGCCTGGGTAATGGCGGGCGCCCCTCCCCCAGCCTCGCTGCCGCCTTGCAGCTTGATCTCAGACTGCTGTGCTAGCAATCAGCGAGACTCCGTGGGCATAGGACCCTCCGAGCCAGGTGCGGGATACAATCTCCTAGTGTGCCGTTTTCCAGGCCCGTTGGGAAAGCGCAGTATGAGGGTGGGACTGACCCGATTTTCCAGGTGCTGTCTGTTACCCCTTTCTTTGACTAGGAAAGGGAACTCCCTGACCCCTTGCGCTTCCCGAGTGAGGCAGTGCCTCGCCCTGCTTAGGCTCGCGCACAGTACTGCTGAGTATTGGAAGGGGAGGGGCAGGAGTTGGAACTCCAGAGGATATGGGGGTCAAATCAAGGAGAGTCAGCTATCATATTTAGGGAAAAAATGGAAAGCCCTAGAAGGGTTTTTGGAAAAAGAATGACATGGTCAGATGGAAGACTAGTCTATGTAGATCCTGGGGAATGGATTTCAGCAGAGATTTATCTGGATAAATTTTAATTATCTAGATGAAAGCCTGAGCAAGGCCAGGAGTAACAGGAGCAGGACTCACTGATGGATTGAACACGAGGAGCAGTATTACAACTGTCTGGCAGGGACCTGGGTCCAAACTCTGACTCTGCCATTTATGCCCTGTGTCTATGTAACCTTAGACAAGTAGCTTTACCCTCTCTCCATATGCCTCAGTGGCTCATCCCTTTCTTGTTCACTTTCTTGATTTTTTTTCAAGCCTCTGTTTGCCTTCCTTATACTGTTGGTATAAGTTTCCTTATTGTCCCATATTCACCCTCAATCCTGAGCACCCCTCACATCTCTCCTTTCTTTAAACCCAGGCTCACTGACATACTGTTAGAGCAACAGGAGTTTCCTGCTAAGCCTTCCCTTTCTTCATATGGATTCATTGCAATTAAATGCTTAGAACTTCATTTCTTATAGTTTATTTTCTGATGTTACCCTTTCAAATATCTGGTTTCTGTAAACATCTTTGATGTTGTATGCACATGCACCCACCCTCTGAGCGATTCATGGAATTCTAGACACTCAGTGCCACATCCTGGACACCAGAAATGTATACACCTTTTCTGCACCACCTGTGAGATAACCAGGGCAGGCTGGCATGGTGTTGGGTAGGAATGAGGATTCTAAGAGTAGTGAGCAAGAAATGTAACTTCAGGGAACACCTAGAGTGAGCTCATAAGGCACAGTCATACACGTATGTGTGTGCTACAGAGTGTGTGCATGCATGTTCCCCCGGATATGTGCATGATCACATGTGTGAGTGTGGGTTTATGTAAAAGGATGTCTTGCCTGCTATGATGGTTAATACTGAGTGTCAACCTGATTAGATTGAAGGATGCAAAGTATTGATCCTGGGTGTGTCTGTGAGAGAATTGCCGAAGGAGATTAACATTTGAATCAGTGGGCTGGGAAAGGCAGACCACCCTTAATCTGGGCAGGCACAATCTAATCACCTGTCAGCATGGCTAGGGTAAAAGCAGGCCGAAGAACGTGAAAAGCCTAGACTGGCTTAGCCTCCCAGCCTACATCTTTCTCCCATGCTGGATGCTTCCTGCCCTCAAACATCAAACTTCAAGTTCTTCAGCTTTGAGGCTTAGGCTGGCTTCCTTGATCCTTAGCTTGCAGACAGCCTATTGTGGGACCTTGTGATCATGTGAGTTTAATACTCCTTAATAAACTCCCTTAATATATCTATCTATCTTATTAGTTCTGTCCCTCTAGAGAACCTTGACTAATACACCTGCTGATCCAGGATTTGGCTATTAGGTTAAATCTCTACATTGGCCCACATGCCCTCAAATGTTATCGTGTGCCCGTGATGTGAATGGTGCTCCCATGGTTGTGGCATACCTGAATATAACACCTGAACAGTGCACAATCTGAAAATATGTACTGGAAGGAGAGTGGATTTTTAACATTTCCAAGTAGGGGGTCCTAACAAAGTAGACTGTGGGGTATATTCAGTCTGATACTTAGCATATAATTACTAGTTTCTGAGAAATAAAAATTATTCTAATATCCATCGTTTCAGTGATGATAGATCATGTGACAGATTAGACCTGGCAGCCCATGAGAAGCGTACGTGGTCTCTTTTTCTCCACTTGGGTATCTTTATAGTGTACATTTTCTCAATTGTGTTCAGACGTTTTCAGAACTTGACAGTCCCAGAGGCATTTACCCAGGTAGGTGAGTAATAGCCTGCATTTCTTAATTTAAGGCACAGTGATCAGAAAAGGCCTATGACCCCTAACAAAAAGTGTGGTCAGTGACCTGGAATCATGAAGCTTTGTCCAGTCTCCTTGCTCGAAATAATTCAGTCCGAGATAATTCATTGCTTAGTGCATTTCCCTCTTGGCCACTCTATGGCCACTCAAGGGCCACACCTCTCAGGTGCAGTCAGCTGCCTTTTGCAATGACTGTCAGTCTAGAACCATAAAATAGCTAATGACATACTGCTGTCCCATATGCTACCCGAATCAGCGTGACTTTAATTATTTCTCCTGGGATGAGTTCAAGGGCTCATAGATTCTCAGAAAGCTTGGAATAAGATGGTGACTTAGTTGCAGCCAGACAGGGCGTGATAGATCCCTGGTAAAGCTTAGCAGCTGTGGCCTATCTGCACTGGAGCAGTGATGTGCACAGATGTTGCTATGGTGACTTCCATAACTCAGAGGGTGTGAGAATTTCGGGATTCCCAGGGGGAGCACTGTATTTCCTCACACCAGGCTCTGTAACCTGGCATTCACAAGCCCTCAAATACAAGCTGTGCCGATTAAGATCCCTAAAAATCTGGTCCCTTGCTATTTATATGTAACAGCCATGTGAGCTTTAATGGAGGAGCTTGTGTGTGTGTATGTTATAAAAATGTGATGGGAATTTTCTAGTATTTGTACTAATGTCTTACAAGGCAGAACATGACCCATGTACCCCATCTTATTTACTTTTCCTAGAATTATAAGTTTCCTTGGTATCTCATTAATCACTAGAAGTCTAAAATTTTATTCTCTTTATACTCTGCTGTTATTGCCTTGCAACAATCTCAGCTTTAGTGTCTAATTTTTTTTATTATACTTTAAGTTCTGGGATACATGGGCAGAATGTGCAGGTTTGTTACATAGGTATACATGTGCCGTGGTGGTTTGCTGCACCCATCAACCCGTCATCTACATTAGGTATTTCTCCTAATGCTATCCCTCCCCTAGCCCCCAACCCCCCGACAGGCTCTGGTGTGTGATGTCCCCCTCCCTGTGTCCGTGTGTTCTCACTGTTCAACTCCCACTTATGAGTGGGAACATGCGGTGTTTGTTTTCTGTTCCTGTGTTGGTTTGCTGAGAGTGATGGTTTCTAGCTTCATCCATGTCCCTGCAAAGGACATGAACTCATCCTAATTTAATTGGTGTGTTTTACAAAAATTATTGAATACCTACTCTATGTATAGAATTATACTTTATGGTTATACCTCCTTTATGAAAAAATGGTATGGAAATAGAAGAATTAATTTCTATTGAAGTGATATCTAGTGTTTTCTTGTGTAGTTTCATCATTGAAAATCTCTAAGTACCTTGAAAAATCAAAGGGTCTAATTAAGTAACGTGGATATGCAGAAACAATGTATATCAATGTTTAAAGTCTTAAAAGAAAATTCTTTATCTGGTTGATAATAAATTGCCCCTTGGACCTAGACAGTCAATTAATCGAGAAACTAATTCATTCATTCAACATGTATTTATTGAACACTCTGTTCAGGGTGCAAGTCCTGGGCATACATTGATGAATGAAACAATTAGAGTTCCTGTTTTCATGAGCTTATGGTATAGAGGAAGAGAGAGAAAACATTGTGTAAACTAACATGAATATGTAATTGCAACTGGAAAAATGCACGCAGGAATTAAATAGGGCAAAGTGGTAAAGGATAGTTAGAAGGCTACTCAGATGTGTGTGAAATATCAAATGCAATTACACGTATGACTTAAAATAGGGCATACACAGAGATTTATGTCTAGAATGGAGAAGAAGGGCACTTTTGTATCTGTACTTCAGTGACACATGTCTGGCTAAAGTCATAGTCATCTGTGTTCAGGGCCTGATGATTTAGTAGTTGAATGATATAGGTACGTAAGGAAGGGGAGACATCTATCTGCAGCTTCTTCTGGGATGAAAATGAATTTTGTTTTGTCACCCTGGGAGCAAGAGAGCTGGCAGTGGAGGTGGAAGTGGGGGTGTTGAAAATGAGTCTACCTTTATCAAAGGTGCTGGGGAATGACAGAGTTAAAGCATTTGCATAGGACTGATTCCTAGGAGAAAACCGGAGAAAAGGGAAGGAAAGCTGCATTTACCGTACACCTACCATGCACCAGGCATTTTATACGTCATCTCACTTATGCATGGATATTGCTTCTGTTTGGGAGATTAGGAAATTCAGGCACAAGTGATTAAGTAATTTGCTCAACATTTCATAGCTTGTGAATAAAGAGTCTGGAATTCAACTCCTTGTCTGCCTGACTTCATAACTTTCTAGTCCATGTTTTTTTTTTCCCCACTATCTTTATGCTCTCTAAGCCATAAACAAGTACAATCCCTGTATACAGTTTACAAAGAAAAAAGGTGACAATATAATACATTTATGTTTGTATCTTTCCCATAAAACATTTTATTTACTCCTGTGTGTAACAGTAGGTACTATAACAATTTAACATACTATCGTAAAATGTCTTTAGATAGACCTAGAAAATATAATGTAGAGAAAGACGATATTCATGGATTGAACAATTTATACTGTAAATATGTCAATTTGACTAAAATTAATCTATAAATTCAATATAATTCCAATAACAGCACTAGTAGGATCTGTTTGGAAGAAAGCTGACCAATTCTTAAATTTATATGGGTGAGTAAAGGTCTATAAATAGCTAAGAAAAATCAAAGAGTAGAAGTTCGCACTTCTAGTTATATTTTATAATTAAAGTGGCACTAGTGCAGGAATAGGGAGTCCAGGAACAGATTTATATTTATTTGGATATTTATTACCTGTCAGAGAGAGCATCACATATCAGGAAAAATTAGTTCACTATATGGAGACAAATAAAGTTGGATTCCTTATACAACACTAAAAAATGGATTTAAGATTTAATTATAAAAGATAAAACTGCAAAGCTTTCATTGATCTAATGACCTGTTAAGCATTCTTAAATAAGACCTCACAAGTTCAAACACTAAAGATGAAAGAAAAAAGAGGAAAAAAAAGTTTTACTAAATAAAGCCAAATTAAATATTTTTTTTGTGTGTGTGTGTGTAATAAGGGACCCCCATAGACAGTTTATACTTGGAAGGGAATATTTCCAATACTAACAAGGGATTAATATCTAGTATATATAATACACTTATGCAAATCAATAGGAGGGAAGGACATTCAACAGAAAAATGGCAGAAGACATGAAGAGGCAATTCATGAAGTAGAAAACCAAATGATTGGTAAATACTTAAGCGCTCCCTCCTCCCCAAAAGCTTCACCTAACTATTAATCAAGTAAATACTAATTAAATGAGAAGGAGGTGTCACTTGCCACATACCATTTTGTCAAGAATTAGAAAGTTAGCTAATACTAAGTGCTAGCAAAGGTATGTAGGACATGCAGCCCTCATGCATAGTGCTGGGAGTGACAACTGGTACATTCACTCTGGAGACCAATGTAGTACAACCCTATGAAAACACTCTCTAAGCAAGCAATCCCACATCTGGGTGTATATTCCAAAAAGAAACCTTCACATCAGACAGATCTATAGTTCTCCTCGTAGGTAAGTAAATAGCAAAAATGTGTACATAGGTTCACCAAAAGCTTTGTTCAAGAATGTTTATATAGACACTATAAATAACAGCTGAAGACAATATATATTTCCAATTACAGTACATAAATAAATAATGATATATATTTATATAATGGAATGTGATAAAGCTATAAGAATACATAAACTACAAGTACAGACAATAGTAAGGAGGAATCTCACAAATATCATGCGAGGGAAAGAAGCCAGACCCAAGAGAGTATACACTATATGATTCAGTGAAAAAGGGTCCAAAACCAGGTAAACTTAATCGATGGTGTTAAAGATCAGGATAGTGGTTACTCTTGCTTGAGAAGGAGGTGTCTGGAAGGAGGTACGGAGGGCCTCTGGGAGGATCTGGTGGTGCTCCTGCTATGGATGCTGATATGCCTGTGCTCGTTTTGGAGATGTCACTGAACTGTACATCTATGATTTGCATGCTTTTCAGTATGTATATGTCGCACGTGAATAAAATTTATGTTAAAAATAATTACATATATAAAATACCATTACATAATCTTCAAGTATACATTTCAGTCTAAGTAACCGTTGCCTAGCTAGAGAATTAGAAAATACTTATAATTTCCAATGATGTCAAGTAGCAGATTACATGCAAAATATAGCAAAGTTGATGTCTTGCCAGTAGTTAGAGGAAGGCAGGTAGGTATGGGGGAAATGTGAGTAGGAATAAACTAATTGAGTGGGAAACATGAGGATCATACACTAAAGGAAGGCCTGCGTGGGCCAGTATTGATTGTGCATCACGAGCTGAGAGAAATGATTGATCCAATCGTGTGTACTTGAGTCTGAAGGAAGAAAACTGTATTTATCAAAACACTACGAACACCAAGCTCTGAAATACAACAGAAAACAAGGAAGACACAGCTCCTGCCCTCAGAGACTTCATGATCTTGTGGAGAGACAGACATTTTACAAATAAGAGCCCAAATAATAATGAATTAACATTCTGATAAATGAGACAGCAAAAAGATACAGGTTGCAATGGAATAGGAGGGAAGGAGAGAAAATGTCAAACTGTGCCCACTTCTTCAGTAGACCTGGAATAGATAGGTCTACAGAATCGAAGAGTAAGGTAGGTGATCTGGGAAATGGCCAGAAATGTAGGAATGAGCTTAGGAGTGTTATTTGTACAGCAGAAGAGGCTGAATGATTCTAACTACATCGTATTAAAACTTGAGGCATCTCTTGCCAAATGGGATTTCTAAGTACTTTATTTTAGACATTTAGATATCTGCCTATGGATTTTGCCAATATGGCAAAATGATTTGATTTTAATTTGAGGTTGGGAGTAGGCAAGGAGGGTATGACAGTAGAGATACTATCTCATTTAAATGGAGACTGTCTCTCCCTCGTCTGATTACTTAGTTTGAGAAATATAGACTCACAGTGAACTTTTTAAAAATTCTTGTCTGGGCGCAGTGGCTCATGCCTGTAATCCCAGCACTTTGGGTGGCCAAAGTGGGGGGGTGGGGGAGGGGCGGATCACAAGGTCAAGAGATCGAGACCATCCTGGCCAACATGGTGAAACCCCATCTCTACTAAAAATACAAAAATTAACTGGGCATGGTGGCACGTGCCTGTAGTCCCAGCTACTCGGGAGGCTGAGGCAGGAGAATTGCTTGAACCCGGGAGATGGAGGTTATAGTGAGCCAAGATCATGCCACTGCACTCCAGCCTGGGCAACAGAGCTAGACTCCGTCTCAAAAAAAAAAAACAATTATTAAGAAGACTGATTTAAATTAATAACTGATTTAAAAGTTACATATTTTCCTATCTCTTCACTATATATTTTATGGAATTTTTAAATAAAATATACATGACCTGTGATCATAATCTCAAAGTAGAGGTGAGCACTAAAATGTGTAAGATGGCAATATTCCATTTAGGAGCACAGAATTTTATCTTAACCTCTGTGAATCTGTTTCAATTGCAGCAACATTAATGGACTGAAAATCTAAAGTCATTAAAAATGTCTGGTATCATGCAAGGTGTGATATGTGTGAGTAGTACTTAACAAACTGTTTCTGTAGAGATGTCGTCGGTTGTTAAGCTGTGATATGATTAACAGCACCCAAAATAAGTAATTAGCTTTTCATGCTTAGAAACAATTTTCATTTGATTATGCAGGAGTGATGGATCTATTGTGTGCCGATGCTTCTTAAGGAGAGTGAATAGGTAGAATGAACCTCAGTTCTTCCCTAGTTCCATGATTCTGTGATTTTAGGCAAGTGAGTTAACCTCACTGTGGAAGGGTTTCGTCAGCCTTATAATCAGAAAGTGACCCAGTAGCCATACTGCCGGGATGGTCTATTTGTTCATTTCAATGAGTCATTTCTTTCCCTAGTGATGTTATTCTTTGAATTGGCTTTCTTGATTACTTCTTTTCTAGTATTGGGGCACCTACTAAACAAAGAGAGCCATCTGAATGCTGCTTGATGCACATGAATCCAGGACTAAAGGGAATTATTTGGAGATACTTCCCCTTGGATGCAGCAGATCCTAAGGAAGAGCTCCTATTCCTTGCCGAATACACCTTCTGAGACAGCTAAGGGCTGTCCCACTTAGGTCTCCTTTCACGAAATATTTTGCTTCCAACTGCAGAGAGGGCAGTTATCTGACAGCCTCCAGTTGCAGCAACCTGAGGATCCACCAAAGCTTTTCAGCTGAGGCCAAGCTTTTTCTGGGCAATCCTGAAAGCATTGGCAGAATGGATTCCACAGGGCCAGGCTGCTTCTGCCCAATGGTTCTGAGTGACAGATTGGATTGGCAGAGCCTTGTCAGATCTGCATCACAGTCTAAGGCTGCCCCAGTCCAATCCTGCTTTCTCCTCCCTTTCTTGTCACAGAGGACTGGTAAGCATCAGGGCTGAAAGGCTTTTTCTGCCATTCCTGCTTCTTTGCGCTGTGTTTCAAGGGTATTCTTTCCCTCCACCAGCTTCCCAATGAACCTCTTGCATTTCTAAATCTGTCTCAGTGTCTGCTACCTGCAGAACCCAAACTGATATTCCTTTCCAGTGACTAATCAGTATGTCTACTGGATTTCATGTCCCTCTATCCTGACTAATACAAGCAATGGTTACTTTTTCACTAATTACAATATTAACCTCACTCTAGTCTTCCCTCTCTGTAAAGGTTTATTAAGAAAGCCAATCATAGATTTATACCCACTTTCTGAAAACACCCAATCCAGATCAAATCCTCACTTTCTTAAGGCTTTCTCCAAAGTCTCCTAACCCACAGCCTGAGTCCTATAATAAGTTCTTTCTAACACTCTTACTGAGATGCCCCACTGTTCCCCATGGTGTACATCCCTCCCGCCCATGGAGATAAGAAATCCAATTTGTTCAGCTACAGGTGTGTTCTTTGTGGTCTTTGCCTAGAGGATATTGAAAACAGTATAATTTATCTAAGAAATTACTGTGTCTCCTGTATCCATTCATTTGTTCATCTATTCACTTATTCATCCCATAAACATTTTTTGAGCACCTCCTTTGTGCTGGAGACTGCTGGACACTATTGATTTGAGATGGACTGTATACTGCTGGCTAGAAAAGCCCAGCAGAGATAAGAGCTGCCATGTATTACATACTGATTATATGTCTGGCACTGCTCTCAACACTTTATATAGATTACCTGTGTAAGGGTGCCTTACCTTAGCCTCCAAGGTGAGAATTGTTATTTCATTTCTACAGATGAGAAAATTCAGGCTCAGAGAAGATAAATCAACACAGCTGGAAAGTGGCAGAAACAGGATTTGCACAGCTTCAAAGTCCTGCATAAGTTCTTTCAAGGAGGCTGAACTCCCTGAAATCAGGCTGTGCACAAAACTGCCTCATTTTATTCCAAGTAAGGTTGGCCATATGTAGAATGAAACAAAAATGATAGCCGAAATTTATCATTTAAAAACCAGCTTTTTTTTTTTTGAAGTGGAGTCTCGCTCTATTGCCCAGGGTAGAGGGCAGTGGTGCAATCTCGGCTCACTGCAACCTCCCGGGCTCAAGAGATTCTCCTGCCTCAGTCTCCAGAATAGCTGGGACTATAGGCACAGGCCACCATGCCTGCCTAATTTTTGTGTTTTTAGTAAAGATGGAATTTGACCATGTTGGCCAGGCTGGTCTTGAACTCCTGACCTCAGGTGATCTACCCACCTCGGCCTCCCAACATGCTGGGATTACAGATGTGAGCCACCGTGCCCAGCCAAAAAACCCAGTTTTTATTTTTTATTTTTTATTTTTATTTTTTATTGAGGAGGGATTTGCATATGTTCAGGACTATGAAATCTGTGGAAACACATCCTGTTTCTGTGTAACTAATGATAACGACTTCATTATCATTAGTATACCAACACAAAGTTTGTCATTATATTAATATTTTAAACTGTTAGTATATAATTAGTCATTATATTAGTTAGCTCAAGCTGCCATAACAAAACACCATAGATTGGGTGGCTTTAACAACAGAAATTTATTTTCTGATAGTTCTGGAGGCAGGAAAGTCTAAGATCAAGCTCCAGCAGAATTTAGCTTCTGGTGAAGGTTGCTCTTCTTAACCTATAGGCAGTCGCCTTCTTGCTGTGTGCTCATATGGCCTTTTCTTGGCACATGTACAGAGAGAGAGAGAGAGAGGGAGGGAGGGAGAATGCACAAGCAAGCTCACTGATGATTCTTCTTATGAGGGCACTAATGCCATCATGGAGGACCCACCGTCACGGCCTCATCTGACCCTAATTCTATCGCAAAGGCCCTATCACCAACTATCATCACACTGGGGGACAGGGCTTCAACGTGTGAATTTTGGGTGTTACAAACATTTCGTCTGTAACACATGGTCTCATCTCTGATGAAGCACCTGAGATTTTAGAGTATCTGTTTTACACATGGCACCCAGCGTTCACAGGGGTGTTGGGAAAAAGCCTGCAAAACAGAATGCACTTCAAACTTTCTTGTTTCTTCTTTCTAAATCCAAAGCAACTGCACAGCACCATAGATTCTGAAATTGTGCTGTATTTAGTGTGGGCCTTTCATGAATATTTCATAAGCAGTTCCATTGCCATGGGTGGTGAGGAGACCACTGGATAGAAGGTAGTGGCATGGCTGTCTAACTCAGTTCCAGCTTTATTCATGGAATTGGACAGGTTCTAGCAGCTAAATAGAAGGGGAAATTTGAAGAAAGGGCAGAGCACTGGGCCTCTCATATAGCTCCTGCAAATTATGTGATATTCTAGCCAAACCACACTCCTTTTAAATTCTGTGACTCCTAGTTACAAAATTCTCAAGTTAAACATGTTATCTTTTTCTTTAATTTTAAAAATTAAAATTAAATACACATACAATAATATTTGTATAATAACACATATAAAACATAAAGCATAAGAATAAAATGAATACCCATAGACCCAGTTTGAAAAATGGAATATCAGCATCATTTTTGACACTTCGTATGTGCCCTTTCTGATCCAATCCCTCCTTTGTTCTCTCCCCAAAAGCAATCACTGCCCAGAATTTTGCGTTTTTAAAAATCTTCTTGTTTTTCTTCATAGGTTTTACTGCATAAGTATGTATACTAAAATCATATACTTTTAGTTTTACATGTTTTTGAACTATATAAAAATAGGAAACAAGATTTTCTTTAGCTATGTACTGTGATTACATGTCCCATTTCAAAGTGTTACCAGAAACATAATTTTTTGAAAACTTCAAAGACATCTCATTTCAGAAAATGTTCCTTTTCCTCTGCTTCTATTAAGTGTGAATTTGAAGAAAAAAAAAAGCAATAGCAATGCTGAATGTTTTTTGTTGTAACTATCGACCCATCAAGTCCGTGGGGTGTGTGTGTTGCAGGGGTGGAGGGAGGATGAAAGTGGGAGAGGAAAAGGGAAGGAGATAGGGAGGGAGCATACCTCTTCCTTGACTCTGTGCTTGTGAGATGATTCAGGACCAATAAATCAGAGTCTTCCATCCCCCAGCCACAGAGGCAGGTTCAAGGGTAATCATATGACCCAAGTCAGGTCAGTAAGCATCAAACCTTGGCTTTTTGCCAGAGCTATTAGAGAGGCACATTGTTTCCACTGAAAATACAATTATTCTTTAGTTTTTAAACTTTTGAAACCATGTCTCAAATAATTAAAGAAACCAATGACTAACAGAAATTCTTGAGTTTGCAGGATGGCAAATAAGAAGAGAAACAACTTGCTGAAACGCTGAAACTCCCTCCACTTGTGAAATAAAAGAACCTGCTGAAATTGAACCAAGATGGCCACCCGGAGTTTGGGCAGAAGGAGCTTGTCAATGTCACAGCCTGAATTTCCACTGCATGTTTTATACTAACTCCCCTCACATTTGCACATGAAACCCATGAAGTAACATGAAGAAATAACTGCACACTCAAGTACTTTCTGAACTTCTCCTTTGTTTCCACTAATTACCCAATAATCTCAGAATCCACCCCCTAATCTTTTCTAATAAAAATACTGCCTGAAAGCCAGCAGAGGGAGACAGATTTGAGCTTGACTCATGTGTCCTTGAGAGCTGACTTTCTTTCTTTTCTTTTAAGCCATACTTTTTTTTAAAAAAAATGATTTGTTATAAGAATAAAACAAAGATGTGTGAGACCTATATGAAGGAAACTGTAAAACTTTACTGAAATTTTTTTTTTTTTTTTAATTATACTTTAAGTTCTGGGATACATGTACAGAATGTGCAGGTTTGTTACATAGGTATACACGTGACATGGTGGTTTGCTGCACGCATCAATCTGTCATCTGTGTTAGGTATTTCTCCTAATGCTATCCCTCCCCTAGCTCCCCACCCCCCAACAGGCCCCAGTGTGTGATGTTCCCCTCCCTGTGTCCATGTGTTTTCATTGTTCGACTCCCACTTATGAGTGAGAACATGTGGTGTTTGGTTTTCTGTTCCTGTGTTAGTTTGCTGAGAGTGATGGTTTCTAGCTTCCTCAACGTTCCTGCAAAGGACATGAACTTATCCCATTTTATAGCTGTATAGTATTCCATGGTGTGTATGTGCCACACTTTCTTTATCCAGTCTATCATTGATGGGCATTTGAGTTGGTTCCAAGTCTTTAATATTGTGAATAGTGCTGCAATAAACATACATGTGCATGTGTTTTTATAGTGGAATGATTTATAATCTTTTGGTATATATCCAGTAATGGGATTTCTGGGTCAAATAGTATTTCTGGTTCTAGATCCTTGAGGAATCACCACACTATCTTCCACAATGGTTGAACTAATTTACACTCCCACCAACAATGTTAAAGCATTACTATTTCTCCATATCCTCTTCAGCATTTGTTGTTTCCTGACTTTTTAATGATCGCCATTCTAACTGGGGTGAGAGGGTATCCCCTTGTGGTTTTGATTTGCATTTCTGTAATGACCAGTGATGATGAGCTTTTTTCATGTTTGCTGGCCGCATAAATGTCTTCTTTTGAGAAGTGTCTCTTCATATCTTTTGCCCACTTTTTGATGGGGTTGTTTGTTTTTTTCTTGGAAATTTAAGTTCTTTGTAGATTCTGTTTATTAGCCATTTGTCAGATGAATACACTGCAAAAATTTTCTCCCATTCTGTAAGTTGCCTGTTTACTCTGATGATAGTTTCTTTTGCTGTGCAGAAGCTCTTTAGTTTAATTAGATCCCATTTGTCAATTTTGGCTTTTGTTGCTGTTGCTTTTGGTGTTTTAGTCATGAAGTCTTTGCCCATGCCTATGTTCTGAATGGTATTGCCTAAGTTTTCTTCTAGGGTTTTTATGGTTTTAGGTCTTACATTTAAGTCTTTAATCCACCTTGAGTTAATTTTTGTATAAGGTGTAAGGAAGGGGTCCTGTTTCAGTTTTCTGCATATGGCTAGCCAGTTTTCCCAACATCATTTATTAAATAGGGAATCCTTTCCCAATTGCTGGTTTTTGTCAGGTTTGTCAAAAGATCAGATGGTTGTAGATATGTGGCATTATTTCTGAGGCCTCTCTTCTGTTCCATTGGTCTATATATCTGTTT
This sequence comes from Hylobates moloch, assembly GCF_009828535.3. Classification (NCBI taxonomy): domain Eukaryota; kingdom Metazoa; phylum Chordata; class Mammalia; order Primates; family Hylobatidae; genus Hylobates; species Hylobates moloch. The sequence goes on from NW_026652277.1 coordinate 57,792,327, forward strand.
TGGTACCAGTGCCATGTTGTTTTGGTTACTGTAGCCTTGTAGTATAGTTTGAAGTCAGATAGCGTGATACTTCCAGCTTGTTCTTTTTGCTTAGGATTGTCTTGGCTATATAGGCTCTTTTTTGGTTCCATATGGAATTCAAAGTAGTGTTTTCTAAATCTTTGAAGAAAGTCAATGGTAGCTTAATGGGGATAGCAATGATTTTGGGCTGAGACAATGGGGTCTTCTAAATATACAATCATGTCATCTGCAAACAGAGACAATTTGACTTCCTCTTTTCCTAATTGAATATCCTTTATTTCTTTCTCTTGCCTGATTGCCCTGGCCAGAATTTCCAATATTATGTTGAATAGGAGTGGTGAGAGAGGGCATCTTGTCTTGTGCTGGTTTTCAAAGGGAATGCTTCCAGTTTTTGCCCATTCAGTATAACATTGGCTGTGGGTTTGTCATAAATAGCTCTTATTGTTTTGAGGTACATTCCATCAAAACATAGTTTATTAGGAGATTTTAGCATGAAGGGGTGTTGAATTTTATTGGAGGCCTTTTCTACACCTATTGAGATAATTATGTGGTTTTTGTCATTGGTTCTGTTTTATGTGATGTATTATGTTTATTGATTTGCACATGTTGAAGCAGCCTTGCATCCCAGGGATGAAGCTAACTTGATAGTGGTGGATAAGCTTTTTGATGTGCTGCTGGATTCGGTTTGCCAGTATTTTATTGAGAATTTTCGCATCGATGTTCATCAGGGAGATTGGCCTGAAATTTTCTTTTTTTTGTTGTATCTCTGCCAGGTTTTGGTATCAGGATGATGCTGGCCTCATAAAATGAGTTAAGGAGGAGTCTCTCTGTTTCTATTGTTCGTAATAGTTTCAGAAGGAATGGTACCAGCTCTTCTTTGTACCTTTGGTAGAATTTGGCTATAAATCTGTCTGGTCCTGGGCTTTTTTCATTGGTGGACTATTAATTACTGCCTCAATTTCAGAACCTGTTATTGGTCTATTCAGGGATTTGACTTCTTCCTGGTTTAGTCTTGGGAGGGTGTTTGTGTCCAGGAATTTATCCATTTCTTATAGATTTTCTAATTTATTTGTGTAGAGGTGTTTATCATATTCTCTGATGGTACTTTGTGTTTCTGTGGAATCAGTGGTCATATCCCATTTATCATTTTTTATTGTGTCTATTTGATTCTTCTTTCTTTTCTTTTTTATTAGTCTGGCTAGTGGTCTACCTATTTTGTTAGTCTTTTCAAAAGAACAGCTCCTGGAATCATTGATTTTTTGGAGGTTTTTTTGTGTCTCTATCTCCTTAAGTTCTGCTCTAATCTTAGTGATTTCTTGCCTTCTGCTAGCTTTTGAAACTTCTCTAGGTCTTTTAATTGTGATGTTAGGGTGTCAATTTTAGATCATTCCTGCTTTCTCCTGTGGGTATTTAGTGCTATAAATTTCCCTCTGAACACTGCTTTAAATGTGTCCCAGAGATTCTGGTGCATTGTATCTTTGTCCTCATTGGTTTCAAAGAATGTATTTATTTCTGCCTTAATTTCCTTACGTACCCTGTAGTCATTCAGGAGCAGGTTGTTCAGTTTCCATGTAGTTGTGTGGTTTTGAGTGAGTTTCTTGATCCTGAGTTCTAATTTGACTGCACTGTGGTCTGAGAGACTGTTTGCTATGATTTCCATTCTTTTGCATTTGCTAAGGAGTGTTTTACTTCCAGTTATGTGGTCAATTTTAAAATAAGTGCAATGTGGTGTAAGAAGAATGTATATTCTGTTGATTTGGGTGGGGAGTTCTGTAGATGTCTATTAGGTCCTCTTGGTCCAGAGCTGAGTTCGAGTCTTGGATATCCTTGTCAATTTTCTGTCTTGTTGATCTGCCTAATATTGATAATGGTGTGTTAAAGTCTCCCATTGTTATTGTGTGGGAGTCTAAGTCTCTTTGTAGGTCTCTAAGAACTTGCTTTAGGAATCTGGGTGCTCCTGTATTGGGTGCATATATATATTTACAATAGCTCTTCATGTTGCATTGATCCCTTTACCATTATGTAATGCCCTTCTTTGTCTTTTTTGATCTTTGTTGGTTTAAAGTTGCTTTTATCAGAGGCTAGGGTTGCAACCCCTCCTTTTTTTTCTTTCCATTTGCTTGGTAAATAATCCTCCATGTCTTTATTTTTAGCCTATTTGTGTCTTTGCAAGTGAGATGGGTCTCCTGAATACAGCACACCGATGAGTCTTGACTCTTTATTTAATTTGCCAGTCTGTGTCTTTTAATTGGGGTATTTAGCCCATTTACATTTAAGGTTCATATTGTTATATGTGAATTTGATCCTGTCTTTGTGATACTAACTGATTATTTTGCCCGTTAGTTGATTTAGTTTCTTCATAGTGTCAATGGTCTTTACAATTTGGTATGTTTTTGGGAACACATACCAAAAGGTACTGGTTCTTCCTTTCCATATTTAGTGCTTCCTTCAGGAGCTCTTGTAAGTCAGGCCTGGTGTTGACAAAATCTCTCAGCATTTGCTTGTCGGTACAGGATTTTATTTCTCCTTCACTTATGAAGCTTAGTTTGGCTGGATATGAAATTCTGGTTTGAAATTTCTTTTCTTTAAGAATGTTAATTATTGGCCCCCACTCTCTTCTGGCTTATAGGGTTTCTGCAGAGAGATTTGCTGTTGGTCTGACGGGCTTCCCTTTGTGGGTAACACGACCTTTCTCTCTGGCTGTCCTTAACATTTTTTTCTTCGTTTCAACCTTGGTGAATCTGATGATGTGTGTCTTGGGGTTGCTTTTCTTGAGGAGTATCTTTGTGGTGTTCTCTGTATTTCATGAATTCGAATGTTGGCATGTCTTGCTAGATTGGGGAAGTTCGACTTTCAATATAAAGCTTTTCTTTTCTCAAAAACCCAATGTCATAGTATTGACTTCCAATGCATTGGCCAGTGAGCCCCTTTTACTCCATAACGCTTTTAGATGGTCACCGTCAACAGAACCCAAATTATGTAGATAATCTTGACTATAACAGCATAATGATTTTGCTGAAACAAGGCAAATAAGTATAAATAATTTTGAAGAGCAGATTTTAATAACAAAAATTTTCTCTTTATTACCCAATCACACATCACTGACTCACTCAGATTGAGCCACCATCTACAGAACACCCAGATTTGTGCAATAACAATTAAATTCAGTCATCCTTAGCCATATTCTAGATATAGCTTCACACACTTTTTTTTATTTTGTTGTTATGAGTGCGTATTTATTGAGATAGGAGGATGGAACATATTTTATCTGACAGCATTTTGGCTTGAGTTCTATTTTTATAATATTTGGACATATGAAGTATTGGCCTCTATTTTTACTTTTGCCCGGTGCCTATGAATTGTTAAGTCTAGCTGACTGGAACCTGTTTCATCACTACAGAATCCCTAAATTCAATCCTTAATTTTTCTACAGTTCTTCCTTTTCATCTCCCTCTATTTCCGTTAGCATTTCCTGTTTTTTCACAAATTTAGCTGTGTGTCCACTTCTGCTGCTTCTGGTGGCTTCCCATGTGAATCTTTCAGGTCGTGCTGGCCCCTGTGATCACTGCTGCCTGTGCAGAGACATCGGGCTTTATCTCCGGAGGGTGGAGGCTGAAGAGGATTGTGTTGGGGGCACCAGTGTGTGTGTGTGTGTGTGTGTGTGTGTGTGTGTGTGTGTGTGTGGAAGAGAGAGAGAGAGAGAATTGGAAAGAGGTGGGTATGCAACAAAGCTAGAAATAATGAAAAGAAAATGATGATGAGGAGATACGTTGAAGGAAGGAGTAAGTAAAAATAAAATGTACATATATACAAAATGATGATGGATGAGGATTTGTCTGTCTTAGAATTTCAAAGTGAAAAAAAAGCAGATGTGATTGTAGGGTTTGGAGCATAATAACAAAGGTGGCATTGAGAGCTATCTCTATATCAGCAGTCATGGGAAGCTCACTTTTGGAACTGCAGATATTCAGACTCAAAATTTCTTTAACTTACAGAGCAAATGTCAGCCAATTTACTTTAATGGACAAAGCAGAATTTTACTTATATTTTAGCCAAAGCCCAGTCAGATTCATTAAGAGGGTATAACCACTGCTTTATGAAATTTTGACCCTTCTTGTCATTCTCCCCTGCCTTACTTCAGGCTAAGATTTCTAATGACGTGAAATCCTCTCAATGAATTGGTCAAGAGAAGTGTGGTCTCATCAGTCCAGATGTCCTTTTGATAATAAAAATCAGAGGTCGGCCGGGCGCAGTGGCTCATGCCTGTAATCCCAGAACTTTGGGAGGCTGAGGCGGGCAGACCACGAGGTCAGAAATGGAGATCATCCTGGCTAACATAGTGAAACCCCGTCGCTACTAAAAATACAAACAAATTAGCCAGGTGTGGTGGCACGCACCTGTATTCCCTGTATTCCCAGCTACTCGTGAGGCTGAGGCAGGAGAATCACTTGAACCCAGGAGGCAGAGGTTGCGGTGAGCCGAGATCACTCCACTGCACTCCAGCCTGGGCGACAGAGTGAGACTCCATAAAAAAAAAAGGTATGGGCAATGGCTTGGGTCTTCAGAACATCAGTAGGCACTAAAGGCATTTAAAGATGAAAGGAAATCCCTACACTCTCTTCTTAACAGCTGTAGTCTCAGAATCAGCACTTTGCTTCATAAACAGAAATGGGGAGAAATGAGATAAAATAATGTTAATAAAAAAGTTCAGGGGAACAACAGAAACAAGAGGAAATATACAAAGCAGGGGGTTGTGGAAGCATCCTTACATTGTCACCCTAGTGGTGTGACTCCAGTGTGGGGACAGTTAGAACCCCAATGAACACTATTCCTGGACCAGAGAAAATGTAACAGGATAATTATGCCGCACACTATGATTGTATGTTTAGAATTCCTGCCTAGGAAAGGAGATATAGGAGTGCATTGAGAGCTCTCCTACTGTGATCTGAGAATCAAACACCTGCATTAGCATCACCTGGGTTCTTGTCACCATTATTCTTGGGCCCTACCTGAGACCTACTGAAGCAGAAGCTCTGAGATCAGGGTCTGGGGATATGCATCTTAAATTCCCCAGGAGGTTCATATTCACAATGAAATTTGAGAATGACTTGCTTAGAGGATAACTAAGAACATAGATATTATTTTACCTTCCTCCTAATATCTTTTCTCGTGTTTATCTCCTTGTGCTTTGACTGATGAGAAATCAAGTAGCACTAAAGGATTCCATGGTAAACTCAGAAAATCTCTGCGAAACAGAAGTTTACTTTCCTGCTGTGTCTTCATGGAAGGAGCCAGCTTGCCATATGGAGGTCTGTTTGAATATACTCATTGACATGATCTTATCTAATTTTGAGTTTGAATAATTACAAGTTACAGACATTTATTAAGCTCATGAGCATGGAAGAGCAATGAATATAAGTAAGATATGATGAAGTATTTAGTAAAAATGCCAATATAAGCTCTGAATCTGTGATGTTTGGATAGGGTAACAGTCACCCTTATCTGTTCAATAAGGCCAAACTCAGCTGAGCTATTCATTAAAGCTAGATCCAGCTACGTAATGGTTGCATAACAGGATATTGAAATAGAAGCATCAGATAACTAAGTGACTTGTGAAAGAACACCGATTGAATTTGAAAAATGTAGGTGGCTGAGAACTAGTTGACATATGGCCAGATAAAAGAGGATTTGAGGGACGAAAGCACTTTTTGGAGAGAACGATTTATGTGTTGTGAGCCCTACCTTCCTCCAAAGAAGAAGGATGGATAGGGCTTTCCTTTTCATCTCAATGCAAGGGAGGTATTGCAATGGACTGAATGTTTATGTTCACCTGAATTCAAATGTTAAAGTTCTGGCCCCCAAGGTGATAGTATTGGGAAATGAGGCCTTTGGGAGGTGATTAAGGTCACCCTTATGATAGGATCAGTGCCCTTATATAGGAGACTGAAGAGAGACCTCTTGCCTTTCTGCCATGTGAAGTTAGAGTGAGATGTCCCTCTGTGCAGAAGCAGGCCCTCACCAGACACTGAATCTTCCAGCACCTTGATCTTAGACTTCCCAGCCTCCAGAAGAGTGAGAAATAAGTTTCTGTTTTATAAGTCACCCAGTCTGTGGTATTTTGTTATAGCATCCTGGACCGATGAACATAGTTGCTCTAAAGAGATCACTGAGAGTTTATCAAGATTACTATGAGTCACTGGCAGTTTCAGTGGTTCACGGTTACTATTTGGGGACCTTGCCTGAAAATATATTGAGCAAAAGTCCATCTGCTGATGGATGAGCTGATGGATCAATGTTCTAGAATTGGCCTGCTACAACAGGGTTGCTCTAAAACATGCCCACGTGTTTCCTTTGCTTCAGATGTGCAGAAAAATTGCTGGACTAGAGTTGTCTTAGGTCCAGAAGACCCCCTGCTGACCAAACAGGCCTCATATATCTTTTTAAAAAAATGCTGAGGATATGGTCAAATTCCTAGGATCTAGGTGACTAAGTTGATAGAGATGTACCCTCTAATATCAAGAAAACTTCAGGGAGACCATCCTGATAATGAAAGTTTTCTGAACAATCAGTGAATGTGCCCAACAAAGGAAAAGCCAGCTCCTGTGATCTTCTAGGCTCTGAATGCTCTAGGCCAGCTTATCATCAGGCCAGTCAGGTGAGAACTTTGATGTCTTCCTTCTGTTTTCTCCTCTCACCCCCCACACCTCTATTTGCAAAGCTAGAGGCATCAGTAAGAGCAGCTGGCTGTTGAGGGAGAATATGAGAGAGGAAGGGAGAAGCCAACCACACTCTCTCTCCCCAGCTTCAACATTGCTTCTGGCAGCAAGATCTGGCTACAAGTGAAGGGAGAAGCCGCACCTTTGAATGAGGATCAGACATCCTGGATTTGAACTGGAACTTTGCTTTGTAACTTTAAGTAATCTCAGATTTCAAATTATTTTAAGAGACTTACAGGAATATAAAAAAGTTTTGATTTATCATCCAGGAACAAGAAGAATACAAGGAAACAAACAAAACTGATGACTTCATTTACCATTTTCAAAATCATATGACTCTTGAGAATGATGCTAAATCTACTGTGCCTGTGCTCTGTAAGTGGAACAACAAAGCATGGATGATAGTACATCTGTTTACAGCATGGTTTGCTGAATATTTTAACCCTGCAGTTGAGACCTATTGTTCAGAAAAAAATTCATTTCACATTATTACTGTTTATTGAAAATGCATCTGGTCACTTGAGCTCTGATGGAGATGTACAAGGAGCTTGATGTTGTTTTCATGACTGCTGACATAACATCCATTCTTAGTCCATAGATCAAGGAGTAATTTTGACTTTCAAATGTTAGTATTTAAGAAAAACATTCTGAGGTCGGGCGCAGTGGCTCATGCCTGTAATCCCAGCACTTTGGGAGGCTGAAGCAGATAGATCACAAGGTCAGGAGTTTGAGACCAGCCTGACCAACATTGTGAAACCCTGTCTCTACTACAAATACAAGAATTAGCCTGGCGTGGTGGCATGCCTGTAACCCCAGCTACTCAGTAGACTGAGGCAGAAGAATCGCTTGAGCGGGAGGCGGAGATCGCAGTGAGCCAAGATTGCACCACTGCATTCCAGGCTGGGTGACAGAGCAAGACTCTGTCTCAAATAAATAAATAAATAAATAAAATTTAAAAAAAAGAAATACATTTTGGAAGATGAAAGCTCCCTAGATAGTGAATTATCTGATGGATCTGAGCAAAATAAATTGAAAACCTTCTGGAAAGGATTCATCACTCTATGTACCATTAAGAACATTTGTGATTCACGGGAGGAGGTCAAACTATCAACATTAACAAGAGTTTGGGAGAAGTTGATTCTAATCCTTATAGATGACATCGAGGGGTTCAAGACTTCTGTGGAGGAAGTAACTGCAGATTTGGAAATTGAAAAAAGACTAGAATTAGAAGTGGACCCTGAAGGTGTAACTAAACTGCTGCAATCTCATGATCATATTTGAATGGATGAGGAGCTGCTTCTTATGAAGGAGTAGAGAAAGTAATTTCTTGTGATTAAATCTACTCTTGGTGAAGATGCAGTGGACATTGTTGAAATGACAGCAAAGGATTTAAAATATTACCTAAACTTAGTTGATAAAGCTGCAGCAGGGTTTGAGAGGATTGACTCCAATTTCGAAAGAAGTCCAATTGTGAGTAAAATGTTATTAAAACGTTATTGCATTCTATAGAGAAATCTTTTATGAAAGGAAAAGTCAATTGATGTGATAAACTTCATCATATTATTTTAAGAATTGCTGCAGATACTTCAATCTTTAGCAACCACCACTGTGATCAGTCAGCACTAATTAACATCCAAGCAAGACCCTCCACCTGCAAAAAAATTTACAACTCCCTGAAGGCTTAGATGACTGCTAGCATTTTAAAGCAATTAAGTATTTTTAAATGAAGGTATGTACATTTTTAAGAGTCAGAAAACAACAGTTGCTGGCAAGGCTGTGAAGAAACAGGAACACTTTTACACTGTTGGTGGGAGTGTAAATTAGTTCCACCATTGTGGAAGACAGTGAGGTGATTCCTCAAGGATCTAGAACCAGAAATATCATTTGGCCCAGCAATCCCACTACTGGGTATATACCCAAAAGATTATAAATCATTCTGCTATAAAGAAACATGCACACTTATGTTTATTGCAACGCTATTGACAACAGCAAAGACTTGGAACCAACCCAAATGCCCATCAATGATAGATTGGATAAAGAAAATGTGGCATACATCAGAGAAATGCAAATCAAAACCACAATGAGATACCATCTCACACCAGTTAGAATGGTGATCATTAAAAAGTCAGGAAACAACAGGTGCTGGAGAGGATGTGGAGAAATAGGAACACTTTTACACTGTTGGTGGGACTGTAAACTAGTTCAACCACTGTGGAAGTCAGTGTGGCAATTCCTCAAGGATCTAGAACTAGAAATACCATTTGACCCAGCCATCGCATTACTGGGTATGTACCCAAAGGACTATAAATCATGCTGCTATAAAGACACATGCACACGTATGTTTATTGCGGCACTATTCACAATAGCAAAGACTTGGAACCAACCCAAATGTCCAACAAGGATAGACTGGATTAAGAAAATGTGGCACATATACACCATGGAATATGCAGCCATAAAAAATGATGAGTTCATGTCCTTTGTAGGGACATGGATGAAACTGGAAATCATCATTCTCAGTAAACTATCGCAAGGACAGAAAACCAAACACCGCATGTTCTCACTCATAGGTGTTAATTGAACAATGAGAACTCATGGACACAGGAAGGGGAACATCACACTCTGGGGACTGTTGTGGGGTGGGGGCAGGGGGGAGGGATAGCATTAGGAGATATACCTAATGCTAAATGACAAGTTAATGGGTGCAGCACACCAACATGGCACATGGATACATATGTAACAAACCTGCACATTGTGCACATGTACCCTCAAACTTAAAGTATAATAATAATAAAATAAAATAAAAAAATTTTAAAAAAGAAAAAAGATATATAATACTAAAAAAAAAAAAGAAAATGTGGCACATATACACCATGGAATACTATGTGGCCATAATAAAGAATGATTTCATGTCCCTTACAGGGACATGGATAAAGCTGGAAACCATCATTCTCAGCAAACTAACACAGGAACAGAAAACCAAACACTGCATGTTCTCACTCATAAGTGGGAGTTGAACAATGCGAACACATGGACACAGGGAGGGGAACATTACACACCAGAGTGTGTCTGGGGGCCAGGGGCAAGGGGAGGGAGAACATTAGGAAAAATACCTAATGCATGCAGGGCTTAAAACCTAGATGACAGGTTGATAGGTGCAGCAAACCACCATGGCACATGTATACCTATGTAACAAACCTGCATGTTCTGCACATGTATCCCAGAACTTAAAGTAACATAAAATAAAATAAAGAACATGAAAAGAAGGACACGATTCTATTGAATATTTAATAGTGTACACAATATGATATAAACATAACTCTCATATTCACGAGAAAACTAAAGAAAATGTGTCACTTGTTTTATGGTGATTTAGCTTTATTGTGGTAGTCTGGAACAAAACCCACAATATATTTGACGTGTGCCTAGTTTGTGTGTGTGTGTGTGTGTTTGTGTAGACAGAGAGACAAAGAGAGAGAGAGCTTTATTACAAGGAATTTGTTTACATAATTATGGAGGCTGAGGAGTACCACAATCTGTCTTCTGCAAGCTGGAAACCCAGGAAAACCATTGTTGTAGCTCCAATCTGAGTCTGCAGGCCTGAGAACCAGGAGAATCAATGGTATCGGTTCCAGTGCAAAGTCTCAGTTCAAAAACAGTCAGGGAGAAAGAGAGATTTCTTCCTTACCCCACTGTTTATTCTGTTCATGCCTCCAACAGATTAGGGATTGGAGGAGGCTCACCCACACTGCGGAGGACAGTCTGCTTTACCCAGTCTATTGATTCCAATGTTAATCTCATCGAGAAACACCCTCATAGACACATTCAGAATAATATTGAACCAAATTTGGGCACCCTGTGTCCCAGTCAAATTGACATGTAAAATTAACCATCACACAGATTAAGGGGGAGACTTCTTGAGGAAAATTTTGAGGATGGTTTTGAAAGAGAAGAGAATTGTTTAAAGAAAAGTAATGAGGATTCAATATGCCCAGATAACAAACCTGCACACGTGCCCCAGAATCTAAAATAAAAGTTGATTTTTTTTTAAGTGGTGAGGAATTATCTCTGCCCTGAATGTCTTCCCAGAAGTGCTTCCAGCCTGTGGTTAGGCAAACTCCTTCCTTGTGATGTCCTCCGTAATCCTGATCACAGATACATGTGTCCTCTCTGCCCTCTGCCTCTTTTGTACCTTATTTGTACCTTTCTTTATGGGCAAAGTGCACCATTTTAGTATTACGTCTTTACATGGCTCTCTACTCCCCTTCAACTGTGAATGTTTTAGGCAGGCTTTGTGTGTGGCACACAGTGAGTAGTTTGTGTGCCACAGAAGTGATTGCTAGCAAGTCAAGAGCAGACGTTGCCAGATAGATATATCAATCTAGGGTAGAGTTAAGGAATGGGGTCCTGGGTCATTCAGTCTAATTTAAATGCCCGGGATATGAGTAAGATTGTCTGGGTTCACATCAGGGCTTGAGTTAATACATAAAACAGAACGCCTAACTAGTGTGTAGTAAAAATTCAAAAAATTTTAGCAACTCTAATCATTCTTGTTGTTATTACTATCATTCTGTTTGTCAGATCTTATAAAAACCTTTGATTTACTTTTCTGTTCTTTAATTACACTGTCTTTCTGAGAGCAGAGGCTAGTCTTATTTAATATAAGATGCCCAGAGCCTTTCAATATACAGGCACATAGTGGGTGCCTTCCTCTGACTGTTGAGTAATTTAATTGAATGTATCCAGGTGTGAAGGAGGTACCATGGGATGAGAGGTCAGAGGTCTCTTCTGAACTGTTTGCTCCAGATGTGTATTTTGCTGGAAGAGTCTGGACAGAGGAAGCAGAGCTGTGCCAGGTGTGTTATAACACATCTGGCAAGATAAACTGAGGGTATAACTGGATCGTATCTGGGAGAAATTTTTCAGCAGTAGTACTATGGGCTTTTATTATTCCTTGTCTCTTGGCATACAATTTGAAGTTTAACTGACCTTCACACACAAAATCCTAGTAATGAATTCAACTCATTTTTGAGCAGAAGGTGATAAAAGTAATACTGTGCATCAGGAAAGTAAGAGAATTAATGAAGTAATTAACCTTAGTCAGCATGTTATATGACCCTGGCCCAAGGAACAGATAACAAAACAAGGAAAAGTGCCTGAGCCAAGAACTTAGTTTATGATCAGCAGGAAAAAAAAAGAGATACTTGAAAACCATGCTAAAAGGGCACTGATAGAAAAAAAAAGCCTTATGGGACTAGTACTCAGCAACTGTTCCCATTGAAAGGAAGTGGTTTGAAATTTGGGCTAATGACAACCAGAGCATTTCAAGGACAGTTCTGGTAAAAAAAAAACCATGCCCTCCACCCCCAACCTCAAACCCAATAATTCTTTTTTTGTTTTTTCCCCTCTTCTTTGTTTTCTTTCCTCTCTCTGGTTTCTCTGCTTGTTCCAGCTTGAATATTTGATCTAACATAGAATGTTGGAAGCTCTGTGGAGTCATCCTCTCATGCGTGATCACCCTTCCCTGGGTTCCACACCTCTGCTGGCATGAGTCAAGAGAGACTCCCTGAAGTTAATGTAATTCGGGAAATATCCAGAAATCTGGGTGGTCCAGATATGACCCTCCTTCGACTTCCATGTTCCCATCAACGGATAGGAAGACAGTACCCCTGGGCTCTGTGTGTTCCTAGCTAGATCCCTGACCTTTCTCTACCTGTCTTTTTCTGCCTCACCTTTGTTATCTTCCTTGAGAGCATCATCAGTAGTCTCGGGTTCATTTGAAACACATAGGCAGAATATTTGACCTGGAGGAGCTTTGACTTTCTAAACTTTCTGCTGTTATTAGGTAGTATGGGAATCAGCATATCCAATAGACATCTTTCAGGCATTTCTGTGACTATTCAACAATATAGATTGAGTATCTATAATCCATATGGCCTGTTTTGCACTGGACATAGTGCTGGGTATATGAGTAAGTTCTCTGCTCACATGTTGTCCACAATGTGGTCAAGGGAGATAGGCATGGAAACAAATGAAATCAATACAGTTACTTTATTGCTGAGCTAGAAATCTCTTCAGGATATACCAGGGGCACAGAGGAGGGAGAAATTCCTTCTACAAGGAATTGGAAGGTTAAGAAAAGCTTCTCAAGTGAGGTGACATTCTGAAAGCTGGAAGGTGTTTACCAGGTGGAAAAGAGAGCACAGGCATTCAGATCAGCAGGAGATGTTTGGCTGCATGGCCAGGAAACTTTAAGTAGCTCAAATAGTTCAGTGTGTCTTGAGAGTGCACTGTGTGTGGGTCACCACTAAAGATCAGGGCTAAGGGATGGGCAGGGGCTGGATCATTAGATGTACCTAGCTAAGAAGTCTGGACTTAATTTGGCAGTGGGGAGATATTGAAGGGTATTCAGCACAATGGCAACGTGTTCATTAACTTATTTATTCATTGTTTTATAGGATAAATGTGTATTAAATATGTTACATGCCAGGGATTCTTCTAAGCATTAACGACACACCAATAAACAGATAACAATCTCTGCCACTGTGGAGCTTACTTTTTACTGGGGATGGGGGATATATGTTATCAACAAGTAAATTATACAGCATGCCAAAAGGCCATATGTACCATGGAAAAGTATAGAGGAGGTTAAGGGGTATCAGCACTACTGGGGTAGAGGAAGAGTTGCAGTTCTAAATAGGGCAGCCAAAAGATCGGAAAGAGATAAAGGAATAAATGATGAAAATTGTATGGGAGAGGGGAGATGTCGCAGGAAGAGGGAACTGCTGGTCCAAAGGATCTACAGCAGGAAGAGACTTGGCATGTGTGGAGTATCCTGAAGAGGCTTGAGAGGCTGAGTTAAGTAAACCGCGAGAAGTGGAGGTGGAGGTGACATCAGGAAAGTAAGGGAAAAAGGCTCATGGACTGTGCAGGGCCTTGGAGACCACCATAAGGACTTTGATGTGTACTTGTAATGACATGAGTTGAGAGAGAGAGGGAAAGAGAGCACAGAGGAGTGACATAATCCAACTTGAAATTCAAAAGGATCACTTGGCCACTGGGTTAACAGACCAATTCGGAGTCTATTGTAATAATCCAGGGCAGGTGATGATGGTGGCTTTGACCAGAATGGTAGCAGCGGAAGAGATGGGAAATGGTGGATTCTGGGTGCATCCAGATTTTCACTGTAGAATGATCAGCTTTGGAGAAGCATAGAAGATAAAATTTCATATGGGGTTAAATTTATTGAGAGCCTACTATGTGCCAGACACTAGTCTAAACAGTTTCTATGTAGTCACTCATTTGTTTTTCATAGCAATCTGTAAAAGAAGGTGCCATTATTATTCTCTACTTTACATACAAAGGAAGTGAAGCAGAGAAATAATATTGGAGTCAGGAAAATCAGTTAGCAGACTGTTCCGTGCATGAGATTATGAGGGTCTGAGTTATTGCAATAGCACTGGAAATGAAGTGGGAAGTCAGGCTGTGAAGGGGTGGGGGAGATTATCTTTTCATCTTTAGTTATTTCCTTCTTTTTGAGCAGGACATTTCATAAGTCTGTATTAAGAGGGTGCAGACAGCTTGAATCTCTTCCCTGGACAGAAGGGCTTTTGGAAACATTTTCTCTGAAAAGCCATGAGAGACATTTATTGTTGGCAGAGCTATCATTTTGATTCATGAGGGAAAATATTTTAGATGTTAATAAAGGAGATAGTTGAAAATAACTGCAGTGTAAATAATACCCTTAAACTGAGAGAAATGATGGAAGTATAAAACTGAGAGAGTTGAGGGAAGATTTTTTTTCTAATAAATGATTTAATTTCTTTTCCACACTATCTTCTGCTAAGTAAATTTCTAAAGCAGGGCATAATTCTTATTCCTGAGATGTTAGGCAATGACAATTTGCAAGTCTGGATTGACTTGAAGGGTTTTATTAATGAACTTGTCAGCCCTAAGTTGGGAGAAGATTATAGTGTGCTAGATTATATATTGGGTTTGGTCACAAAAGACCTTGATTCTGGTTCTAATGCTGAGACTTCGGTTATAAAACTTATTTGTGTCTTATTTATAAAACAAAGGCCAAAGACGGCAATAGAGATGAATACTTCCCAAGGCTTATTGAGGATGAAGAAGATGTGAAATGAATAAAAGGTACATAATGAAAAATTAAAAACTCAAATTATAAATATTTAAAGGGAGAGAATTAAGGTTATTTAGTCACTCATGTATTTTCTGCGGAATTTACCATTTTGACAAGGGATATGGCAGTTAGAAGTTATTTAGAAAAAAGGTATATAGCAGAAGTTATTAAGATTTACAAATATCATTTGTCATCACAGCTGGAAGTCTCTCTCAATAACAGCTTTTCAGTGTAGACTACATTTAAAATCTCATCCTTCATCTTCTTAGGGCATTGACTGAAGTTATTACAGAAAGAATCCTTCCTTTAGATTCCTTTGTTCATGGGAATATTTACTCTGCTTAAATGCAGTCTTATGTTCTTATTATGGTGTCAAATCTCCATGTTGTGCCCTCAGCCATACATTTAAAAATATATTCTAGATGGCTTAAAGATGTTGATATGGACTGCATCAAAATTTAATGTGATCTAATTCACACTTAAGTGCTTTAATAATTGATATTAGCTTGTACTTGTTGATAGGCTACAGAATGCAGAAATTGTTAAATTGTGTCCTTTATGGCCAGTGATGATGAGCATTTTTTTGTGTGTCTTTCGGCTGCATAAATGTCTTCTTTTGCGAAGTGTCTGTTCATATCCTTCACCCACTTTTTGATGGGGTTGTTTGTTTTCTTCTTGTAAATTTGTTTGAGTTCATTGTAGATTCTGGATATTAGCCCTTTGTCAGATGAGTAGATTGCAAAAATTTTCTCCCATTCTGTAGGTTGCCTGTTCACTCTGATGGTAGTTTCTTTTGCTGTGCAGAAGCTCTTTAGTTTAATTAGATCCCATTTGTCAATTTTGGCTTTTGTTGCCATTGCTTTTGGTGTTTTAGACATGAAGTCCTCGCCCGTGCCTATAACCTGAATGGTATTGCCTAGGTTTTCTTCTAGGATTTTTATGGTTTTAGGTCTAACATTTAAGTCGTTAATCCATCTTGAATTAATTTTTGTATAAGGTGTAAGGAAGGGATCCAGTTTCAGCTTTCTACATATGGCTAGCCAGTTTTTCCAGCACCATTTATTAAATAGGGAATTGTTTCTCCATTTCTTGTTTTTGTCAGGTTTGTCAAAGATCAGATGGTTGTAGATATGTGGCATTATTTCTGAGGGATCTGTTCTGTTCCATTGGTCTATGTCTCTGTTTTGGTACCAGTATCATGCTGTTTTGGTTATTGTAGCCTTGTAGCATAGTTTGAAGTCAGGTAGCATGATGCCTCCAGCTTTTTTCTTTTGGCTTAGGATTGACTTGGCAATGCGGGCTGTTTTTTGGTTCCATATGAACTTTAAAGTAGTTTTTTTCCAATTCTGTGAAGAAAGTCATTGGTAGCTTGCTGGGGATGGCATAGAATCTATAAATTACCTTGGGCAATATGGCCATTTTCTTGATATTGATTCTTCCTACCCATGAACGTGGAATGTTCTTCCATTTGTTTGTATCCTCTTTTACTTCATTGAGCAGTGGTTTGCAGTTCTCCTTGAAGAGGTCCTTCACATCCCTTGTAAGTTGGATTCCTAGGTATTTTATTCTCTTTGAAGCAATTGTGAATGGGAGTTCACTCATGATTTGGCTGTTTGTCTGTTATTGGTGTATAAGAATGCTTGTGATTTTTGCACATTGATTTTGTAAAAAAAAAAATTGTGTCCTTTATGAGACCAATAGACCACAATTTGTAATAAAAACACTTTAGAATTTATTTTATATTTCTTTAGGAGCAGATGAGCATATGAATATTACAAAAAAAAAAAAGAATATTACAGACCATAAATCAAAAGTACTAGTTTTAAATAAAGTTGCAATTAGAGAATAGTTTAGAACATAGGAAATTCTCAGCCATTACTATGTTAATGAATTTTTTAAATTATTATTATTTTGCTTTATTTTTAACATTTGTATAAGTTTATAGGTGTTCAGGTGCAATTTTGTCACATGGTTATATGGTGTACTGGTGAAGTCTGGGCTTTTAGTATATCCATCACCTGAATAACGTACATTATACCCATTAAGTAATTTCTCATCATCCATCCCCCCCAGTCCCCAAAATTATTTTTTTCAATGGCTGGTTTCATGGGATATTTAAGCAGAAATAATTTATTAATGACCATTTGGTCAATTTAAAACTATGTTGAAGGAAGAAATCTTGACATGCGTTAGCATTTTAGGGCTGAAAAGACTGTTTGAGGTCCTGTAGTCTTGGAGCATCCTAATGTCCAGTTTAGGAGGGAGACGAAATTATTTTAGTTTCCTTTACAATACACAGCATGTGCACTTCCAGTGCCAGGGAACTTACTATTTTCAAAGGGAGTCTATTCTCTCATTAAAATTTTAGACAGACTTATATTGAATCCAAACTCATCTGCCTCTAAGCGCTAGGTCCTTGTTATAACCACTGGGACGCAGCAGTTATGAATATAACTCATTTTCCACGTGACAACTCTTCAAATATTTGAAGACATCTGTCATGCAAGCCACTTTCTTTCCCTCCTTGCCCTGCCCTCTCTGCTTAAGGCTAAGCAACCCAGAAAGAGCTGTTACTTGTGAAACAGAGGCAAGAACCCACCCCAGTCTGGTTAAGTCTAGCAACCTATCATTTATAAATAGATGTTCTTCCCTTTTGGGATCACTAAAAATATATTTCCTTATCTTCAGTCTTTTGGAACTGATTTCACATAGATTACTAAGAGCTTCTCACCAGCACCCCCATCCCCCACTGTCTTTGGAATGTGATCCATAGGAATAAAAAATACTCAAATTCATTAAGGGAGTTGAGAACAATTTTAAAATCTCTACACGCATCTTGAGTTTTCATACTACTTCAGGTGTTTTTTTCCTCCCCTTTTTGTTCTCCTTGGTAGAAAAAATAAAATCACAATACAGGTGAAAAATTTAAAAATGTATGTGATTCATGTATGTTGCGCCATTGGCATAGAACAATAGGGCTAGGCCAGGACTTTTTTTTTATATTTTCATTATGAGCATAATTAGGGCAACCTTTCTGTGGTCCTGAATCATTTTCACACACCTCAGCCCCTTTTGATGCTATTTTTAGAGGTCTGTGACTGCCTGTAACTAAAATTGTTAATAATTACACAATTCGAATCATGTTTTCTTGAGCACTTTTAACTCTTGAAACATTCATTCACCTCTTTTAGCTTCATGTGTCCTATTAATTTAACATGTCTGTTTTCCCTGATATGCTTTTCAAGTCTGCCTTCTTTCACATGAAGCTACAGAGTGAACTCCAGCTTTCCCCTATGTGGCCATCACTAATTCTAGGGTTGCCTAGTCATTTTTCTTCTATAATTTATTTTGCCTTAACTGTATAACCAATTCCTCCTGTGAGTTAGAATTACATCCAAAGCAATAATTGTCCCATCTCCTCCTCTATATTTTGAAGAGATATGATTTTTCAGAAAGGAAAGTGAAGAATTCATTAGATACACTGTTGTTCCCAAATGCGGCTTTCAGCAGGTGGTCAGAAGGCTGACCTCACCCCACACTATTATTTGAGGTCTTCAAAGTCAGAGTCAGTGATTTACTACTAGGTCATTGGATTTGAAGTGTGTGTTCAGGGTTCAGAACTCGTGCATATGTAGCACATATAGCAAAGCTCTGCCACATTTTACCCACGTGATCTTGGGCGAGTTATTCAATTTCTGTTTTAGTTTTTCTCAATGGTGAAATGAGGATAACAATAGTATATAATTCTCAATATATGTGATGAATATTTTAAAAAGTTAATGTACATAAAGTGCTTAGAACAGTGCCTGGTACACAGTAAGCGTTCATTGTTGTTATTATACTAGCAGAGGAATAAGGCACTCACATACTCTTAACTAAAGGAATTCCTTCCCTACCTGTTAAGGTGATCTTCTATGGAATAGCTAGGTGGGCAGGAACATCCAGTTTGTTCAGAATAAGTGTGTCTACAGTCTAGTGAAAGATGCTACAGGCAGAGGGCCCTCATATATGATGTTTTCATTTGAGTAATAACAGCACTTCCTAACATAAAGCCTAGTGCAAGGTAGGTATTCAGTATATATTTGATGAGCTGGAATAGGGGCAAAAGTAGAAAGAAAATCTTTTCTTTCTAACAATTTTGCCATTATGTAGGTTAGGAAACTATTTTTTATCTGGCCAGTAATTTGCAAGATATTTTCACAACAGTGTTACTTCTGATTTCTATCCCCCACCATCTCCCCCAGCCCCACTTTTTTTTTTGTCTTCACCCTGATACTTTCCACTATACTTCATAAAGTCTGCTTTCAGGACCTGAGAGTCTCATACAGGTGTAAATCTCTACATCTTCTAACAAGGCTGCTTCTTTCTAATATACTATTCCAGTGATTGCTACAATTGCACCACATATTGGGATAACTTTGAGGCTATCTTGTGCATCATTATAATAACAAATAGTGAATGTTTGTTATGTACCAGGCACCATGCTACAAGCCTTTAATTTCCCATTTGAATTTTACAAGAACCCTATGAGTAGTTCTGCTATAATTTTCAATTTAGAGCTGTGAAAATTTGGGTTGGATAAAGCTAAGTAACTTGCTCAAGGTCACATAGCTGGCAAAGAACAATGCTAAGTTTTGAACCAAGGTTGTATCTTTACTTAAGATTTAAATTTTAAGATTATACTATCCTCCTTGTTTAACTTTTTAACTTACTTTTCTTATGATATTAGCATATATAAAGTAGTATTTTCTAAAACTCCTCTCAATTATTTTTTTCCTCATGGGATTTATGATAATGCTTATGAATCAATTGGTGGTCACTTACATTACTCTCTAGAGGGTGCTCTGTGCATTCTTTCTTGCATCATTCCAAAGGAGGAATGTTAACATGAGTCAAGGATGTAGTGAAATCCCCAGAGATCCAGAATTGGGCCACTGTGCTGAGGAGGAGCAAATAGGGCAATGTTTGGAGGAGCAAATAGGGCAATATTTTCTTCATAGTACTGTGTATTTGCTTGGAGAGGGCTCAGAGGCATTACAGAACAAGAATGTGATATGGGATAAATGAAGCAGACAGGATAGGCTAGCTTTGCCCTATGTCTAGGGAACGTGGTTCTCTTGTCCTTGGGCTTTGTCTTCTTAGTTCTTAGCTCCTCTCAAAACCTGATAAAATCCAGAGAACAGGATCAGGATGTGACCTGGAAGAAAGGCACCAGGGGCAGGTATGACATTCTTGGGCAGGTATGACTCTGCTGGCTCATTGTAGGTTCTTCAGGAAAATTTGCCAAATAGAATAATGAAATGATGAACTAATTGTTCTGACAATTCAGGTGAACAGGAGTTTAGTGACACTTAGTGTTTTACTTCTACATCTATGTGTTCAAAGTACTCTTCTTTTTCTTGATAATGAATCTAGAAGCTGGGATGGATAATAAACTTTCTAATTTTTTTATAGGTTTTTCAGAAATGTTGTTTCTTAATGGAAGAAGAATCAGTCATTGCGATTATTCTTGGTAGGTTCTCTAGATTTCAGTTGTCTTGATTTAGAACATCCCAAACCCAGACGCATCCAGTTTTGTAGAGTCCTACCCTTTTTGTTGTAGTCTGTAAAGCTGGTCTAAGATTTCTAAGAAGGTTAAATATTTTTCTATCATGATTGCAGTGGTAGGACGCCATACCACCAATGCAGACCTCCTGCACTCAGGAGAAAAACATGTCATGGGCCTGGAGGATTCCATTGTCACAATATGTGTCACCCCCTTCCAGAATGCAGAACTGGTTATTGCATGTATATGGTTACCTATATTACCTCCCCTACAATTTTATTTTACCTGAGCAGCTTAACATCCCAAAAGAGAAACCTGGCCTTGTGTTAGAAAATTCTACAGTTCTAAATCATAGGATCTGCAAGTGAGACCAAGTTGTATCATGTACTCTCTATGTGTCCTCAAGCAAATAATTTAACTTACTTTAGCCTTAGTTTTTCCTCTTTAAAATGGGAGAAATAACATTTCACAGGGTTATGGTGAAAATTAAATAAGAAAATATAGAAATAGATTTTTTGTATATTATTTCCATAGAGGTGCTTTGTGAAATTATTTAGAAGATATAAGCACGATTGCAATGCTAATCAGATTTTACCTTCATAAATATGAGGCAGAGAGGAAAGGCAGGGTTTGCTTTCTTGAGGTTCACTTCTACCCAGGTCCTCAGGCCAGTGTTATATCACTGAGATCTGTATTTCCAATGAAATTCTACAGATCTTTCTGCAAGAATAGAGGAGCAGAAAGAAATACTATAATGAAGGCCAAAGTGGACTATAAACAAAATGGAGGGTAAGCAAAAATTGTCTCGATTTTCCCTCCTTTGCCTTTTGCTGTGATGTTTTTCCCCTTCTTCCTACTCAGCACATTTGCCTATAGTAAGCTGACCAGCTTTGAGTTTGATTTCCCAGCCTGTAGTCTTTAATGACACTTTATGCAGCAGACAGAAATTTCCTGTCATATCTCACTAAGTGACTGCCTATCTCTTATACTAAATTAGTTCATCTACTATTTAAAGGATGTTAATGTCTTAATGAGTTAGCTCTCTTGGATAACAACTTTACATTTTTTATGAGCTTCTCTAGGAAATATACTTAAGGGAGAAAAGAATTTTAGTGAGAATTTTAGCAAACCAAAGAAGGGGATTTGAGCATGTATTTTGGGCCACGGCTTGTGTTGTGGTTGAAATAACATAGCTGAGGCATCAGCCAGCTCTGCCAAGAGTGCCAGTCCAGACTAGAGAATGTCAAGGAGTTTATAATTTTGAGCGCCAAATGCCATACTTTGTCTAATATACAATGCTATTGTTTATACGATGTATCATTACTTTATGGATGTTAAGGAAACAATTTTTTAATCAAAAATTAAACAGTGACAAATACATTCTTATTACTTGGAATTTTAATTTTATCCTAATTAAAAGAAATATTTTAGATTTATACATAGATTATTATATACTGGTATTATGTATGCATAAAAAGAAATAAATAGGCAAATGTTAAATACCAAGTCTTACTTTTCCTAACCAGTTTTAACTTTGAATTATTGCTATTTTTCTTATTCCACACAATTTTTTTTATGCTTTTAAAGGTATTGGCGATATAGCATTACTTAAAAGGGTGTTCCCTTTTGGTCTACAGGATTATCTGCTAAGCCTTTGAGAGTATGCTCAAGGAATAACAACTTTATTGTAACTGCTGCGTGACAACATGGAGAGATGTGTCCTGATGTCAATGATGATAAAGCATCAAAAAGTGTGCATCTTAGAATGAACAAATTCTAAGTTAGTTATGATTGTTAGGGCTAACACATTTTCAATATGTATTTTTTTTTCAATGCATGAAGCTAAAATGAGAAATAATTATAACACTTCACACTTGTTTACAACTTTACAGCCTTCAAAGCATTTCCCTACACATTATCTGATTAAAATTTCAGCCTAGAATCAACACTAGCAACAGCATCATTATCTCTGGTAGTAGATGACATTTTTAAAACCATGTCAATGATGTTATTCTGCAAATTTGTGCTCACACACTTCTTCTTTTCATTTCATTTACTAGTTGTGGCAGACTGCGTGTCCACCAAAATCCATTCTCCCTTTTTTCTTGGTACAACTAGACTACATTTTCCAGCCTCCCTGAAAAGTTATGGCTGTGTGACTGAGTTCTAGTCAATGGAAGTGAACATACAAGGTATATACTACTTTCAGGCCTGGCCCATACAATTATTCAGTACATGCTCTCCCCTCCATTTAAGCATTGGAGACATTTTACTGGGAGACAAATGTGAAGATGGTATAACTTCCATCACTCTAGGTCTTTAAATGGCTTTGTAGTTCCTGTTATCCCCACCCTAAGCAGTTACATAAAAAAAAAAAAAAAAAACATTGTTCTTTAAGCCATTGAATTCTGAAATTTATGTGTAATCATATCTTAGCTTGCTTTTTTAATTAAAAATTTTTAAACTTTTATTTTAGGTTCAGGAGTACATATGCAGGTTTGTTATATAGGTAAATTGAATGTCATGAGGGTTTGGAGTACAGATCATTTCATCACCCAGTTAGTAAGCATAATTTCTAATATGTAGTTTATTGATCGTCACCCTCCTCCCACCTTCCACCCTCAATTAGGCCCTAGTGTCTATTGTTCTCTTCTTTGTGTCTATGTGTACTCAATGTTTAGCTCCCACCTATAAGTGACAACATGCAGGATTTGGTTTTCTGTTTCTGTGTTAGTTTGCTTAGGTTAATGACTTCCAGCTCCATCATGTTGCTACAAAGGACACAATTTCGTTCTTTATTATGGCTGTGTGGTATTCCATGGTGTACATGTACCACATTTTCTTTATCCAGTCTACCATTGATGGACATTTAGGTTGATTCCATGTCTTTGCTATTGTGAATAGTGCTGCAATGAACATACGTGTGCATGCGTCTTTATGGTAGAATGATTTACATTCTTCTGGGTATACACCTGGTAATGGGATTGCTGGGTCAAGTAGTAGTTCTCTTTTAAGTTCTTTGAGAAATCTCCAAGCTGCTTGATGACTGAACTAATTTACATTCCCACCAGCAGTGTATGTGTTCCCTTTTCTCCACAGCCTTGCAGGCATCTGTTATTTTTTTAACCTTATAATAATAGCAATTATGACTGGTGTAAGATGGTATCTCATTGTGATTTGCATTTCTCTGATTATTAGTGACATTGAGCATCTTTTTGTATGCTTGTTGGCTGCTTGTAAGTCTTCTCTTGAAAAGTGTCTGTTCATGTCTTTTGCCCACTTTTTAATGGGTTCTTGGTTTTTTGCTTGTTAATTTGTTTAAGCTCCTTATAGATTCTATACATTAGACATTTGTTGAATGCACAGTTTGCAAATATTTTCTCCCATTCTGTTGGTTGTCTGTTTACTCTGTTGGTAGTTTCTTTTGTTGCGCAGAAGCTCTGTAGTGTAGTTAGGTCCCATTTGTCAATTTGTGTTTTTGTTGTAATAAAATCTTTACCAGAGCCTATGTCCTGTCTTAGCTTACTTTAACAAATACAATAGATACAGTTGCATGTCTTCCTCCAATGTAACCTGTATTCCATACATGACTGCAATGAAGAGCAAAGGAAAAATAACTCGTACTCTATTAAAACGTGCATTCAGCAAGTGGTAACAGAGATCCAAGTTATTTTGGATTATCGAGCAAATATAAAATAATTCCATTAATTCATAACAATACAAACGAATGATTGAATAAATAAATATAAGAGAAAAATCTTTGCAAAAAATGCTAAATAATTTATGTTGATACTCCTCCCTCAGAAAGGTAGAGCATAACTCTCCACCAGTAAGTATGGGCTGGACTTAGTGATTTCCCTCCAGAATACAGTATGGGGAGTGGGAGGAGGTAAAGAATTACTTACTATGGAGAAATCTGACAAAATGAACTCGACCAGGTGACCAAGGTCAATATCAAGAATAGTTATCATGTTGACATTATTCACCCTTCATAAAATCAGTAGAAATGATATTTTATCATTGTGGTCTTCTTCCACCAAACCAGAAAAATCTAACCATGAGAAAAACCTCAGAAAAGACACAATTGTAGAACATGGTATAACATACCTGATGAGTACTCTTTGAAACTTTCAAGGCCAGCAGAAATAAAGTCTGAAAAACTGTCACAGCCAAAAGCATCCTTAGGACAAATGACGACTAAAGGTAATGTGGTATCCAGGATGGGACACTGGAACAGAAAAAAAAATTAGACAAAACTAAGAAAATGTAAGTAAAATATGGACTTTAGTTAATAGCAGTGCACTAATGTTTGTTTCTTAGTTTCAACAAATGAACCATACTAAGGTAAGCTATCAACAATAGGAGAAACTACACACAAGATGTACAGAAACTCTCTGTAATATTTTTGAATTTTTCTTTAAATCTAAACGTTTTAAACATAAAAAGCTTTATTAAAAAGAAAAAAGTGGCAGAGCTAAACCTGTCTAATTCCCAAACCCAAACTCTATGTTATGAACTGAATGTTTGTATTCCCTCAAAATTCATACACTGAAGCCCTAACCCCGAGGGTGACTCGGATATAGGATTTTTAGGAGGTAATTAAGGTTAAATGACATCATAATAATAGAGTCCCAACTTGATAGGACTGGTGGCTTCATAAGAGGAGAAAGAGCGACATCTCCCTATCTCTCTTCATGTGAACATGATGAAAAAAGGCCATTGAGCTCACAGTGAGAAGGTGGCCATCTGCAAACCAGGAATAGAGCCCTCACCAGGACTGAATCACTGGATCTCATACTTCCTAGCTTCTAGAACTGTGAGAAAATAAATTTTGGTTGTTTATGCCACCTAGTCTATGGCATTTCGTTATGATAGCTTGAGCCTTACTGCCTTTAAACCTTGATTCTAGAAGTTACTTTGAAAGTTGGACCAATCACTTGACTATACAGACATCTATTTCCTCTCATTAAGATGAGAATAATAATACTGCCTGTCTATCTCAGCAGCTACTTTAAATTCAAATGGTTAATATATGGGAAAGTATTGTACAAATATAGATAATTAATTCTTATTAAATTAAACAGATACTAGTTTTTCTTATCTCTCAAAAGCCTAAACATAGTAAATTTAGAGAGTAATGCTGGTTTTATTTTCTAAGGTTTAAACTTCTTTGCATTTGTGGATTATACTCCTTCGATCTCAAAACTAACTAGTTATGTGGACCATTATTAGGTGGTAATGCTGGGGACAAAATTATTAAAAGTATCTTTTAGAGATTCATAGGGACAATAATAAGAACTTTCAATATATTTTAAAGACAAAGGACAGTAACTTCAGAATATTTTGTAAGCATGATATCATATTTTTCTGCTAAGTCATTTCTGAAGAGTTTACATTAGTTTTAGCATTTTAAAAATACTGTATTTATGGACAGATTGCAGGTATATATTATAGGGCTAAAGAAGTATTTCCCAAAAAATTACACTATGAGAAATATAAAAGCAATTTAAATGTATCATTAAAGGAATACATGTAGTTATCTCTGAAAAAATCTTAAATTCCAAGGATTGCTAGACTAAAGATATAACTGAATTGTTTGGGGGAATCATAAGGACCATTAAATTATTTCGAGGTTAATAACACGTATATTGATGTCACCTTAAAGCAAAGGAAGGATGAGAAACGAAGACGATACAAAAGGTAGATTTCACCTTTTTTTTTAAACCCCTTTAACGTATCATTCTGCATCTATGAAAGATTTTTCAAAGAATTATTTTAAGCACAACCTCCCTCTCTTCTCCAGCTTTGCTGCTTCTCATTTCTTACTCTTTCCTGTCACCATTTCTCCTTACCAAGAAGTTGGGGGAAGGAGGGAAAATGACCATGTAAATGCGTGTTAGTTTGTTGTAAACTCATTAAACATTCATTATTTGGCTGAGTGCGGTGGCTCACACCTGTAATCTCAGCACTTTGGGAGGCCAAGCCGGGTGGATCACCTGAGGTCAAGAGTTCAAGACCAGCATGGCCAACATGGGGAGACCCCGTATCTACTAAAAATACAAAAATTAGCTTGGCGTGGTGATGCATGTCTGCAATCCCAGTTACTTGGGAGGCTGAGGCAGGAGAATCACTTGAACCCGGGAGGCAGAGTTTGCAGTGAGCCAAGATTGCGCCATTGCACTCCAGCCTGGGCAATAGAGTGAGACTCTGTCTCAACAACAACAACAACAACAACAACAAACATTCATTTTTTTGAGTTAATTTTTGAATTTATTTCCTTGCATTCTGGGAAACTAGGTAGCTCATTTATTTAAGCCTTCAAATCACAGTACTTTGTTTATATTCAACACGTTTTTGTATCCTGGGTTACATGCTATCTTGGTCTCTAAAGAGAGTTGAAAGAGGAAGGAGAAATAAAAAGGATGGAGAAGGTGGTCAGAGAGATCTAAGGGCATATGAAGAGGCAAAATTGTACCCAAATCCGTGGAATTTTAGCTCAGTGTTACTTTCCCAGCAGAGCCTTGCTCTGTGCTTTTCTTTCTCTACCTCAACTATTAGTAAGAGAGGATTAGTAAGGATGTCTTTTCCTACTAGTTCTCTCTATGTACCATGTAAAATTTTATAATGACATAACTATCAGTGGAACATGGTGGCTCATGCTTGTAATACTAGCATTTTGGGAGGCTGAGGAGGAAAGATCACTTGAGGCCAGGAGTTCGAGACTAGTCACATAGTGAGACACCCATCTCTACCAATACTACTACCACTAGTACTCCTACTCCTACTACTATCAACTATAATTCACTGAACAGTTTCTAATATACTAGATTTTTTCCTTGAAGATATGTATTATTGGGAATCATAAAAACTGTGCAAGTCATTACAATCACATTTTGTCAATAAGGAAACTGAGGTTCAGAGAGGTAAGTAGTTTGTGGTTCAGTCATTGGGTGACACAGATCCAAATTGAACAGACTGAACAGATTCCAAAACCAATTGTACACAATATTCCAGCTCTGTTGTCCCACCTAGAGGAGTGTCTACCTTGATGGGAGTCTGGGACCAAGTAGGAAGAGATGAAGCCACTGTGGCAAGGACTTCAGGAAGAGAAGTCTAGGGCCACGTAGGTGCTTTCTCACTTAGCCTGCAACTAGGGCCAGCACAAAAGCCCAGATTTTTTAAAATCAGAAGTTACTTTTTGAAGTATGTTTCAATATGGCCAAAGAAAAAAGATCATCATGGTGAACTGAAACTAACACGTATGTCACAGAGACAATTATTTTTGAGGTTTAATAACATATGTTAAGCTGCCATTTAAAAGAGATAGCAAGTCAGCTGGGCATGGTTTCTCACGCCTGTAATCCCAGCACTTTAGGAGGCCGAGGTGGATCACCTGAGGTCAGGAGTTTGAGACCAGTCTAGCCAACATGGTGAAACCCCCATCTCTACTAAAAAAAAAACACAAAAAATTAGCTGGGTGTGGTGGCAGGTGCCTGTAATCCCCAGCTACTTGGGAGGCTGAGACAGGAGAATTGCTTGAACCTGGAGGCAGAAGTTGCAGTGAGCTGAGATCGCGCCATTGCACTCCAGCCTGAGGGACAAGAGCGAGATTTCGTCTCACAAAAAAAAAAAAAAAAAAAAAAAAAAAAGAGATACAAATCAAACACATTGAGAAATACATCTAAAAAGTGGATCCCCTAGACTGAAGAGGAAGATACAAGAAAGTAGGCAGGAAAAAAAATAACTATCTCCCTCAGAACAACTAGATTATAAGATAAAATTACCTGAATACAACTTTTGAGCAGTGATTTTTCATTGATATTTTCTTAGAAACCAATTTAGTAGTTTTAAATAAAATATTTGAAAGTTCTCTCTATATAACTATACCACTAATAATCTACAATGCATGATGCTTATCATTACTATAAAAATTACAACTTTTAAAATGTTTTTCATCATTTTCATTCGCCCACTCTTATTAAATTAAATAAAGTTAATGGTCATTAGGAAATTTTCCTACACTACTGAATGCCTTAAAGTCTTCATTTGGAGAATACATGTTGACCTAGGAGCAATGCATTCCAAAATTTTCCTTTCCATCATGACGTGTGTCTGTTTATGTGTTGTGCCCTATATGTAACTACGAGTTTATTTTGTCCTGTCCAGAAGATGGGGAGGACGGTCCCAGCTGCAGGCTGTTCTGTGTGGGAAGAGAAAAAGACTGATGCTTAAAGGCCCTCCGAAGGAATCTACTTAAGTCTCATACCAGATTTGGGAGGACTGGTTATACCTGCCTAAACCTGGCACAGGAAGAACAGCACTCAAGCAATTCCTACCTTGGGGTTACTAGGAATACAAGTTTCACCTTGTGACTCTGGTGTAACTTTGGTCTATTTTTCTCTTAGTAACAGCTCAGCTTGCAAACGAAAGCACTGGGACGCAACTCAGTTACATGATTGAGGACTCAGGAAAATCAATTCTTACCTTCCAGTCTTCCAAATGTAATGGTTGTATTCCAGCTTTACCATGTCCCATAAGCAAATGACTTGAGAGAGAGAGGTAGTTGGGGGCGGGGGGAGAAAAAGAAGAGGGAGAAGGAGAGGGAAGAAGAGGAGGAAGAAGAGAGAGAAAGAAAGTGAGGGAAAAAAAAGAAACAAACAAAAAAAGACAGGAAAATTCTCTTAACCTTGAAGAGATTGGATATCTAGTGTCAGAAAATTTGGAAGGCATAGTCTTAGGAGTACTTATTTTATTTATGGTTGTAAATAAAGCCCTCAGGGAAGGTTATTAATTTATCTGTCCTATTTAGTATATTAAATTATACTACTTCATATTCTAGTGGCCTGAAAAAGTTAATTTACCACTTGAATGGCATAAATGATGAATACTTATACCAAGTCCTAGAATTTTCCAATGCTCAACAAACATTTAGTACTTTTTGTTTAGGTCTCGCTTTTTTTTTTATTAGTTTCTATGAAAAAGGAAAACAAAATTGCAGCATTCTGTTGGGCTGACAGGACAGCTGTTGGCTAGGCTAAATACCATCTTGGAGTAAGAGATACTTTAACTTAGGGCACTGGTGCTGAGAGATGGAGAGAATATCAGAAAGGAAAAAGGCAGGGTGCAAGTGTTGAGAGGGAGGGAAATGATGTCAAAATCCATTGGCTTCCAGTGTTTCTGCTCTTTTTAGCTGGGGTGCAGTAACCTTCCATCTGACAACTTTGGGTTTCTCTAAACTTCATGCCTGCCCTCTCTACCAATGTTTTATGAGCTGTCATGTGGGACTAGAATGGGATTCTGAAAATTAAGAGCTGATTTTTATTCCACCGGATATGTCAGTTGCCTGGGGCAGTAAAATAATTTAGTTTTGAAATGAAATGTCATTCGTGGGAGAAAAGTGCACAACAATTTATTTAATTTAAACAATAGGATGGGGAGGAAGAGGCAGACACCCAAACTACATTTCATATGTAAAATAAGGCTTACGTGACTTTTGGATGCTATAGAAATAAAATTTCTGCACTGAGGGGCATAATTATCCACATAAATCTTATATGAGGAACACAGATCAGTATAAAAATAGCTGTACCTTTTGTTTATCTTGGAGGCAATATGTAACCACATAAGGTAAAATTGGATGCTGCTTGCTTTCTCTAAAAGCTGTGAGGATGTCTTTCTGTTCCAGAAATTGCTTAGTGCAATTAAATGAAAATATACTGAATACATGAGTAAATTCATAAATAGAAATACAAATGAAATTTCTAAAGTAGGTCCTGGTGAGCCCAAATTTTACAAATTATTAGAAGACAATGCACCTGGAAACTAAGACACTAGCTTGAAGACTTTTTTCATTTCTTTTCTTTTCTTTCTTTTTTGTTTCTTTTCTATCTTTCTTTCTTTCTTTGTTGTTGTTGTTGTTGTTGTTGTTGTCGTCGTCGTCTTTGTCTTGAGACAGTGTCTCACTCTTGCCCCTTGGCTGGAGTGAAGTGGCTCTGTCTAGGTTCATTGCAGCCTCCATCTCCCGGGCTTAAGCGATCCTCCCCGCCTCAGCCTCAGGGAATGGATGGGACTGCAGGTGCACACCACCATGCCCGGCTATTAATTTACTTTTGTATTTTTTGTAGAGACGAGGTTTCGCTATGGCTTCAAGACTTTAAAAGGCAGCAATGACTTTTTTGAAATTGCCTGCATTATCAAATGCCTGAAGTCAACCACAAGGAATGGTGACTCTGGTTTCTCCATGACACTAGCAATCCTCTGAAATAAAGGAAGTTAGAATTCCAGAACACGTTTGGGTCTCTGACTCTTCCTCGGTGGTTTCCAGGAGTTTAGATCAGCCTGCAGGCCCGACGGGCACCCCTGACACCGCTCCACGCGGATTCTTTACATCTCCCTCCCTACCTTG
The DNA here is from genome assembly GCF_009828535.3 of Hylobates moloch. Classification (NCBI taxonomy): domain Eukaryota; kingdom Metazoa; phylum Chordata; class Mammalia; order Primates; family Hylobatidae; genus Hylobates; species Hylobates moloch. The sequence continues at coordinate 57,823,151 of NW_026652277.1, forward strand.
TTTACGCCCTAAGGGGGAGGGAAATGAACAGTCAGTCAGGTGAGACCCAGCAGGGGGAGTGGTGAGCTGGTTCGAGGGCAGCCCGAATATGTCCCTGGGTGTGTGTATGGGTGTGGGGCAATTTGGGTGGGAGCAGCGTGGAGGCTCCTAGGACCAAGTCCTGCGCCTCTTTGGCGGGGTGTGTGCAGGAGGAGCGGGGATAAATAGGAGGCTCCCTCCTCCGGGCGACATTCACGGAGCCGGCCGGCCGCCCGTCCTGGGTGTTTCCCTGCCTTGTAGCCAGGGTGCCAGCCTGGGAAGTAGTTTCGTTTCCTTCTGGCTCCGGGATTAGTTTCCAGGCACCCTCTCAGGCGCCCGAGGCCCCGGGAAGGGGGCGAAGAAGGAGGGAGACTTGTCTGGGGGCTGCCCGGCCCCGCAGAGCGGGGTTGATGGACCGGGCCGCCCGGGGCAGCGGCGCCAGCTCCCTGCCACTGCTCCTGGCCCTTGCCCTGGGTAAGTGGCCGTGCTGGGCACTGGCAACCAGGAGGAAAGTCTGGGGCTGGAGTCGCGGGGAGGGCGAACCCTGAACCGAGCTGGCATCTGGACAAGAGGGCGCGCTCGGGCTGGCAGGCGCGGGTTGGAGAACTTTGAAGGCTGGGAGAGTGCGAGGTTAAGGATCTGGCAATTGGGCACCTGGGTCTGCACCTGTTGGAGGCAGTCAGTCCCTAGACTCGTGAGGAGGCCCGAGGGCGGAAGCGATTCCGAGGTCCTCGCTGCCAGTGCTGCGAGCAGGCCGCCAGCTGCTGCGTTGTGCGCACAGCAGAGGGCCTGGCGGCGCCGGCGGGGTGTCCACCGGGGTGAGGCGCTGTGCCCGCGAGTGAGGGGCGGGGTGGGGGGGAGCAGGGAAACCCACTAAAGAAGCTCACGTGGGAGTATAGACCAAGAAGCATATCCTGCAGGAGGCAGAAGAACGGGAACTCTTTGAGTGAAGGTGTGATCACTTGGCATTAGGGAAGAGTGCCAGCGGGAGAAGGAGTAGCAGGATGCCTAGAGCCCTCCAGAGGGTGTCTCTTGCCTCCTTAGGAGTCAGAACTCACAAAGCAGAGCTGGAACTTCAGATGGAGCTGGAAGCAGGCCTCCCCTTCCCCTCCACCGAGGGAAGGTAGTGAGAAGGCTTCTAGGTAGGAAAAATCCCAACTCTTCAAAGCATACTCTCTGCATCACGGTCATTTTGTGGGGTGGAGAAGGGAAGGGAAACCAGTGACATTTTCTAATCTTAGCTGGGCTGTAGACACATCTGGGTTTGGAGCATTTATGTGATAGGAAGAGATTCTCCACAGCTGAAGCGTCACCACAATATCACTCCTAACTTCAAGCCTGGGAAGGGGACAACACAAATGAAAAAGAATGGAAATTCCTCTTATGGAGGAAAAAGAGGGGGAGCCTAAATGAAAACTTTCATTTGACTGTATCCTTGGAGTAAGAGAGGTGGCTAAAAAGGTACAGTGAACTTGGTTGGAGGCGGATCAGACTTAGGACCAAGGTTAGAGAAAATAAACTTATTTAACAAACTGTGAAGAGGAAGGAGTCAGTAACAATTTAGTGGTAGAGTGAATGTGTACATTCATGAAGAAGAGCAATGGGGCTGAGGCTTAACCCTAGAAATAGTACTGATGCTTTTGCCAGCATTGCTTGCAAGTAGCTGACATTCTCTTCCTCCACCGTGTCTAAGCTATCCAACAGTCAAAGTATTCCCTGAGAATCTGTCACAGTCAGCAAGGTGCTGAGGTATGTAGGAATGGAGGTGGAAAAGGGCTCATGAGATTCCTAAAATAAAACATGATTCCTGCCCTAGAACTTACACTGAATTTGGAAATGCAAGCCCAGTAGTGTCACCTGTGGAAGAATTCATGAAAGCAGAAAAGGGAGAGAGAGCTCAACAGTGGGGGCTGGAATAGTGGGGAAAGGGTGAATGGAGGACACGAATGCGTGCCTTGAGGCTTGGGTAGAGTTTGCAATAGTAGAGAGGAAAGAGGGAACAGAGACAAGGGAAAAAGCAATTAGTAAAGGGCTGGCGATGTGAATGAGCATGCTTTACTGGAAAGAGCAGAATTTCTGAGAGGCAGACAGATTATGAAGAACCGAAAAAGCCAGATTAGAATATTTGGAAAAGAATCAATAAGCTATTAAACACACACCATCATAGGGCTTGACTAGGGAGTGATATGATGCAAATAATGATTTAAAGGTGATAAATCTGGCAATGAGGTGCAGTATAGGAAGGGGTGGTGCTTGTGGGCCAGAAGACCTGGTTGTCTCTTAGGTATAATCTGGGCATGGGCTAATTGGGGCCTGAATTAGGGTGATGTTTTAGAAGTGTCATAATAGAAATGACTATTGAAAGTCGATGGACATTCTTTCCCCTTTACTATCACACAATATTTTCTTCTCAAAACTTGTCAAAAGACAGAAATGTACAACAAAAAGCAAAACTCTAGTCCAGTGCTATTGTACAACACTCAGGGTAACCTAAATGTACAACCACCCTGTTAACTGATTGGCTTGGGAAATTGAATTTGGTCTCTAGATCCCCTTAAAGCTCTACTTCTTGCAAAATGCTAAAGGATGTAATTTGTTGGCATCGCTATTTCCATTAAGTGGTCCTATTTCTGTCATACACACTTTACTTTTAAGTCCCCTTCCTAAATTATGTCATGTTGTTCTATTTACTTTTTGAAAAGAATGTGAGCAATAAGATGCATGAGGCACTATTGTGTGTGTGTGTGTGTGTGTGTGTGTGTGTGTGTGTGTGTGTGTGTAAGATGGTGGAAATGCGATGAGAGTGGGCATTGAGCAGACATGAGCCCTGGTTCCAGCTCTGCCATTTCATGACTCTGAGATGTCTGTAAGTTACAACTTTCTGGGCCTTGTTTTTCTCATTTGTAAAATGAAGAGGTTTCATTAGATGGTGATGTCCTTTCCGTGTCACATTTTTTCAAAAAGTAAACAAAATAACATGTGACTTAAATTAGAAATGGCTTATGTCTATTATAAATGTAGATGCTCCTTAAATACATCTGGCATTTAGTAGATGGATTTTTACAGGATAATTTCCTTTCTAACATATGCAAATTATGTACTACTTTCCATGGGAAATTTTATAAAGACAGAAATGGGGTTGGAGATATAAAAAGAAAGTATACCATAAGCAGATTATATGTTACAAATACATTTAATATAAATATAAATTATATGTTTATGTGTTATTGATATTCTTTATATGCATTAATTTAGTTTAATTTTCTAAAACCGTTTAAAGGTGTTTTCTAAGTCAGTAGAAGTCCTGAGCCATTTAATCTTACTTTCTCAAAAAATGAGATTTTCCAAAAAGGGCTCGTATTTCTCTACTGTATTTTCTTTTTCTTTTTTTTTCTTTTTTTGAGACAGAGTCTCACTGTTTTGCTCAGACTTGGGTACAGTGGCATGATCTCAGCTCACTGCAACCTCCGCCTCCAGGGCTCAAGTGACTCTCCTGTCTCAGCCTCTCGAGTAGCTGGGACAACAGGCACTCGCTGCCATGCCCGGCTAATTTTTGTATTTTTTGAAGAGATGGGGTTTTGCCATGTTGGCCAGGCTGGTCTTAAACTCCTGGTCTCAAGAGATCGTAGCAGATAAATATTTGTTTCTGAATTAGGTAGAGAGAGGTAGGACACTCAAGTGCAGAGATGTCGCATTGCATATAACAGGAAAAACCAATACTGGAAACCATTTCTTTTGACTTATTTAAAAAGCATATAAGCTCATCCTAGCTGTCTCCTACACCTTTGCTTTCCCTACTGCCTACCCATACATCTGTGCCATCCCTGGCTCTGGCTATTCCCTGAGAGATTCTTGGGCTCCTGGCTCTTCCTTGCTTCCATTAAACCCTGCTTCTCCTAGCTCAGGGCCAGGCTAGCCTGGCTGATAATGTTCAGTTGGTATTGGTCAGACCAGGTGCTTTATTTTGGACTGTGTCTGGCCTGTGTCACTCAGTGTCTATTCTGATTCTATCCTAGTCTGATTCTGTCCTTGAACTTGTGGGTGACCCCTGCATATTCTCCAGTCTGCTTAGAGCACCAACACCTAGGGGATGCTCCTTTGGGTAGATGGAGAAGGGGTGACATTGCTTCATAGTCTCCCTGATAGAACCCACATGGCAATTACTGAAAATGGGTGAAAAGAGCATATCTTGAGGCAGGGTCATGTAGTGGTCAAGCCTGTAGACTCTGAACCAGAACTTCGGGGCATGGCCCTCTGGTGCTGTGACTTTGCTGGCTCTGAAACTTCGGGCAAGTCTCTTAAACCCAGTTTCCTCACCTGTAAAAGCTAATAGTAATAGGACCAATGGAATTATGTAAATTAAATGCATTACTATGTAAAGCCACTTAAAATGTGCCCCAAACATAGAATAAGCATGAGTTATTATAATAGACAGTAGGAAAGCACAGGACAAATCATTAATTGTTATCAATATCTCTTAAAATTTTTTGACATTTTGAGTCTGGATACTTCCCAAATGTCATCAGGCTCTGCTAATTAATGGGAAGACTTTCTGTTGCCTTCATTTCTCAAATTCCTGCTCCCGCTAGTTATGAAATAGGTAATAGATAAAAATCCTCAAAAAAGTTTTATTTTGACTGCTTTTGTCTAAAAGGAACAAATGTAAAAAATAAAGCTGCAAAAGTAAAATGCATATCTACTTTTGAAAAAATAAATGCCTCTACAGATTGTTCTTCCTCTGCCAGTTTTGATCCTAATTTTATGCAATGAAGAGCTTTACTGCACTTGCCTAGCATTGATATCAGACACAAAAGTTAGACTGCACTAGCAGAGTAAAATAAAATATTTAGAAGGTAATTTTAATATTTTAGGAAATCTCATCAAAATCGGGTTGTCAGATTTATTTGAATTATATAAATAATTGCCTTAATTAAAAATAAATAAAACTGTCATTTTAGAAGAATGGATGATGATGCAATGTCAAAAGCTGTTTCTCTATATAAGAAAAATACATTAATTTAGGAAAGTTTTCTTAGGACAAAATAATTTTTTCAGATGCTTAAGAACAGATAGCCATGCATAAATATTTTTATTCTATAATGGTTGCCTTGTAACATTGAGAAAGTTGCTTAAACTCCTTTTGTGTAATTCTCTCACCTATAGAATGTTAATAAAGGTAACTATCATTTAGAGACAGAATTATTTTGAGGATAAAATGAGAAAATGCAGGAAAAGATTTTAGAACAATAATTGGCAGGTAATATTCAATGTATTATTACTATCTTAACTTTGTGAATATTCAGATAACATTTCAATTGTTTCATAGCTATTTGTCTAAAAAGAACTAGAATCAGTGTTTATTAAGCCAATTGGAGTGTTAGGGTTTGACATTGATCAAAGGAAACTGCCATAATAGTCACCACTATTATGGAGGCAAGCAAAGGAAAATAGGGCAGGAATTTGCCCACCATGGCCATGCTTTCAAAAGTGCTTTGAATTGTTTCCTTAGAATGTAAGCTCCATGATGGCAGGGATTGTTTACAGTTATAGCTCAGTTCCTATGTATAGTAGGTGCTCAATAAATACTTGTTGAATGAATGAGTGTCAGTGGGGATAGTCCAGGAAGTCCTTCCAGGTCAGTAGCTTCTCAGAGTGTATCACAAAGATCTTGATTGTGAACTTTTCTGTTTCCTCACATACACACTCACATCCACTCCCTCTCTCCCAACACCCACTTTCCTAGCTTTGATAATCAAAATGTAAGAATCTCTTTCTCGCAGAACTCAGTATCCTATCTTTAATGTCTTCAGATTTGCTAACGATGACTTACTTTTGATACACAGCTCCTTGCTGAGATGGCAGCTGACTCTGGTTTTGCCAAATGGACAGACCTGCTATGAGTTTTGTTCATGAAAGTTGGTTACTGACTATCGCAATTAGCAAAACATTAACATATCCAAATGCATAACTTTTTTGCTCATGGCACGGTACTTGGCAGGTTGATGAAAAGTACTGTCATTATTTCTAAACATGTGATAGTGAGGAAGACAGACCTAAAAATTTTTACTATTTTAAATTTTACTATTTTAAAGTATGTCTAATACTGTTTACAGTGTGTTAAACATTATTAAAACTGTATTAAACATTAATGAGAAAAGTCTAAGTGTAGGCTATTGTCTTTCTAGAAAGACTTACATAGGATAGAAATGTTCATTCCAAATGAAACATTGTATGATAGTTCAATCCTTAAGGAAGTTTAAATTACATAGTACAGATTAAATATGATCTCAGAAAAGGAGAATTTATTATGGGCTTGAGTGATTAGGGGAAAATTCACTAATACTGACAATTCTTCCTTGGTAGTGGTGAAGGAAAAAATGGGAGAAGAATTAAAAGGTGGACAAATTAATAGTTATCTTTTTTGTGTGTGTAGCAGTTAAGTAGACCCAAATATCTCAAATGAAAAGTTAATTTTGTGCAGTTTTAAAGGAAATATTGTCTGGATAAGAACATGATTTCCAGAATGAGGGTATTCATCAGAATCCTGAATTCTTTTTTTTTTTAATTATACTTTAAGTTTTAGGGTACACGTGTACAACGTGCAGGTTAGTTACATATGTATACACGCGCCATATTGGTGTGCTGCACCCATTAACTCGTCATTTAACATTAGGTATATCTCCTAATGCTATCCCTCCCCCCTGCCCCCACCCCACAACAGGCCCCGGTGTGTGATGTTCCCCTACCTGTGTCCATGTGTTCTCATTGTTCAGTTCCCACCTATGAGTGAGAACATGTGGTGTTTGGTTTTTTTCCTTGTGATAGTTTGCTGAGAATGATGGTTTCCAGCTTCATCCATGTCCCTACAAAGGACATGAACTCATCAATTTTTATGGCTGCATAGTATTCCATGGTGTATATGTGCCACATTTTCTTAATCCAGTCTATTGTTGTTGGACATTTGGGTTGGTTCCAAGTCTTTGCTATTGTGAATAGTGCCGCAATAAACATACGCGTGCATGTGTCTTTATAGCAGCATGTTTTATAATCCTTTGGGTATATACCCAGTAATGGGATTGCTGGGTCAAATGGTATTTCTAGTTCTAGATCCCTGAGGAATCGCGACACTGACTTCCACAATGGTTGAACTAGTTTACAGTCTCACCAACAGTGTAAAAGTGTTCCTACTTCTCCACATCCTCTCCAGCACCTGTTGCTTCCTGACTTTTTAATGATCACCATTCTAACTGGTGTGAGATGGTATTGCATTGTGGTTTTGATTTGCATTTCTCTGATGGCCAGTGATGATGAGCATATTTTCATGTGTCTGTTGGCTGCATAAATGTCTTCTTTTGAGAAGTGTCTGTTCATATCCTTTGCCCACTTTTTGATGGGGTTGTTTGTTTTTTTCTTGTAAATTTGTTTGAGTTCATTGTAGATTCTGGATATTAGCCCTTTGTCAGATGAGTAGATTGCAAAAGTTTTCTCCCATTCTGTAGGTTGCCTGTTCACTCTGATGGTAGTTTCTTTTGCTGTGCAGAAGCTCTTTAGTTTAATTATATCCCATTCATCAATTTTGGCTTTTGTTGCCATTGCTTTTGGTGTTTTAGACATGAAGTCCTTGTCCATGCCTATGTCCTGAATGGTATTGCCTAGGTTATCTTCAAGGGTTTTTATGGTTCTAGGTCTAACATGTAAGTCGTTAATCCATCTTGAATTAATTTTTGTATAAGGTGTAAGGAAGGGATCCAGTTTCAGCTTTCTACGTATGACTAGCCAGTTTTCCCAGCACCATTTATTAAATAAGGAATCCTTTCCCCATTTCTTGTTTTTGTCAGGTTTGTCAAAGATCAGATGGTTGTAGATATGTGGCATTATTTCTGAGGGCTCTGTTCTGTTCCATTGGTCTATATCTCTGTTTTGGTACCAGTACCATGCTGTTTTGGTTACTGTGGCCTTGTAATATAGTTTGAAGTCAGGTAGCATTATGCCCCAAGCTTTTTTCTTTTGGCTTAGGATTGACTTGGCAATGCGGGCTGTTTTTTGGTTCCATATGAACTTTAAAGTAGTTTTTTCCAATTCTGTGAAGAAAGTCATTGGTAGCTTGATGGGGATAGCATTGAATCTATAAATTACCTTGGGCAGTATGGCCATTTTCACGATATTGATTCTTCCTATCTATGAGCATGGAAACTTCTTCCATTTGTTTGTATCCTCTTTTATTTCATTGAGCAGTGGTTTGTAGTTCTCCTTGAAGAGGTCCTTCACATCCCTTGTAAGTTGGAGAATCCTGAATTCTTGATACATTTCTATCTCTGCAGGATATCCTAGGAATTGGAGGCAGGGGATTTTGTAATTTAGACAAATCGATGCTTTTTATTACAAGACAGACTTAAAATATTACGTGGTCTCCTATCTGGGGAATTTGTTAAAATACTCTGGAAATATCTAGACTTCTTTTTACCTTATTCCCTACAGCTTGGGGACAAGCTGGCCCCACCTTTTGTGTAATGTCCAAATGAGTGGTTTGCTGGTTTGCTTCCTGTTTCTTTTTCTCTTTTCCCTAATCATGTATTGCTGGGCTTTCTTAGGTTGGAGATGTCTCGTAATCAGGAGGTCCTCCAGGTCCATCTTAGAGTAGCAACAGCACCTGGGAAAAAAAAAGACTTTACAGATGTGGGAACTAACACTGTGAAAGATTAAATAGCTTCCCTAAAATGTAGTATATGCCTAGAACTCATATTCTGATCTTTATTACTCCGTGTGTGCTTTCAACCCTACCCTGTCCTGCTTTTATGCTTATTGATCTTAGGCTGTGCCAGACCCCAGCTGATACTGGATCTGCAAAGAATCATACATAAGTTGGTCAAGAATGCTCACAAGTCAAATATAAGAGGAAAGCAATTGGATTAAAATTCATATGTTTTATATTGCTCAAGATGGCTAGCCTTTCCAGACATATTTATATCTTAAAAAAGAAATCTTAGTGTTTCAACTGTATATCTAATTGTTATAATTTAAAGAAACAATGAAAGACCTTTTTAGATGGTTGGAGGGAGATGCAATATTTAATCTTAATTCACATCAATTAAACAAGGTCAAATAACCATGAAATACTTTCATTTATTCTCTACATTTTCTTTCCTGAGGATATGTAGTATGTTACTTACCTGACTCATAGACTAGAGGTATTAATTACAAAATGGGGATGAGAAGTTTAACAGTATTCATATTCAGCCTCCTTGTTTTAAAGTGATGAGCTAGTTGCATAACAGGATGAATTACTAATATAACATTTTCCTCTTTGCAAGATTGTGGATTTATTCACTTGTTTAACATTATTTAGTTTTGAAGAGTTGCATAAGGATTGCCTGACTCACAGTAGGACCTCAAAACGTATTAATTAAATGAGTGAATTAATGTAAGTGGCTACTGGGGGGAAGATGCCCAGCCAGCAAAATGACAACAGGTTAAGTAAAAAAAAAAAAAATTTGTATTTCTTGTTGGCAAAACACTGAGCCCAGATTCAGAGATGTGGTAGAAGGACAGGTTTCTCCATCCCTTGTTATATGGGACTTGCTGCTAGCAGTGCTAGAGATTCTTTCACAAAAGGCTTTTCTTTTTCCCGTAGCATTTCTTGTATTTCTCGTGTTTCATATTGAGGATTCAGACTGCTACATGTTTGGTTCAGGGCAGATTTTACTGGTTGAAATGTAAACTTTTAAAATAAGTGTCTAAGTTGGGGAGGGAAGGACAATGGACTCAGGGCACTCTCCAGTGGTTTATTTAAAAACACCCTTGAATTCTGTGAGATGTCAGATGATTTTCTCTCTTGTGTGATTATAATTGTTTTTAACAGAAATGGTTTTCATTAATGGCGAGTAATCAAATTGTTGTATTCATGGGTTTATGTTTAGTATTAAAAAGAAAAACAAACTTTTGGTGGCTCCTATAGAAATGGAGATAGCTTTGCTTTGGAGGCTGACTGCAGCCTGAGTTGTTAGTGTTGAGAATCCCTAACTTATTTAGTATTATATATAAAGATTTCATAACAATCAATTGTCTGAAATTTTTAGTGGTTAAATTTAAGCACATTACACACGGATCTTTGTTCTCTGCTCTTTGGAGTGAGCTGCATGGTCCAGGCCATCCTAGAATAGGTGAGAACCACTTCCCTCTGTCTTCTAGTGCAGAAAGCATGTAGCACCACCAGGAAATTGTCATCAGAGCTGAATTAAGCACTTTCAGGACACTTACACTTGACTTGTTCATGATCACCTTCCTACTGAAATGCCATCTGAGTTTCTGACACTCGACTGGTCTCATCTCTTAGGGTGACAGACACAAGATGTTAGTACGTATTCAGGTATCTCCTTGACCTTCTCTATGGAATATCAACATAGTTACTTACATTTTGGGGAAGCTTTATAATTGTAAAAGCATTTTACTACCCATTATCTCGTTTGATCTTCACAATAAAAATAATAGCAGAATGGTTGTGTAATATGTGCCAGGCACTGTTCTAAGAGCATAATATTTCATTTCATCCACATAACATTCATCTAACACAGGAGCTAGGTTGATATCATTATTATTCCCATTTATAGAGTAGGATATGAAACATAAAGGGATTAAGCAACTTGCCCAAGGTTCTGGCTTTAGGAGAACTATATGTGTGAGGTGATAGTTTTTTCTTAGTCCTGATAAATTTACCACAGTGATATGAGATGATAATATTAGAGGAAGCTGAAAGTGGGTAAAGGGTGTGTGAGAATTCCCTGCACTTTGCAACTTTTCTGTAAATATAAAATTGTTCCAAAATAAAAAGTTTATTACAAAAAAAGACACTGCAGGAAATTCCAATTACTAGTCAGTTTGGCTATTCACCTACTTAGAAAATAGGGCTTGACACATCAAAAATCTAGAAAGATCTCAAGGTAACAACCTTACATTACAACTAAAAGAACTAGCGAACCAAGAGCAAACAAACCCCAAAGCTAGCAGAAGACAAAAAAAAAAACCAAGATCAGAGCTGAGCTGAAGGAGATAGAGACATGCAAAACCCTTCAAGAAGTCAATAAATCCAGGAACTGGTGTTTTGAAAAAATTAATAAAATAGCTAGCTAGACTAATAAAGAAGAAAAGAGAGAAGAATCAAAAAACACAATCAGAAATGATAAGGGGGATATCACCACTGACCCACAGAAATACAAACAAACATCAGAGAAAACTATAAACACCTCTATTAACATAAACTAGAAAATGTAAGATAAACAGATAAATTCCTGGACACATACACCTTCCCAAGAGTAACTCAGGAAGAAATTAAATCCCTGAACAGACCAATAATGAGTTCTGAAATTGAAACAGTAATAAATAGCCTACCAACCAAAAAAAAAAGCCCAGGACCTGACAGATTCATGGCTGAATTCTACCAGAGGAGCAAAGAAGGCTTGGTAACATTTCAACTGAAACTATTCCAGAAAATTAAAAAGGAGGGATTACTTCCTAACTCATTCTATGAGGCCAGCATCATCCTGATACCAAAACCTGGCAGAGATACAAAAACCAAAAAATAAAAATTCAGGCCAATATCCTTGATGAACATTGAAGCAAAAATCAACAAAATACTGGCAAACCAAATCCAGCAGCATATCAAAAAGCTTATCCACCATGACCAAATTGGCTTCATCTCTGGGATGCAAGGTTGGTTCAACATATGCAAATCAATAAATGTGATTCATCATATAAACAGAACTAAAGACAAAAACCACATGATTATCTCAATAGATGCAGAAAAGGCCTTTGATAAAATTCAACATCCCTTCGTGTTAAAAACTCTCAATAAACTAGGTATTGAAAGAACATATGTCAAAACAGTAAGAGCCATATATGACAAACCCACAGCCAGTATCATACTGAATGGGCAAAAGCTGCAAGCATTCCCCTCAAAAAGCAGCACAAGACAAGGATGCCATCTCTCACCACTCCTGCTCAACACAGTATTGAATGTTCTGGCCAGGAAAGAGAAAGAAATAAAGAGTATGCAAGTAGGAAGAGAGGAAGTTGAATTATCTTTGTTTGCAGATGACAGGATCCTATATGTAGAAAATCCCATTGTCTCTGGCCAGGATAGAGAAAGAAATAAAGAGTATGCAAGTAGGAAGAGAAAAAGTTGAATTATCTTTGTTTGCAGATGACAGGATCCTATATGTAGAAAATCCCATTGTCTCTGGCCAGGACAGAGAAAGAAATAAAGAGTATGCAAGTAGGAAGAGAAAAAGTTGAATTATCTTTGTTTGCAGATGACAGGATCCTATATGTAGAAAACCCCATCGTCTCAGCCCAAAAGCTTATTATGCTGATAAGCAACTTCAGCAGGCTCAGGTTACAAAATCAATGTGCAAAAATCATTAGCATTCTCTCTCTCTTTTTTTTTTTCCAAGAGGGAATCTCTCCCTGTCAACCAGCCTGGAGTGCAGTGGCACTATCTCAGCTCACTGCAACCTCTGCCTCCGAGGTTCCAGCAATTCTCCTGCCTCAGCCTCCAGAGTAGCTGGGATTATAGGTGCCCACCACCATACCTAGCTAATTTTTGTATTTTAGTAGAGACAGAGTTTCATCATGTTGGTCAGGCTGGTCTCAAACTCCTGACCTCAAATGATCCATCTACCTTGGCCTCCCAAAGTGCAGGGATTACAGGAGTGAGCCACCACACCAGCCTAATCCACAGCATTCTTATACACCAACAACAGTCAAGCCAGGAGCCAAATCAGGAATGAACTCCCATTCGTAATTGCTACAAAAAGAGTAAAATACCTAGAAATATAGCTAACATGGGAAGTGAAGGACCTCTTCAGGGCAAACTACAAACCACTGCTCAAAGAAATCAGAGAGGACACAAACAAATGGGAAAACATTCCATTCTCATGGACAGGAAGAATCAATATCATGACAATGGTCATGCTGCCCAGCGTAATTTATAGATTCAATGCTATTCCCATTAAACTACCATTGACATTCTTCACAGAATTAGAAAAAAACTATTTTAAAATTCATATGGTACCAAAAAAAAAAAAAGAGCTGAATAGCCCCAAGACATTCCTAAACAAAAAGTACAAGGCTGGAGGCATCATTCTACCCAACTTCAAACTATACTGCAAGGCTACAGTAATCAAAACAGTATGGTACTGGCACAAGAACAGACATATAGAAAAATAGAAGAGAATAGGGAGCTCAGAGATAAGACTGCACAGATACAACCATCTGATCCTCAACAAACCTGACAAAAACAAGCAATGGGGAAAGGATTCCTTATTTAATAAATGGTGCTTAAGCAAATTTACAAGAAGAAAACAAACAACCCCATTAAAAGATAGGCAAAGGACATGAACAGGCACTTCTCAAAAGACATACACGTGGCCAAGAAACACATGAAAAAGAGTTCAACATCACTGATCATTAGAGAAATGAGAATCAAAACCACAATGAGATACCATTTTCACACCAGTTAGATTGGCTATTATTAAGAAGTCAAAAAACTACAGATGCTGGTGGAGTTGTAGAGAAAAGGGAATGCTTTTACACTGTTGGTGGGGGTGTAAACTAGTTTAACCATTGTGGAAGACAGTGTGGCTATCCCTCAAAGACCTAGAGGCAGAATTACGATTTAACCCAGTAATTCCATTACTGGGTATATACCCAAAGGAATATAAATTATTCCACTATAAAGATACATGCATGCATATGTTCTGTGCATCAGTATTCACAATAGCAAAGATATGGAATCAGCCTAAATGCCCATCGATGATAGACTGGATAAATAAAATGTGGTACCTATACACCATGGAATACTATGCAGCCATAAAAAGAAATGAGATCATGTCCTTTGCATGGACATGAAAAAGTTGGAAGCCATTATCTTCAGCAAACTAATGCAGGAAAAGAAAACCAAACACCATTGTTCTCACTTATAAGCGGGAGCTGAATGATGTGAACACATGGACACATAGTGGGTAACAACACACACTGGGGCCTGTTGGGGGATAGGGAAGAATAGCTAATGGACGTTGAGCTTAATACCTAGGTGATGGGATGATGTGTGTAGCAAACCACTATGGTACATGTTTACCTATGTAACAAACCTGCATATCCTGCACATGTACCCCTGAATTTAAAATGAAAAACAAAAAAAGAAAATAGGGCTGGAAATATACCTGAATCATTTCACTGATTATAATTTCAGGGTCTAGCATAGTGCCTGGCATGCAATAAATCCTCAGTAAATGTTTGATCAAATATTGATTCCATGGATGTTTCGTGAGACTATGTGACATTACAAAAAAGAAAATGACTTTGACTTTTTTGGTCATGTCTATGACTGAGACAAAGTCGTAGAGATGGAAAGCAGAATGGGGGCTTGGAGGAGGGGCAAGTAGGGAGTTATTGTTTAATGGGTATAGAGTTTTAGTTTTGCAAGATGAAAAGAATTCTGGAGATGCGTGGTGGTGATGGTTGCACAATGTGGATGTATGTAATGCTACCTTAAAAAAGGTTAGGATAATAAATTTTTTGTTATATTTTTTGTTATACCATGACAAAAAAAGTGAAAAAAAAGACAGAGGTAGATTATTTACGGCACACATATTTATGGTGTGGGAGTCAGAAAAAGAGCCGGCAAAGTTGAGTAAAAAGGAAAGGATAAGTCAGGAAGCCAACAATGGGGGTGGATTTTAGATGGAAGATTTGGAAAAGTCAACCATTGACTGTCAATTTGGAAAAGTCAACATCTAATGTGGATGTGAAGGAGGATGAGGCTAAAGAAGAGGCCACGCTTGAGTGAGCTATGAGGAAATTATTGGTGCTCTTGAAAGACAAGGGACAAGAGATTGTTGGTAACTGAAGCCACACACACACACACATGTGACTGAGAGAATAGAAATTAGGGTTATGGCTGGAAAAGAGACAATACTTGGCTTATGAGAGTCAACTTCAAATATGTGAAAAGTCATTTTAACCAAGGTTTCCCCTGTGTAGTTCAGAGAACACAGCTTACATTAGTGAACTAAAATTCCAGGAAGGCAGCACTTACCTTCATTTGGAAGAATTTTTTTCCCAAATGGAGCTTTGAAAAAAGTGGAGCCAGCTGCCTTGGGATGTGGTGAGCTTCCCCTGCCTGTACACACATGTGGTCTGGATGGTACATAAATGGAGTTGTGTAAAGGTGATTCTTAAGGTGGGTAGGGAGTGGGCTATGACCATCAAGTTTTCTTACGTTCTTATCAGTACAGGATGATATTACTGCACTTTGGCAATGTTTTTGAGGTTGAAAGATAGAATTTCAAAACAAGAAACTCTCAGTAGACTTCCCTGGGAAGGACAGAAGACGCAGGCCACTTGGAACCTGGGAAACCAATAATGAAGAATTTTTAAAAAGACAATTGAGTTTTTCCCCCAAAACTGAATTCAGTAACTGTGTTCTCTTATGGTCCTCATCTTGGAATATAGCACCAATCCTATGCCCCAGGCTTAGTTTTTGCATTAAAGACATTGCATATTTCATATTTTACCATCTATTAAAATAAGGATGACAGACTGATATCTTACTATGAAGGGGAAAAATAAAACACAACTACAATAGGTAAATGACATTGACAAAAATTTCAAATATTGTTACATTGGGAGATAGTTATTTGTAACATTGCCATCCTGTGATAGAAGACTTCTGTGAGGAAAATCCCTGCTCATTTTTAGGTAAATGACAATCATCATGTAATGGAGGGTCAGAAGAGTGATTGTAAGTGTCGTTGAGATGTGAGATGAGACTACACACAAAATAATAAACTTCACTTCCATTTGCCTTTGCAGAAACATGACAAAGAATACACACCTCATTCTTAGTGATTTCCACACAACAGTTGTCTTCACTATTAAATACTTAGTGAGTGGTTTTCTATACTAGTCAGATTCTTAATTGGGAATCTGTCTTTCAGGATGTGGTGGGCAGGCATTGAGAAGCTTCAACTCGCAATATGTGTTGTGAATATTTCTTAGTGAGTCTTCTTTTCATAGGCCACACAATGAAATCAATTGAATTATTTCATAGTCACACCAAACACATCAAGAAGGCCATTGTTTCTTAATACTTTTTTGTATAATTCGTCACTCCAGCTGAACTGCTTTACTCATTCTCTCCCAAAGACACCAAGCTCATTTCTATGTCATTTCCTTTGGTCCTCAGTTTCTAAGTTCTTCTGTGAAACTTTTTGATTTCTCCAGCCTTAACACATTGCCACTTTTTGGAATTCCAATATAATTTATATTCTAAATACCTGATACCTAAAATATTCTGCCTAATCTTTCTTTCTTTATATTCCTAGTCTCTGCAAATGGTTTTATTGATAAAGATGATAACAAATTCGATGCTAAGTTGGGTTGGCTTACTCTAAATCATTTAAAGGGTCTAAGTTCTGGGGCTTTTTCAGGTTGGATGAGCATCTACTCTGAAATCTTATGTTCTTTTCTTTACCATTATTAAAGTTTGATGACTGTTTCCTCATGGGTCAGAGACCATGTTATCACTAGATCCAGAAACCAATGCCACAGTTTCACCTCACTTTGCACTTGGATAATCCTCCTTGAAAACAAATTGTCCTTTTTCCTTGGTTCCTTCACCTCCTCTCTTTGAACTACTATGGAAATTCAGTGAGCCCAAAACTTTTCATTCAAATTGTCACAATGTCTGACTGCCTGGTTTGGCCTTATTATAAAGGAATGGGAATCAAAAAGTCAAGTTTTGACAACTGATGATTTCTGAGAAACTAGCTTCAGGTTATTTTGGAGATTAAATTTAGTCATTCAATCAATTTGTCACAGATTTAATAATGGTAATAGTAAAAAACGGTTGATTTACTGGCAAAGGCATTGTCATGTTGACCAGTTTTCAGATACCTGAATTAGTTTGTATATGACAGGTTGTTAAATTACTTTCCCTTCTGGGCTTTAAAAATATAAGATTGTGAAGTACTTTTATGAGTTAAAAATCGTATTATCAATCACTTTTGGCCTTTCCTAAACACCAAGATATTATTTCTACCATTCGGAATAGAGTTTTGCATTGGAGGAAGAAGGAGTTCATATTTTATTTTTCTGAATTTGAATGAACATACACTATTTGTAAAGACCCTCTTCTTTTTTTCTTTGCTCCTGTCTCTGCTTCCCATACTGGCCCTGAAAACCCAGAAGCCTGTGTTCCAGTTTTAGAGAATAGGCAGTTCTCCAGATGATGTGATTTAAGACAACTTGGAAAATCCCTCTTTGTCCTGGAAAATTGTTCCCCAGGAGATGTCCTGATGCCCAAATTGCTCACTGTGTTGGGACACAAATACTGTGCACCTCCTAAGAGTCTTTCAACCACCTTCACCGCCTCTTGGTCAGCTCCTCCCCATGCCAGGTTGCTCCACTTTGAGACTTGGATAAAACACCATGTCCCAGGGCATGAGTTCTGGCCTCTCAGTCACCAAGGGGTCAGAACTGAGGGAGTTAATACTCAGTGGGGTGAATTTTGTCCAGTGGGAAATTGGCGATGAAAGTGATTGGGTCTGATACATTCTTCCTCCTTTCATTTTTTTTTCCAGTGGACTGCTTCAAGATACGAGTCTTTTCTTGAACCATTCATGTGGCCTACATACTAGTGAACATGCTGTCTGAGCAAATTTCTGTGTTTCTCTGCATCTCACTTTGGAACTACACACTGCATGATAGGTGCACACATTTTATTGTTTTGTCCCTTTCTTTGCTTCATTTCCTTTCTTCCTTATTCTCACTACCCCAAGCTTGTAACTCTCAAATAAAGTGGTAATCCCTTAGTCTGTACATTAGGTTCTGCTTTCTAGGAAACCCAGGTTGAGGCACTCTAGATTTTAGAGTGTTTCTTTTGAGTTAAATAATTTCTCTCCTTGAAGGTCTGCTTTGAAAGCAAATATATTTAGAAAGTAAAATCTGTTCAAGAATTACGTTCTTCTTGGGGCCATGTTAAAGCAGAATGAGGACAATGGTTTAAAGGAGGGCAAAAGACAAGAAGAAGAAAAGATAGAAAAGGAATTAACAAAAAAGGAGAAGAACACTGTCACATTTCACCCATTTCACAGTTTTCATCTCAGCTAACCACAAACCCAGTGTTAAACATTATTTTCACTCCCTATTTTTTTTTCAAACTCCACGTTAGATAGAGTCTCTTTTTGGACATGGAAATTACTCCGTATATAGTATGCATATTTAAGATTCTGTTTTCTTCCTGACAGTGAAGGTGTAATAAGAAAGTTCCCCAAATGCTTATTGCTTTTACTCCTAGTGTTGATTTAAACTTAAAAACTTTAACTTTATTTTTTAAAAATTAGAGATATGATTTATAATTCACTTGATTTTTAGTTATTACTGTCTATGATCTGACTTTATCAGCTACATTTGTATTATTGAATCATGTAGCCAACCAACTGAATCAGTAATCCCAACTGACATAAATGGTATGCTGAGTCACTGGCAGAACTCTGCTGAAAATACAAAGGACTATGCATGTAGAAGATGCCATATTTCTATTAATTAGCTGAGGCATATTAACTTCAAATTTCTTTCAAAAATTAGAAAGAAAGAACATGCAGAGAGGCCAAAATATAGTTTTGTCTCATTAAGTACATACAAAAAAGCATACTGTAGAAGGTATGCATATATATGTGTATTCATCTTTCGTAGTTTATGTCAGAAACATATTTTATACATGGTGAAATCATACCATAAGTGTAGAAATTTGTCAGTATCCATTTATGAGGCTGAGAATCTAGTTTTTTACCAGGGCAGTTTAAATTTTTGCTCTTTTACTTCTGGTAACTTACAGCTACTATTTTTTGAGTGCTTACCCTATGCAAGGCATTACCTAAGTTAAAAACTCGTAATTTCTACCCTCCACCTTCTTTTCAGCACACAGATACATTTTTACCATGGGTATGTAAGTTAGGTATTATGAGCCTCAGTTTACAGAAGAGGACCCTAAAGCGCAGTGGTTGAGAAACTCAATCTTAATTATAAATCTCGTGCTTAAAAGGTAGATCTATGATTCAAAAACAGCTCCATTTGACCCCAGAGCTGCCTTTTCTCCATTACTCTGCACTGCTGCTCTTTAATATAAATAAAATTGTAGAGGTATGACTATGAAATATTCTTCTAATTTCTGCTTATGCTCATAGGTTGATAAATTCTTCTTTGACTTAAAGCTGGATTTTCTAATGAGACATGGAATGTGATTCTGATCTTCAATGATATGATATGGCAAGGAATCACTGGATTTAGTATACATAAGTAGAAGTTTGGAGTATATCTAGGAAGATGTCCTAAATCATCAGAATATAAATGAATGGACATTTTGTGATATTATATTTATTTTTAAAATGCAAAATGCACTTGGCTCTAAAAATGGAAAATTCAGCTCAGAGATGAGGCAAATACAACGTACATGACTGTTTAAGTTGGTCATATATGATCTTTTTAAATAGTTGACCCAGCTGGTGTACTACTTACCTCAGCATTAGCAGTGACTTTGAGACGGCATGTCATGCTCCTTGTCAGGCTGCCTCTTTTTGAATGCTCATATTGTTTACACTGACTTCATTCCCCATGCTGACTGATGGGGATAATACTTTTAATACATTCTATAATATTTAACTTGAGAATCTCAAAATGCATAAAAGCAAATACAGCCTTGATTCACTGAAGTAGAATTGGATTTCTTTTCCTTTTGTCTTTAATTTTATGAGTGGAGTTGATATTTTAAAACTATCCCCAGCAATAGGGACTAATTTCTAGTCACTTAGCAAATGCAGTTAACATTATTTTATTTTGTTTTTATTGCTTTAATGCACCTGAGAAATTCTTCAGGTCATGCAAAGCAGGGAGGTATGGACAATAGGTTGAATGAAAGGATCAGACAACAAAAAGATGGTGAAATATTTGAATGACAGGTGAAATCTGACCCAAAAAACATTTAAAAGGAAAAAGGGTAAAAACCATTTTCTTAAGGTAAAAAAAAAAAATGCAACAAAACGGAACTAGAGCAATGAAAAAAAGAAACTATAAATACATTGCTTTCCAGCAGTATAAAAAATAGAGAAGCTTCATTTTATGGCAAAGAGAATAAAACCCCATTATTAATGATTATTAATGTGATAGGCAAAAAGGGCTGATATGCTATGGGGAGCTCCCAGTGTAGGGCCTGAAAGCCCCACTTTATTCTGTCTTTGCCAGACCATGTGGGATGGCACTTTATTATGACTTTGCATTTAGAACAGGACGACAAGGCTTATGAGGGGTCTTGATGATACCATAAAATGTGATCGAAGGAACCGGGATGTTTAGCCTAAAGAAGTGAAATTCTTTCAGGAAGACTTGATAGCTGGCTTCAAATATATGAGAATCTGTCAAGGAAAAGAGAGCTTAGGCTTATTTTAGGTGATTCCAAGGAGCAGAGTAAAATAACAGGAAGGCAAAAACCAGCTCAATATAAAGAAGCATTTATGGAGCTTTAGAAGTAGGTGGTTAATTTTTTTGAATGAATGAATGATCATGATTGAAAGAATTGATGAATGATCTCCTTGAAATGGCATATTTTGGAAGAGTTTGAAATTTCTGTACTGAAGTTTTAAATACGGGTTTGATGAACTTTCCCAGGGGATGATTTCTGGGAGCTGAGAGTTAGTTGGTGGGAAATTTTAATACTTTTCGTTTTTACTACTTCTAAATTTTAACATAACCTGTGATCTTTTTGAGTGGAAATCTTACTGTGTTTTCTACAGCTGAGTATCATATTTTCCTTCATCTTCTTTAAAATACAATTCATGCTTTCCCTGATAAAGATGATTATTTTAATAATGTACATTCCTTTAAACGTTCTTATTTCACTGGATTTTCAGAATTCTGCCCTTAATCAGCCTTTTCTTTTCACACTGCCTTTTTTTGAGAAGTCTATTCTCATGGAATTAAATTCCAGTTTATTTTTCCGTGATTCCCCAAAATAGAACCTGTAGCTTGGCTTTGCTCCAAAGTTCTGGATCTATACCTCATCTACTGTCTTCTAGATGAGCCACAGTCATCTCAAACTCAGTGACCCAAACCGAATTCCTCTCTATGCTCAACCTGTTTCCCTTCTGTATACCTTGTATCTTTGTGATTGGTACCACAATCCAGACAGTTATCCAAGTGGCAAACTCTGGGGTCATCCCAGACTCCTTTTTTTGACTTCCAGTCACCAGGTCTTTCATATTTGATTTGTGGCTATCCCTCATAGGCCTTTCTTTTTTCTGCATACCCGGTGCTACCATCTTGGTTTAGGTGTGTCTGAATCACCCATGTTGATACTAAAGTAGCCTTTTCAAAATGGAAAAAAAAAAAGATGATTGTGTTGCTTCTCACTTAAAACTCTTTGGTGGTCTCAACTTAGCTGCATAACAGAATCCCAACTAATCAACATTTAGACCTTTTGTTGCCTACTTGCTTGCCAGCCTCCTCTTCCATCACAATCCCCACCCACCCTCCAAACAAACAGGAAAAGTTGTGCTTTTTCATGCCATGTCTTTTAACAAGTTATTCCTTGTACTTATTACAAGTTGTTCCTCTTTTTTTTTTTTTTTAAGAATGTCCTGGTTAACTACGACTTTATCCTTTTCTTAAAAATCAGTTATATTTTTAATAAAGTGATAAAAAACCAGATAGTACTTAAAGGTTGATAATAGTAAATAGCAGATCTTTGCACCACACTTTCCTGCCTCTCTACCAATCACTTTTGACTCTTTTTGATGTTTCTTCTGGTATTCAAATGTTTACTGCAATAATTTCCTTATAATGATACTTCTTGACTTGTCAGGCTTAGACTTTATCTGCTGACCTTATCTTCTCTTGTAATTCCAGGACCAGTACTCAAAACATTCAAGAGCTGGCACAGCACACACTGATTAGTCACGAACAGTTATCCCATATGGTGTATGTGGGCTAATTACTGGCCCTCAGTTTATGAACATATTTTGTTAAATTATCAATATTGATATTATTATAACCATATAAATATTATCCACTGCTGAAACAATGAACACATTATGATTGTTATGTTGCTTACACATTTTTTGTTTTTGTAAAAGTTATTAACTGATGCTTTTAAAAATCATTTATTCCTCATTAAGAACTCAGGGCAAATCTCAATTTCTCCATGAAGTCTTTGCCACTAGGCAGAGTTGATGCTCTATCCTATTACTTCTGCATTATCATTGTTGTTGTACATACTATACTGCACCTTAAAGATCTGTGTGTCAGGCCGGGCTTGGTGGCTTATGCCTGTAATCCTAGCACTTTGGGAGGCTGAGATGAGTGTATCACTTGAGGTCAGGAGTTCAAGACCAGCCTGGTCAACACAGTGAAACTCCATCTCTACTAAAAATACAAAAATTAGCCAAGCATGGTGGCAGGCACCTATAATCTCAGCTACTTGGGTGGCTGAGGCATGAGAATCACTCGAACCCAGGAGGCGGAGGCGGCAATGAGCCGAGATTGTGCCACCGCCCTCCAGCCTGGGCAAAAGATTGAGACTGTCTCAAAAAAAAAAAAAAATTTTGTGTCTATCTTACCAGAATGTGATCTCCTTGAGGTTAATGATAATACCTGTGTCTGTTATCTTAGAGCCTTTAGTGTCTTGAGTCTTGCACCAGTGTCAAATACATCGTGCTTAATTAATATTCATTGAATTATGAATGAACAGGAGTGTCCTTTCTCTTTATAGCAGCCTTTATTGTTTAGTAGATAGTTTTGTGAGCATTTATCTGATTTCTGAGTCTCTTTTTACAGATCACAAACTCAAATACCTGTTAGGCCCTGAGTAGTTAAAATAAATAAGTGCAGGAAGCCTCATGGGTTCTGGGGCACTTAAAGGGGTCACCTGCTTCTTAGTTGCGGCCAGTTGTTGCTAGGAAAGCATTTCAGATCTGTCTTGCCAGACCTTCCACTATTTCAATGGAAGAAGAAAATTCAGGTTTATATGAACTGCTTTGATTCAATTATTAAAAACTGTGCAAGCCAGGCAAATGCTTCTTCAGGCTCGCTTTGGTTCACACCCACCAACCTGTGACCTGTAGGTTGCTGGGGTGGGCAGGAAGATGAGCAGCGATGTTGTGCTTGGTTTGAGAGCTGGCTTGGCTGAGGATACCTCCTCCCCAGTGCTCTGCCTCCACTTGTGAGGACAGTAACCTCCTTTTGCCAACTGACACCAGCATGTGAAACAAGGCTTAGCAGAAGGAGCCTGGACCATAGCCCCCAGCCTGTGGGGATGTTTGAAGGCCTCAGCAGGGTTTCAAAGGAATTAGAACTCCCTCTGTGAGTGGAATTGGAGAATAATGGGTTAAATTATAAGTGATAGTGAGAAGGCGTGCAACTGGACTGCAAATTGTATAGCATGTGCCAAGCCATGTGCTCTTTTTAAAAATAAACTTAAGTTTTACAATAACCTCGAGAAGGAGATACTACCATCCTCAGGTTGCAGATGCAGAATCTCTATGAGATTTGGGGATTTTTTCTTTTTTAGTTCCCACCATTAGAGGAGATTAAGGCCTCCTATTACTGCCCATGAAGAAAGCCCATGGATGGGATTTTAGAAATGAATTAAACATATTATATTATTTTCCACTAGAAATTGCTCCTGGGATTTTTGAATATAAAGAGTTTTTTTCTTGTTCGTTTATAGATTGATTCATTCAGTCTTTTAACATTTGTTGAATATTCATTAAATTCTGTATTAGGCACCAGGATTACAAAGATAAGTAATATAAAATTCCTGTGTTTCAGAAGACCTAAATGATTGTTTGTTTCTATTTGTTCTAAGTGTGAAGGAAAGGGCAGGTGCTGGCAGTAAACGTGTAAATAATCTAGAAATTTGGTAGCCAAATTGCAATTTACGAAAGAAATATATGAGTCACTCCTGTTTTCTTGTTGCAACAGATAAAACGTGCTTTTAGAAAGATTAGAAAGTACAAATAAGGAAAATTCAGAAAAATGTTGCCTTAAGGAAATTGTGAGCAACTCTCTATTTACTTATTCACCTTTTGGCTATATGGATAGGTTTTTACACTTATCACACTTACACTCACATACACAAACAGGTGAGTACATACTCCCACAAACAGATCACGCTTTATTATTATTCTGTGGTCTGCTTTATTTAGGAACACAAAATGTTCTATTCATGTTTGAAAATCATCTTTTAATGGCTGAATAGTATTTTATTGCATGAATTCATTCAATGTACTTAATTAATCCTCTATTATCAGTTATTTAGGTAATCTACATTTTTTTAAACTCATGCCACTTTGCAGCTAAATCTCTTTATTTATCCTGAATTATTTCCTTAGGAAAAACCATTAGCCATGTAATTACTGAATTTAAGACTTATACATTGTGTGTGTATTTGCTTTTATGTTTTGTATAGTACTAAATTGTTCTCAAGAAAAGCAGGACTAATTTACCCATCACCAGTGGATTTGAGTTTCCATTTCTCTTCACTGTTACCCATGCTAGGTACATTTCTTTCTTTAAAAACATGTTCCAATTAGATAGGTAAAAAAGAGTCTCTCTTTCAAAAGACACTTTTGAAAACTCTTGACCTTTGAACTTGCTAGCCACTGTTGCTTTCTGGTACAGTAGTAACACTTTGTGTTATGGTTAATTGGCTCCACAGCTTGGGGGCAACTTGAGGATCTAGAGATCTAGCACATCCTGTTCACCTGTGTGTTCCTGTATGTCCATGAATGTTTGTTGAACCAAATTGAATTGGAGAACCTCCATAAGTTCAGAAATCATTTCAATACAACTGGTGGACAGGCTATTTTATTCTTGTCAGTTGCATAACAATAAGTAATTTTTATTGCACATTGATTACATACCAGCACCGTGTTAAGTGCTTTTCATACTTATCTGGCAAAAACAGCTCTTAAACTCAAGACCAGCTAATTCCTAAGCCATCTTTCTCTTCCTTGACTTTCCTCCCTCCTCTCTTCTTTCTTTTTCTATTCTTTCCTCCTATTATTATGGACATGTTTAAACATATACAAACTAGAGAAGACAACGTAGTGAACCTTGATATACCCACCATCAGCTTCAGCAATTATCAATATGTGGGCAAACTTATTTCATCCATGCCTTTTCGTCACTTCTTCATATCCTCCTTCTCATGTTGGATTATTTTAAAGCAAACCTCAGATACATCAATTTTATCCATAATTACACACACACACACACACACACACACACACACACACAATATAGACCCTGTTTTGTAACCTAAACCACAATATCATTATCATACCTTAAAATATCTATAACAATTTTTTAATATTATCTAGTGTCCATTCAGTGTCAAATCTCCCTGATTATCTCAGAAGTGACCTCTTCTGGTTGGTTTGTTTGAATCAGTATCTACACAAGGACTGCACATCTTATTCTGAACCATTCTAACCACAGCATGGCATTATTCTCTCCCTCGTAAAACATGTGGCCTGTCCTTCTCAGAAACAGAGATTCTTAGCTGGAGGAGACTAAAATTTTTAAAGAATTCCCATGGATCAAATATCTCCCCAGAAAGAAGTACATTCAATTGTCAACACCTGAGAAACGCTGGCTCTGTGTGGAATGGAGAAGGCACTTTGCTTGCCGTGGAGGTTCACCATTCACTCTCCGTGGAAATTCATCAGTAGATTCACTCAGGGACTGGGAATTCAGCTGCTCTTACTTCTGCTTTTGTTATAAGGCTCTTTCACAAGCTATGGCCAAGTTTCCTCCTTAAGATCCATAGTTAGATGTAAGTGATGGTGGCTTGAAAATTCATTCTTTAGCAATGAGCTGAAAATGTGCAGCATGCTGGCCTCTGTATCCCTTCCTGGGAGAGAATGACTTGGAAATGGAAACCATAGGCTTGTTATTTTCATAAATGCGTGAAATGGGTGATGACTTCGATAGACTGTTTCACAACAAGCAAATTTTCATGTTTGGTTTTGGTTCTGTTTTGAATTTGAAGGTCTAGTGATCCTCCACTGTGTGGTGGCAGATGGGAATTCCACCAGAAGTCCTGAAACTAATGGCCTCCTCTGTGGAGACCCTGAGGAAAACTGTGCAGGTAAAGTTTAACAAGTTTTATATTCAAATCTGACTTTTAATTTTCTGATAATAATAGTACTCATAATACTAGGTAATTATTTGAGCACATATTAAGGTACCAGGCACTGTGCTAAGTGCTTTATATACAGTAATTCATCACTATTCACAAGAGCCCTCTGAGCTAGATAATATTTTTTATTTTATTTCAAGGAAAAACCTACAAAGATTAAGTAACTTGCCAAAGGTCATACAGCTGGAAAACAGCAAATCTGGAATTCAAATGCAGGTCTTTCTGATTCTAGAGCCTCCAGTCAGCCACTATGTTTTGGGTCACAGATGCATGCTCCAGACTCATGTGATCATCAAGCATGTGGTATCTTGGACTGGATTCATTAAAAGCTGACATATTCTACCCAAAGTTAAATTCTTTTTTTCTTTTCTATTTCATAGTTAAAAGAAGGGAAGAAGGCAAGGATTTTACATATTTTACCTTGGAGATGCTTGAATTAGTGTTCTCAAACTTATCAGTCTAAGGCAGGATTTGGCCTTAGTAAAGGGTTTTAGTAAAGGCCTTAGTAAGAGCTTTAGGCTTTGGGGGTCATGATATCTTTGTCACAACTACTCAACACTGCCACTGTACTGTGAAAACAGTCATAGACACTATGCAGATGAATAGGCTTGGCACTGTTTCAATAAAACTTTAGTTAGAGAAACAGGCCATGGGCCAGATCTGATCCTTGGACTATAGTTTGCTGACCCCTGGTCTAAGGTTATGTTTGTTCTGTGTAGATTGTATGTTCTGGTCTTCTACAGGGGTTATTTCTGACTTAAAAAAAAAAAGAAAACAAAACACAGACCAATTAAAAAAGTGGGGTGCAGTAGAGGAGAGCCTCCTGTATTCCCTGGAAACTTCTATGAACTGGGAGTATGATGACTTGGTGTAAACCGCTCCTTTCCTAGCACCCGTGGGAAGTTGTAACAGAGCCAGGAACACACTGAGCAAGTCTTCCTGATGTGAGTCATCAGTTCCAGCCCAATTTTCCCCTTTCATCCCTCACAGTAGTGGGTGGTCAGAGGGTGCTCATTGGCTGTAGAATCTAATGGTGTCTTAGGTCATGTTTGGGTCTTGTCATCCATGTAGGCAGAAGAACAAGGCCAACTTTATGTGTTCATGTGTTTTTCTTCAGTCTGGTTTCAAATGTCTTCAATGATGGCATTTTTTCACATTTCCCTTGGGAAATTATTCCATAATTTGATGACAGACAATGTTCAAAAATCTTCCTCATCATCATCCTAAATGTGTTTTCTAATCTTATTTTTATTGTAGTAAGAACATTTAACATGAAATCTACCCTTTTAACAAATTTTAAAGTGGACAGTACAATATTGTTAACTATAGATTAGCAGATCTCTTCAAATTTATTAATCTTGCACTAACTGAAACTTTGTACACATTGAATAGTAACTCCCCAAGCCTCCAGGAACCACCAACTACTATCTGCTTCTATAAATTTGGCTATTTTAGATGCCTCATATAAGTAGAGGCATTCATATTACATTTGTCTTTCTGTGACTGTCTTATTTCACTTAGCAAAATTTCTTTCAGGTTCATCCATGTTGTCACAATGGCAGTATTTTTCTCTTTTGTAAGGCTGAATAATATTCTATGTGTGTACCGTACTTTCTTTATCCATTAATCTGTCAGTAGACCCTTGGGTTGCTTCCACCTTTTGACTTTTATGAAATAATGCTACAGTAAACATGGGAATACAAGTATCTCATTGAGATCTTGATTTTTATTAGGTTATTTCTTTTCTTGTTATTGAATTGTGAGAGTTCTTTATGTATTTTGGATATGTGTAATCAATATGTTTTGTATAGTGCTAAATTTCTTCGAGAAAAGCAGTACTAATTTACCCATCACAATGAATTTGAGTTTCCATTTCTCTTCACTATTGTAACTTCTAACCTTATCTCTGCGCAGCCCAAACTCTGTTGTTTCTTTTGCTGTGAAGAAGCTTTCTCATTTGACATAGTCCCACTTGTTTATTTTGCTTTTGTCACCTGTGCTTTTGGTATCACATCTAAGAAATCATTGCCAAGACCAATGTCAAGAAGTGTTATCTTATGTTTTCTTGCAGTAATTTTACTGTTTCAGGTCTTAAATATAAGTCTTCAGTCCATTTTGAGTTGATTTTTGTATAACAAGCAGGTCCAATTTCATTCTTTTGCATGTGGATATCCAGTTTTCAAACATCATTTATTTAAGAGATTACCCTTTCCTCATTGCATATTGTTAGTACCTTTGCTGAAGATCAGTTGTTCATATATTCATGGGTTTATGCTCGACTGTCTATTCTGTTGTATTGGTCTTTATACCAGTACCATGCTGTTTTAATTACTGTAGCTTTGTAAAATGATTTAAAACCAGGAAGAACGATACCTCCAACTTTGTTCTTGCTCAAGATTGTTTTGGCTCTCCAGGGGCCTTTGTAGTTTCCTTTGGATTTTAAATTTGTTTTTCCATTTCTGTAAAAAAAAAGTCACTGGAATTTTGATAGTCAATCTATAGATCACTTTGGGTAGTATAGACATTTTAATAATATTAAATCTTTTAGTCCACAAAATGGATGTCTTTTTATACATTTTTGTCTTCTTTAATTTCTTTAATTAATATTTTATAGTTTTCAGTGTGCAAGTCTTTCATTTCTTTAGTTAAGTTTATTCCTAAGTGTTTTATTCTTTTTTTTTTACTTTGCTTTTTGAATAGTTCGTGATTAGTGTACACAAATATAACTGATTTTTCATGTTAATTTTGTATCCTACAACTTTTCTGAATTTGTGAATTAGATCTTACAGTTTGTGTGTGTGTGTGTGTGTGTGTGTGTGTGTAGTCTTCAGAATTTTTTATGTATAGGATCATGTCATCTTCAAACAGAGATAAAATTATTTCTTTTTTCCAATTTAGATTCCTTTTATTTTATTTTTTCCTAATTGCTCTGGTTAGAACTTCCTGCACTATGTTGAATAGAAGCGGTTAGACTGGGCATTCTTGTCTTGCTCCTGATTTTAGAGGAAAAGCTTTCTAATTTTTTACCATTAAGTACTATGTTAGTTAAGGGCTTTACATATAAGACCTATTATTTTGGGGTAATTTCCTTCTATTACTAGTTTGTTAAAAGTTATTATGAAAGGGTGTTGAATTTTGTCAAAATGAATTATGAATGAGTTTATATTAATTAAGGACATTGCCCTGTCGTTTTCTTTTCTTATAATGTCTTTGTTTAACTTTGGTATCAGGGCAATGCTGGCTTTGTAAAATGAGTTTGGAAGTGTTTTGTCCTCTTCAATTTTTTGAAAGAGTTTAAGAAGTATTGGAATTACGTATTTAAATGTTTGATAGAATTCACTAGTGGAGGCATCTGGGCCTGGGCCTTTATTTGTGGAGGTTTTAGATTATGACCAATTTCCTTATCAGTCGTAGGTCTGTTCATATTTTCTGTTTCTTTATGATTCAATCACGATTGGTTGTTTGTTTCTAGGAATTTATCTGTTACTTCTTCGTTATTCAATTTTCATGGTAGTCTAGTATAATCCTTTTTATTTCTGTGACATCAGTTTTAAAAGTACAAAAAATAGAAAAAGCTTATAGAATAGATACAAAGAAAATATTTTTGTAGAACTGCACAGTGTGTTTGTGTTTTCAGCTGCTATTACAAGTCAAAGGAAAAATTAATTAAAAAGTTTATACAATAAAAACATTACAGTAAGTTAAAGTTAATTAGTTATTGAAGAAAGAATTTTTTTTATAATACAAATGTATTGTAGCCTAAGAGTACAACATTTATAACGTCTACAGTGGTTTATGATAATGTCTTAAGTCATCATGTTCACTCACCACTCACTATCTGACTTACCTAGAGCAGCTTCTAGTCTTGCAAGTTCCTTTCATAGTAAGTGCCTTATACAGATATACTAGTTGCAAACTTTTATATCGTATTTTTACTGTACTTTTTCTATGTTTAGATACAAAAATACTCACTATTATGTTATGATTGCCTACAGTATTCAGTACAGTAACATGCTGTATAGGTTCGTAGCCTCAGAGAAATAAGCTATACCATATAACTAAGGTGTGTATAGGCTACACCATCTAGGTTTGTGTAGGTACACTCTATGATGTTTGCTCAATGAAAAAACTGCCTAATAATGCATTTCTCCAAACATATCCCTGTCATTAAGTGATGGATGACTATATATCATCCTAGTCCTTTCTGGCCTACAAGGTTTCTGCTGAGAAATCCACTGAGTGTGATGGAGGTTTCTTTGTGCATGAAAAGTAATTTTCATCTTGCTCCTCTCAAAATTGTCTGTTTATCTTGAACTTTTGACAATTTGATTGTAAGGTGTCTTGGTGTAGATTTCTTTGGGTTTATGTTTTTGAAATTTGTTGGTCTTCTGAATATGTATGTACATTTCTTTCCTTAGATTTGGTAAGTTTGGGGCATTATTTCTTTGAATAAGCTTTCTGCCCCTTTCTATTTTCCCTCTTGGACTACTATCAGATGTATATTGGTCTGCCTGTATTATGGTGTTTCATAAGTCCTTTAAGCTTTTTCACTTGTTAAAATTCTTTTTATTCTTTTTGCTCCTATGATTGTATAATTTCCAATTACCTGTCTTTAAGTTTGCTGATCCTGTCTTTTGCTTGACATAG
Source organism: Hylobates moloch (assembly GCF_009828535.3). Lineage (NCBI taxonomy): Eukaryota > Metazoa > Chordata > Mammalia > Primates > Hylobatidae > Hylobates > Hylobates moloch. The sequence continues at coordinate 57,854,064 of NW_026652277.1, forward strand.
TCTGCTGTTGAAGCCATCTGTTGAATTTTCCAGCTTAGTTACTGAATTATCCAGCTTGAAAATTTATATTTGATTTAAAAAAATATTTTCCATTTCTTTGTTGAAAATTTCACTTTGTTCACGTATTGTTCTCCTGTCTTCACTGAGCATCTTTATGATAGTTATTTTAAATTCTCTGTCAAATAAATTATACTTCTTCATTTCATTAGTTTTTTTTATTCTTTCTTTAGAATATATTCACCTGTCCCTTCATTTTTCCTAACTTGCTGTGTTGGTGTCTGTGCATTAGAGAAAACAGCTACCTCTCCTGTCTTCATAGACTGGCCTTATGAAGGAAGAGACTCATTAATCAGTCTAGTTGAAGATTTGGGGGCCCTTCAAGCCTTTGTGCTAGTCCAACTGTCTTTGTTCTGAGATCTGGGAACTTTTCTTCTGATCATATGGTACCGTGTTAGGGGTAGGGATAATGATGAGAGACTGTCTCAGGTTTTTTTTACCTTCTTCAATGTGGCCGCTTTTGCATTTGCTTAGAGGAGAGGAGCTTCTCAACTATTTTCTGAATTTCTTACAAGAGAATTTATGTTTTGTAATGTTGACTCAGTGTGTTTGTGGAGGGTAGGATAGTTGAAGGCTTTCTATTCTGTCATCTTGATGATATTACTCCTCTGTTTTCTTTTCTTTAAAACAGTTTTTATTTCAGTAGTTTTGGGGGAATGCCCATCAATGATAGACTGGATAAAGAAAATGTGGCACATATACACCATGGAATACTATGCAGCCATAAAAAAGAATGAGTTCATGTCCTTTGCAGGGACATGGATGAAGCTGGAAGCCATTATTCTCAGAAAACTAACACAGTAACAGAAAACCAAACACCACATATTCTCACTCATAAGTGGGAAAAGAACAATAAGAACACATGGACACAGGGAGGGGAACATCACACACCAGGGCCTGTTGAGGGGCGGGTGGCAAGGAGAGGCAGAGCGTTAGGAAAAATACCTAATGCATGGGGGGCTTAAAACCTAGATGACTGGTTGATAGATGCAAGAAACTACCATGGCACATGTATACCTGTGTAACAAACCTGCACATTCTGCACATGTATCCCAGAACTTAAAGTAAAATTAAAAAAATAGTTTTGGGGGTACAGGTGGTTTTGGTTGCATGGATAAGTTCTTCAGTGGTGATTTCTAAGATTTTAGTTCACCCATCACCCAAGCAGTGTACACTATACCCACTATGCAGTCTTTTATCCCTCACCCCACCCCCACCCTTCCCCTCTCAGTCCCCAAAATTTATTATAGCTTTCTTGTGCCTTTGCATCTGATATTGTTTGACTATGTCCCCACCCAAATCTCACATTGAATTGTAATCATCCCCAGGTGTCAAAGGCAGCAGGGCCAGTGGAAATGATTGATTCATAGGGGCGATTTCCCCCATACTGTTCTCATAGTAGTGAATAAGTCTCACGAGTCCTGATGTTTTTATAAATGGGAGTTCCCCTGCACAAGCTCTCTTGCCTGCTGCCATGTAAGACATGACTTTGCTCCTTAGTCACTGTCTGCCATGATTGTGAGGCCTCCCCAGCCATGTGGAACTGCGAGTCAATTAAACTTCCTTCCTTTATGAGTTACCCAGTGTTGGGTATGTCTTTATCAGCAGCATGAGAACAGACTAAGACAGCATCTTCATAGCTTATCTCCCACTTAAAAGTGAGAACATACACTATTTGGTTTCCCATTCCTGCATTACTTCTCTTAAAATAATGGCCTCTAGCTCCATCAGAGTTGCTACAAAATACATTATTTTGTTTCTTTTTATGGCTAAGTAGTATTTCTTGGTGTATATAAACCACATTTTCTTTATGCATTCATTAGTTGATGGGTGCTGTTTTCTAATTTTTTATGTACTACAAATAGATGTGGTTTTTTATGTCTCTCTAATACCCTTTAACAAAAAGAGGGGTCTAAGGAAATCCTTGAACAGAATAATCCCCAGTCTCTCACTCTAAGCCATTTTGTTGTCTTAGGCAGTTTTTTGCTTCCAACACCAAAATTTTCATTTTCGAAGTCTATGCCCATCAATGCAGATCTTCCCATCACACGTCTTCCATAGTAACTCAGTGACAAGTTGCAGCCTGCCTGGTCTTAGCGTGCCACAGGTCTAATCATTTATTGTGTAAAGGCCAGTTTCCCACAGTGTAGAGGCTACAGTATATGATCTTTATTTTTAATTTTTTTAATTCAAATACTCATTTTTGCATTATTTGCATAATTTTTAGCTTTTACATTTATCTCTAAGTTTTCCTCTGGAGGATCACTGAGGAAGTAGTTATTTTTGTTCACCCACTCAAATCCATAATTTTCTCTGAATTAGTTGTAATTTCTTTTCTGAGACATGGTCTGGGGACATTCCCAAATAATTATTTTTTGGTGTATTTTCTGCTTTCTTTAAAATTTATTATTATTATTTTTAATTGACACAATAATTATACACATTTATAGGATACAGCGGGCTATTTTGACACATGTATACAATATGCAATGACCAAATCAGGATAATTAGCACGTACATATCACCTCAAACATTTATCATTTTTATGTGTTGAAAATAGTTAAAATCTTCTCTTTTAGTTATTTCAAAATATGCAGTAAATTATTGTTAATTATAGTTACCCTACAGTGTTAGAAAACATTAGAACTTTATTCTTCCTATCTAACTATAATTTTGTATCCTTCAATCAATCTCTGGCTATCTCACCTCCTCAGCATCCGTGAAAAGTGAAATTTATTAATCCCTGATTCTTTTTTTCTCACTGTTGTTGTATGTTCCCTTTCTCGCCCATTCAGGAGGTTAAGCCTGCATTTATAGATTTTATAAATATTTTAGTAAAATTATCGTAAATTTTGTAAATTATTTTACAATATTAAATGTAAATGTGTTATTTACAAATAATAAATGTAAAAGTGGAAAACTATGCAAATAAGGCAAAAATGAGTATTTGACTTTAAAAAAATTAAAAATAGAGACCATATACTGTAGTCTCTACGTGGGGGAAACTGGCTTTTCCCCATGAGTGATTAGGCCTGTGGCACACTAAGACCATGCAGGACGCAACTTGTCTCTGAGTTACAATAATTGTAAGAAAATATTATTTGTAAATTATTTTAGTAAAGTTATTGGCATAATTAAAATACAAATACATTAGTGATTTGGTGAAAGATCACTTTGCTTAAATATCACAATAATAATATAATGTCATAAAAATTATTTCGTATTTTTCTCTATAGGATATAGAATTTTTTCTTGCAAATGGGCTTTTTTAAATAGATTTTTTAATACATTTTACTATTTGAGAAATGTTATCTACAGAGGGAGAGAAAACAGACTTCAACATGACTATATGTTGAACAAATATTGAGAAATCAACGAGAAACCAGAAATACAACGCAAAAATGCTTAATTATTTCTTTGGTTTACTCTTCTTCTCCTAGTGGCCTATTAGAAAACAGAAACAAAACAAAAAAATCTCAAGAATGCAATTCCAGAGGTGTCGAAAATCAATTGATTTGATTTTGAAAATTTTAATCAAGGATTGAGCTTCCTGAAATTTTTGTGGCATTGAATAGTGTTATTTATGTTACCACTGTCCTTTCACATTATCAGGCTAAAATAATTGCATTGTCTTAAAATATCAGGTAAAATTAATAGGTAGACTATGCTGAATATATTTGAGCTTGGTCTCTCAGAATCTAAGGTAGATGGACCTACTCTTATATGATGGTCACAATAGCATTAATTAACTTATTTAAATCAATTTTCTTCCCCTTTCCACCCTCCTTCTCATTCTCCTTCACTCTTTACTTTTTTGTTTCCTTCCTTCCTTCAGCCCTCCTTTCCTTCCTTTATTTGGTGATTTATTTTATTATACTTTATTCCTTTGGGGTATAGCATCATTATCAACAACTACGCTTTCAATAAAAAGATAGCATCCATCATCTATTTATCTCCTACTATGTGCCAAGGACTGTTCTGAGTGTTTTATGTATATAAATTCATTTAATCCTATGGGGTACCTACATTATTCCTTTTTTCAAATGAAGACACTGCAGCACAGAGAGGTAAAGTAATTTGTTCAAGATCACACAGTAAACAAAGTAGCCTGACATGAATTCAGAGACACCATCTCTCTAGAAAGTATGTTGTTAATCACCATGCTAAACTGCTTAGAATCACATGGGAAGATCAAAATGTGGAACATGTGAGAAAAATACTAAAAATAATAAGAAAAACAATAATTTCCTGAAGGCAAAGTGCAAATGAGAACAGTAGGTTTTTGAAAAATAAATAAATATGGTGCAGGAACGGATCTTCTGTACTGAATGTATCATTTTCTAACTTGGGTGATGCATTCATTCATCTCACTAATATTTATGAGCACCTACTATGCAGCAGGCTGTCGTCCAGGTGTCAAGGATGCAAAAATGAACAGTGGTCTAATATGAAGTCAGAAAGGTAACAGAGAAAGAGAGGTAATGAGTAATGTATAATAGAACCTTGCCAAGGAGTATAAGGCCTTCAACTTTTTTCTCTGAGTGAGTTTTAATGGCATTACTCTGGTTCATGTATGCAGACTTGATAGTCAAGTGGGCAAAGGCAGAAGGAAAGAGACTAGTTAAAGGTGTCATCATAGAAGCTATTTCCAGCCTGAGATGCTACTGGGCTCAGACCAGGGTAGTGGAGATCGTGAGGTTATTCTGCATATATTTTGAATGCAGCTGATAGGGTTTGTTGATGCATTGGATGTAGCATAAGAGAGAAATAAGTCAAGATAATTCCAAGATTTTTGGCTGAAATAATAGAAGAATGGATATTATTTACTGAGATAAAGAAAGACCAAGTTTGAATGGGAAAATCAAATATTCTATTTTGAAAGTGTTAAGTTGACATGCCAGTTAGATATCCAAGTGAAGATGTTAGTTGGACAGTTGAGATTGAGGGATGATATCTAGGAGGTAAACTAAATTTAGAAATTGTTATCATAAAGATGTGTTTAGGACAGGAGTCTTGATGAGCTTACCCAGGAAGGAGAAGAGATGAAAGAGTATCCAGCCATGCTGTATTTGCAAAATTTTAGAGGTTGAGGGAGGCGAGGAGGAAACTGCAAAGGAGAATGAGCAAAGGATTCATCATGCACACAAGAATTCTATAGCATGCATTCTTGGAAAACAAGGGAAAGATAGGTTTTCTTCCTGTCCCTCCATTTTTATTTGCCTCCAGCCATGAATATTTTTAAACATATGCAAAGATACCTATGCTTCAACATTGATTCTTTTTTTTTTTTCCTCCAAAGGGATTAAATGAAAAAGGGCAGCTCTGGGTGAAGGCCCATTCCTATAAGCTCAGAAATGGTTGGCAGAGCTCTCCTAGTGAAAAGACATGTTAATCTGTCCATATCATGCTACTGAACTCCTATATAAGCAAATTCTAGTAGCTCAGAAAAAGTTAACATGTACCTCTGTGCGATGTAACGTCCCCTTTCACTTTTCTGTAGGAAATGTCATTGGATGTAAGACAAATGGGAATCCTCAATTGAAATAAATTTTCAAAGTTTGTATTTCTTCAAGGACACTGTGAATTTACATTCCCCTGACCAGAGATAGCTGGCAAGATAAAAAAGAAAATTAACTTTAAATATCTAAAACTTTCTTCTTCACATTTTGGCCTAAGAAATTTGTAAAAGGAGGAAATCCCTATTGGGAAGATGCCTGGAAGCCAAGGAGTAAAATAATAAAGCCCTAGGCTCTACTTCCTACCTGTGTGGGAGGATGAATTGATAGTTGTTTTTCTTCCTCAGTCTCCTTGTTAAGGCCTGTGAGACGTCTGTTTCAAAGTTTAGCCTTTCCCTTTACATTTGTACATAGAGATTTAACTATGCATCTAACTACGGAGCTGGATATACTAAAAGGCTATAACCATTGTAATGGGTGTTACAAAAAAGCACTATAATAACAGTTGTAGTATTGATTGCCCTTTGAGTTGACTTCAGAATACAGTAGCTGATATTAATGTCATCTACAAAATTATTAAATACACTTGAATGAACACTGTTAGAATAAATAAGCAAAGGTTTTATGAAAGATACACCTAACGGATCTACTCTGAAGAGTTTTAGTCACAAAGGCATCACAAAGCCTCTTTTGCCTTGAGTACTAGAATCATATAGAGACTAAGGAACTATCCTATGTTTTATCAAAACATCCATCAAATTGAGGAAAATTCCGTATGAAAACTAAGTCATTTAGGTGTCTGCCGTATTCCTCCACTTTGGCCTAGCCCAAGGGAATCTAGTACATCTCATGTAACTACCCGTATGACCCAAAGAGGATGACTACTTCTTGTCTAATTGCTGTATGATCTAAGAAAGATGTCCTTGCTTCCAATTCCTTTTGCAAACCCTTAGAGTTAGGTTTTTACATCCACTGATGTGCAGTAACCCTAAAGGGTTCTTATTTAATTGGTGTTTAGCATCTTTGGAATATAGAGTCCTGTGAAGAGATTGGTATATATTACCTGTGGTGCCCATCCGCTTACGAGATTGCGTTGCAGCCTGGCTCACTAGTGGATGTACTTTTCCAGTGAAATTCTCTGGGACAGGGGCATGTTTTGTTTTTGTAATTTGAGTTGGAAAAGGGTAATGTGGGAGGAAAAAAGATCAATTGTGTCCCACCACCTCTAGGATCAGAGGGATATTTCTGGTTGCTACATTGCTACATTTTCAAGACTATGTCATTCACTTTACAACAGAGAAACACGACACTTAGGACCAATCCCTCCTTTGTCATAGGATTAACTTTTCCTTCTTCTTGATAAGTATCTCTGGAATGGAAGGGTATATTCACCCTCCCGTGCCCTATATTATCAGGTCTCATGATGGGCCGAAAACACTGTGTTCCATAGTTCAATTTTTAGATAACACGAACTTGATGAATACTGGATTATAAGGCACTGAAATTTTAGGTGCCGTTCAAAAAAAAGAATGCTGATAAGCTTTCTCATTTTCACAAGGAAGAGACGATCCCATCTGGGTTTGTGTATGTATGTGTGTATATGTGTGTGTGTGTGTGTATTTATGTGCATGTGCGGCAGTATGTGTGATTTATTTTTCTTTCAGGTTTTAAAGTTCCATAAAGAAATCACTGGACATTTTCTGCCTGGTGGCATGGAAATGTTTTAAAATCTAAATAATGCTGGGAATATTTAAGAGCATGCTTACTTAGCAAAGGAGAGAGCTCTGTGAGCGATCAAAACAGGACCTGGCAAACATTTCTTTGGCATAGATTTGTGCTGCTTGGATGAACGAAGGCTGATCAAATCACTGCATTCAGCAGCTGCTGGTTAATTTGCTTTTTGGTATCATACTCTGCATGGTGTTTATCAAAAGTCTGGGTGCATTTAAAGGGGCATAGCAACTAGAGAAATAAGTAAAGTTTAGGATACATAGCCAAATGACTTTGATATTTAAAGGCAGGTATGCTTTGCAAATCTGGAAAGGTCTTTCCGGTTCATACAAGATCTGTCATTAAGTCTTCTGCCTCCTGAGTTAATCTCCTTGCCCTCCATCCCCCTCACCCAGACTCACATCGTATGTGTCTGCCCTGGTTTTCTCTTTGCCCCCACTAAGAGCTCAGTCTATACTCTCCTATATAATATGGTGACAAATGGTCCACAGTTTAAAGCATTTTTATGTATACCATTTAATTTCATCCATAGGAATCATCTTCACCTCTCTCTTGCTTTGTGTTTCAAGTGTAAACACTTCAGCCTACTGACATCTGAGATTTCTAACTTTCATTTGCAGCCATTCTTTGCTGTTCCCCTTCAGGAGCCTTCCATTTCAGTGAAATCTGCCTCCCACTGCCTGCATTAGACCTGCATATTCTTGACTCTGTGCCTTTGCTCTTGACATTCTCCATAACTCAATTGCTTGTTCTCCTCCTCTAAAATCTACATTTTCCATACATTTCTCTTTGATTAGGTCAGCATTCTTCATACTTATACGAGATTGCTGTTAGAATTGCCAAGATTTTAAGATTCTGGGATTAACTCATTTACTGAGGAGATTACTGTCCCAGGAATTCTGCTATGAACTTCTACATATCCTTTTTATCTGCACCTCTCAACAGCCTTTCAATGTAGATGTTGTCATGTCTATCTTACAGATGAGGAAACAAAGGTTCAGACAGCCTAATTAGCTTGCCCAGACTCATACAGCTAATGAAAGGCAGAGCTGAAAATTAAACACGAATTTTCTTTCTCCGAATCCAGTGTTCTTTCCACTGTTTCCAGTGTACTAAAACTATTATCTGGTTATCATGGTTGTTTTTACTGGTTAATTGCTTATTTTTGTTTTTTATTTATTCTATTCTCCAATTTAAATAGTAAGACAGGGTATCCTTCATTTCTTCGATGTTTTCTAGTGCCTATTATAGTGCTCCGGAAATGGAAACACTCAACAAATGGAAGTTGACATCAATTGATTTGTCAAAATACAGAGGTCTTTGCCTTTGATACATTTTGCAGTTATTTCTGGAGGAAATTTCAGTCCTTCTGATGAGTCTCATTGGTTGACATGTATCAAGCAAATATCTGGCATGTAGTTCAAGCAGTCAGCATAGGTGGTTATCAAGTCACCAATCAAACCAGGTTAGCCAGTTCCTCAGTGAGATTCTGCCATCCCCTGAAACTCTGCACTGTGACCTGGAATCACAGGAATTTGCAGTATTTAGATCATCCTAAGTCCTTTGAAATTCCTCTCTCTGGTGGCCTGGGGCAATTATATGTACCCTTCTCATAATATTAATTAAGATGTTTAGTAGTCATTGCTATTAATAAAATGATTATTCAGTGTCATTGGGATGCCAGGTGCCATACCAAACCTAGCGTGACACGCCCTTGTGACATGAATACACTATGGTCTTCCTGGCTCCACAGGCATCTGGATCCTGCAAGCTGTTGGTTATACCATGAACATGGAAAGTTTGACCCTGGGCTGGAGCTGGCTTGTTAGTTGTTTTCTGTTTTCTGTGGGTGTGGGCATTTGTCCCTTGTAAATTAACAGACGAAACAGCTAGTTAGTATTTCTGTTTTGTTTCTCTTGATTGTTATTTACTGAAATTTTACATGTTGGTGATGGGGAAATGGCTACATACTACTATCCTCAGTTGAGAAATTAGGCAATCAATGAGGCCTTTACCTAAAAGCGTAAGGCAAGGAAGTCAGTTCAGGATTGAAATCCAGAGCATGAAGTTTTCAGTATTTTCCTCCTCCTTCAGAGCAGCAGAACGAATTCATGGGCCAAATGAGAGATACAATTGCCCACGGAGGCAGGTGTGACTTCTGGATGCATCAGGCTGAGAGTCAGTGACAAAAACCTGGTGAGCAACTGGCTCAACAAAATGCCAGAGTGTATGTGGCAGTCAAGAACGTGGACTCAGCGGCAGATTGCCTGGGTTTGAGTCCCAGTTTTTCCTCTTCCTATCTATGTGATCTTGGAAGGTGACTTAGCCTCCATGTGTCATGCTTTGTGCATCCATAAACTGGAGATTGGAATGGTGCTTACCTCACAAGGCTATTATGAACATCAAATGAATAATATACAAAAAGCAAACAGACCAGCATCTAGCACTCAGGAAATACTATGTAAATGTTTAAGTTAAACAACCAAAACCAAACCCCAAAACCAACCAAAAAAAAAACCTCTCTTCTCTAGCATGGCTCTGATAACTTTCATGGAATGAAAGCCTTCTCTCTTATTATTCTTGTGTTTTACCCTTTAAATGACACTAAAGTTTCTGAAAGGTAGATTGAAGTCAAATCTTAATTAAAGTAGGAAACATTCTCACCACTATCCCCATTGTCCAATCTCTAGAGCTATTTTGGAATCACAAAAGTCTGACTTTTATCCCAGTGCAGAGAGAAAGAAAAATGAGAGATTCAAATATATTCTACAGAAAAACTGGCAGCAAGATAGGAATATGATTCTATTTACAAGTGAATATTTAAAGAGAGTTGATTTATTGAACTTTTTCTCATTTTCCAGCTACCACCACACAATCAAAGCGGAAAGGCCACTTCTCTAGGTGCCCCAAGCAATACAAGCATTACTGCATCAAAGGGAGATGCCGCTTCGTGGTGGCCGAGCAGACGCCCTCCTGTGTGTAAGTGGAGTGTCCTCAGCCAGCAAGCAAAAGGGTGCAGAATGGTGCCCGCCTGGGTCTTGCCAGGACTGGAAAGTGTGAGCTAACCATGCCATCTGTCCGAACACAGTTCTGCCTGGTCCTGCCCCCAGCCACTTGTTTAGGGGCCCACTCAGCAACTACTTATGGAGAAACTGACGCACACTTTCCTCCTGAAATATGAGTATGTGAGAGTCCAGCTCCACTTCCGGGCTGGGCAGTGTCCTCTGATTTCTTGCGCAAGCAGAACTGATTCTTTTTGGCTCAAATAATCTCCTGGGTGGTTCAGATGGAAATGAATTATTCTGGCAAGTGTTAGGTGGTTTATAGTTAGTGTAAATACGAGGAAATTCCTGCCAAATTAAGAGCTACTTTTGTAGGTGTCAGTTAAGCACAAGGAATTAGTCGTATTTATAAATGAGATTAGCGAAGCCTGTTTATTAAAGTGAGGAATTGGGAGAAAAGTTTTCTTTTCAACTCTTTGTATTTGAGCTTAGTTCAATTTTACTCAGGCATACACAACTTTCTTTTTGCATCTTTTAAATACGTGTTTTCTTCTAAAAAGATGTCCCACTAACGTGCTTCCTGGGACCTTTCCTTAGAGAAGTGGGAGGTGATTCTTCAAGTGCAATTTTGACTTAAAGTTCATAGAATGTTTATGCTCTTCTGCACAGTTGCCCCAGTATATAAGTTTTCTTTCCATAAGTATCTCAGAAAAATGACTCCAAATCCTAATTTTGTGGAAACTTTAAGGGTCATGAACTTTTTAAAAACTTAAATATATTTAATTTAAAAAAGAAATATACATGGATAATACTTGGAGACAGATAACAATTGCTAATGTAAGAAAATAAGGAAGTGTGTGTGTGTGTGTGTGTGTGTGTGTTGAGAGGAATAGATTTAATTTTTTAAAAAAATTCATTTAATTGCTCCCTGGCTTGGAAGCACATATTGAATTTTAAAAATATTAATGATCTTTAACCCAGTACATTTTCCTATGTCTGCAGATTTATTGTTTTTTGATATTGCTGCCCTCTAAAATGAAAACCACAGTGTGTAATCTACCTGCCTAAGATCAACACATAGATTGTTCCCTTCAATGTAAAGTTTAAACTCATTTTCTCAGCCTTCATAGATCATCTGACCTTGGCTTAATTTTCTAGCTATATCTCACCATATTCCTAAATGCTTTTCTAAAATTCTACATTTCATTTCATGATTTATTATATAAGCTCTTCTCGTAGCCCAGAAAGCTTATTCTTGCTATGGTTTAAGATGCACTGCACTCATCATCTCCTTGTGGACCCCTTCACTGACTTCCTCCTTCTCAGGCATACACTCAGGTCTGAGTTAGATGTCCTTCCCCTGTGATCTAGCCACACCTCTATGAAAGCTCTTATCCACTGGAGACATAACTGGTGGTTTCTTTAAATGTGCCTTCTGTGACTGTGAGCTCCTAGAGGGCAGGCAGGGCTCATGGCTTATTCATTTTTGTATTTCAGTGTCAAACACAGTCCTCTGAATTTACTAGGTGCACAAGAAATGACTGATGCATGAACAAATAGTGCCCCTATTACAGTCCATCTAATGCTATACTAAATTTCCAGACCAAGGCCTTAGTCTTAACGGAACATCTTCTTAGTAGAGGAACAGTACACAGTCAATGGGAAGCAGATCATAGCAGACAGGGCATAGATTTTGGAGTCAGATAGGCCTAAAGTAAGATTTTGTTTTTGCCAATTATAAGCAGTGTTAACAATGGGTCAGTTACCTTTTCTGAGCCTCAGTTTTATCATCTACAAGAGGGAGTAATAATACTGTCTGGTCAAGTGGTGAAGACAGCAAAATAATAAATGCGAAAACACCAATTGTGGTACCCAGCAAAGAGCAAGTATTTCATAATTTTTAAAGTTCCAACTTTTTAAGAACATATTTAAGTATGCCATAAATAAAAAGTTCCCACTTGTTAAGAACAATTTTTTTTTTTTTTTTTTTGGAGAGAAGGTCTTGCTATATTGCCCAGGCTAGACTCAAACTCCTATGCTAATGTGCTTCTCCTACCTCATCCTCCCAAGAAGCTATGAGAAGAGTGGTAGATAATCAGCCTAGGACTGATGTTGCAGGTGATATAGCACAGATTCAGGCAAAACTCTCTTGCCATCGGTGACAACACTGTTGTGAGAAACCGGAAATATCTCCTCTTCTTGGGATCATGGGAGTTTGTGGGCTCTTGTTTTTACATGAAAAACCAAAGTGTGTTTCAAATAATGCAAATCTTCTCCTCTCAGTAATCTTCTCAGTATTTCCTTTGAAAAGGGACAGTTTATTCCAGATACATGACTTTTATTTATACATGCAGCACAGCACATTTACTAGGCAGTTAAGAGCTTGAACTTGGGAGCCAGACTGCCTGTTTGAATCCCCATTCCCTTAACTTCTCTGTGCATCAGTTTCTTCATCTATAAAATGGGGTTAATGATAGCACATACCTCAAAGGTGGTAATAAGGATCAAGTTAATATTTATAGATCTTTTACAATAGTTTCTGGTGGTTATTTCAGAATAGTGATCCCAACGCCCAATTTTGCATTGCCCTTAAGGATCATGAACATCTTTTAAAATTATTTTTGATTTTAAATAGTGTAAGGTGCTTATTAAATAAAAACCCACTTAATCACCATTTAATAAAAAAACTTAGAATCTGCTCTCTTTGCCTCTTCTTCTCCTACATGAGAGATACACTCACTGAAAATAAACATCAGCTGACGTGTTGTTGGTTTGCTGAAGAGCAAAATAACATGAGAACCACTATAACCAGCTATGTTAAGGTTTGACCTTTTAGCATGGATTCATTGGGGTACAATTTACAGGAAGTACTGCTTACTGAGAAATTCAATTAAAGCATTGTTAAGCCACCAATCCCACAGCATATAATTAGAAAAACATTCTAAAAGAGTAGAAAGTAATTGTCATGCATTTTATTGGCAAAGCTATTGTTTAAAAATACCACATTTAGGCTGGGCGCGGTGGCTCACGCTTGTAATCCCAGCACTTTGGGAGGCCGAGGCGGGCGGATCAGAAGGTCAGGAGATCGAGACCATGGTGAAACCCCATCTCTACTAAAAATACACACACAAAAAATTAGCCGGGCGTGGTGGCGGGCGCCTGTAGTCCCAGCTACTCAGATAGGCTGAGGCAAGAGAATGGCGTGAACCCGGGAGGCGGAGCTTGCAGTGAGCCGAGATTGCGCCACTGCACTCCAGCCTGGGCGACAGAGCGAGACTCCGTCTCAAAAAAAAAAATAAATAAAAATAAAAAAAAAGTAAAAATACCACATTTAGTAAATTTGTTAGAGGAATATTTAAGCTAGGTGGAAAAGATTATATTTGTAAGATTTAATTCCAACCTTATAAAAACTCTGAAAAATCTCCCTCCTATACATGCAATTAAAAGTGATTCCTGGCCAGTCACGGTGGCTCACGCCTATAATCCCAGCATTTTGGGAGGCCGACACGGGCGGATCACGAGGTCAAGAGATTGAGACCATCCTGGCTAACATGGTGAAACCCTGTTTCTACTAAAAATATAAGAATTAGCTGGGCGTGGTGGCGCGCGTGGTTTAGTCCCAGTTACTCCGGAGGCTGAGGCAGGAGAATCACTTGAACCCGGGAGGCAGAGGTTGCAGTGAACCGAAATTGTGCCACTGCACTCTAGCCTGGTGACAGAGCGAGACACCATCTCAAATGTTAAATGGCGAGTTACTGGGTGCAGCACACCAACATGGCACATGTATACATATGTAACTAACCTGCACGTTGTGCACAGTACCTAAAACTTAAAGTATAATAGTAAAAATAAAAATAAGTGATTCCCCCATCCCTAGTTTTAGTCTTATGTGTGACAGATTTTTGATATCTCAAGATATTTCTAAGCTCTCTTCCTGTAATTTTGATCTCAGAATGAAGATACTTAGCTATCTTGCAGGAAGCAATTTTCTTTCATTCATCCTTGGGTCCTTTTATAATAGATGCCTTTAGGTGTCTTTTCTCCTTTGCTTGCATTAAGCCTCACCTTTCAATTGATGGCTGTTACTGAGCTTATTTTTTGTTTGTTTGTTTTGAAGCACTATCTCAGCTACAATATTGGCATTAAGGGATCTCTTCACTTGGGAAATACAGGCTTTGTGGGGATTAACTGCCTTGGCTTTTGTCAAGCATAAACTATAGAACAGCCCAGCCGTAAATCCTTTCTTAAAGAAAAATGGGGTTGCACAGAAGTTTTCTAAGGAGCAGAATTTAATCTTTTTGACATTTGAATAATTATGTATATGACCAGTGTCACTTTGTGTTTTAACTTCATTTGAAGCATTCTCTCAAGGAAAATATTTATTAATATTTTTGATTACTATTTCCCTAATATTAATAAAGGAAAATGTTTATTAATACTAAGGTACTAAGGTTACAACAGATAATTTTGGTTAAAATGTCCTCCAACTTTTTATGTACCTTAATTCTCTGATGCAGTTCAGATAATTCTATGGGGAGTACTCAAATCACTGAGTTGTTAGCTCCTTGGGTGTTACTCAGAGAAGCCCCAGCTTGGTCAAGTGGATGCATAACTGTAGTCTCAGATTTAGGACATCTGTTTATGTTAGATGTATCCTAAGGCAGATTAATAGAAAGCTGAGAGAATAAGGGAAATGAAGAGAGACTGTTGATTTCTAGTCATTCCCTTGAAGAAGGCCATGGAAAAAACGGAGGCCATTTAGAGGAGAGTGAAGGGAATGGTGAACAGATCTGCAAATGTGGTTTTAGGAATCAGATAAAGGAGCTAAAGAGGACAAGACCTATGTGTTTGCGGGGATGTAATGAAGGAGGCGGTGAATAGAAGAGTAATAGAAGGGCATGACCTAATCTGTGATGCCCTTAAGCAGTAGAACTAGAATCAATGGGTAGAATTTACAGTGGAGGAAAGAGGAAAGAAATTCTGTAGAAATAACATTTATAGAACATTCTCTTTATCTAACGTTTATGGAACATTGGGTTATGAACTTTCACATGCATTAGCACATTTGATCATATAAAACCATGCAATTTTTATATAATTTATAAGAAAGCTTGAGAACATCAAAACTATTTGCATTATCCTATGATGAAATGGGAAGTCCTGTGGATTTTTGGGTTCCTTGTCATGGAGGTATTTAAGCACTGGGAATGCTGTGGAGGGAATTTTATCCTCCTTTCGTTTTTGAATTCAGAGACTAAAATTTTAAAATATATTTTAGTTAATTGTCATCATCCTTGTGTATTTATATTAGACATATTAATAATGTCTAATGATCAAGTGATGACAGGTATTCAGCAAAGCAAAAAAAATTGAAATTACTGGTCAACAAAGTAGTGCATCTTTTTTAAGAAAAGGAACTGTGTTCTTTAGTAATTTCAAGTAATGAAAACTGTTAATTTCTTCAAAAAAAAGTAGAGATTCTTAAAAGTCTTGCGAATTTTACTTCTTTGCCCTCTTCTTGTTTTATAGCTGTGATGAAGGCTACATTGGAGCAAGGTGTGAGAGAGTTGACTTGTTTTACCTAAGAGGAGACAGAGGACAGATTCTGGTGATTTGTTTGATAGCAGTTATGGTAGTTTTTATTATTTTGGTCATCGGTGTCTGCACATGCTGTCAGTAAGTATTTTTAAACTTAATTTTAAGTAAATCTGAGAAACAGTATTTGCTCATAGTTTTTCTTCTTTTCTTCCTCCCTACGTTCTCTTTTGCTTTTTCTTTGATTCAAATAAATCTACATTTTGAGCTTTGCCATTGTTGATATAGAAGTATTCATAATAAAACACATAATACATGATTTTTATCATGTACTGAATAAAATTGTTATAATTTAAAATAAAATTTGTATAAATTTTCTAGTTAAAAAAGACAGTCATTTAGTCTTAAAGCCTATATTTTATGTTCGTTAGTAGGCTACATAAGACTTCTATTTTCTAAAACTATACCATAACACAATAACATTGAAAGATAAAAACAAAACTTTCTTTTTTGCTTTGCTACATTAAAATAATAAACTTTATGTGTAAACCATATTACTTTGTTTTTCCTTTTACTTTCTATTATATACCAGAACTTTGAAAATCAGGAAACATCCTGCTTTTTCTCTGAGACAGAGTGGCTTTGCACAATTTTCATTTGTATGTATGTATGTATGTATGTATTTATTTATTTATTTATTTTGAGACAGAGTCTCACTCTTTTGCCCAGGCTGGAGGGCAGTGGTGCAAACATAGCTCACTGCAGCCTCAAACTCCTGGGCTTAAGCGATCCTCACACCTCAGCCTCCTGAGTAGCGGGGAATACAAGTGTGTGCTACCAAGCCAGGCTTTTTTTTTTTTTTTTTTTTTTTTTTGTAGAGACTGGCTCTCCCTATGTTGTCCAGTCTGGTCTTGAACTCCTAGCCTCAAATGATCCTCCCGCTTCAGCCTCTTGAGTAGCGGGATTACAGGAGTGAGCTACTGTACCTGGTCCTGGGACAATTCTTAATTAAATTAGTTTCTTTTTGGAAACTTATTTTTATTATTATTTTTTTTTTGCAGAGCAGGACTACCACCGAGTATGCTACCAAAAAAAAAAAAAAAAAAAAAAAAAAAAAAAAAAAACTACCTTATTAAAGTGGTATCTTTTTGTCTTGAGAAGCTTGCCTAGATTCCTAAACTCTTGCATCTACCCTTCACTGTGGTCCACACATAAAGAGGGTTCTCGTGATTCCTTTCTTTGCAATGTCCTAGGGAAAAAAGCACTACCATAGAGGGAGTTTTTATTTATTTGTTTATTTGTTTATTTATTTATTTATTTATTTATTTATTTATTTATTTAGAGGTAGAGTCTTGCTCTGTTGCCCAGGCTGGAGTGCAATGGCGATTTGATCTTGGCTCACTGCAACCTCTGCCTCCTGAGTTCAAGTAATTCTCCTACCTCAGCTTCCTGAGTAGCTGGGATTACAAGCACCCACTACCACATCCAACTAATTTTTGTGGTTTTAGTAGAGATGGGGTTTCACCATGTACACCAGGCTGGTAACTCCTGACCTCAAGTTAATCCACCTACCTCGGCCTCCCAAAGTGCTGGGATTACAGGCATGAGCCACCGTGCCCGGCTGGAGTATTTGATTTTTGTCTCAGTTCCTCCATTATGTATCTTTGAGAATCTGGGCAAATTTCTTAACATCTATGAACTTTCATTTTCTGTAAAACAAGAGTGTTAAACCAAATAATCTGTCAGATATTTTCTAACTGTAAAATTGAAAGATTATATTTTTATTTTACCTATTTTAAGGTAGAAAGGAATATTATGCCAGGTTTAGGGCAGAGAATCAGTTGGGCAAAGCTGGGAAATGGCCTATTTTGTTATATCAACTTGGAGCTGCACTTTAGGAAAACAGGAATGCAGTCTGGAATATCTAACACATTTCTTAATGTATCTAGAAGCTCAGTTAATATATCCAAACGCTATGTCACTCTTGTTTTTCTTATGCCTGTTTCCAATTCGTACTGTTTCTTGTACACTACGTGCACACTACATAATACTCATTAGTGTATTTTGTAAAATAACTTGGCCTGAAAAATTTTCTTCTGCTAACTAAACTCCATCAATGTAAGTGACATATTCCTTCTATTTAGATAACTATATTCTACCCACACTGTTGCCTGTTATACCTATCATCTGAACCTAGAGAAGGAGATGGGTTAAGAGAGAGCCCTAATTTTTTTTTTTTTTTGAGACGGAGTCTCATTCTGTTGCCCAGGCTGGAGTGCAGTGGCACAATCTCAGCTCACTGCAAGCTCCGCCTTGCAGGTTCACATCATTCTCCTACCTCAGCCTCCTGAGTAGCTGGGACTACAAGCACCCGCCACTTTGTCCAGCTAATTTTTTGTATTTTTAGTAGAGACCGGGTTTCAGCGTGGTCTCGATCTCCTGACCTTGTGATCCACCTGCCTCGGCCTCCCAAAGTGCTAGGATTACAGGCATGAGCCACCGTGCCCGGCCTAGAGCCCTAAATGTTTTTTTTTTTAAAAGAAACCTGATCATAGGATCTCTTGATGGATAATTTTGTGTTCACGTGAACTACTAGGCCCATACTAATTTCTAACATGTATTTTCTAAGTCCTCTTCGGAAACATCGTAAAAGAAAGAAGAAAGAAGAAGAGATGGAAACTCTGGGTAAAGATATAACTCCTATCAATGAAGATATTGAAGAGACAAATATTGCTTAATGTAAGTGAGATAAACTTGCTGATAGAAAACTATTCAGGTGACATTTAACTGGTGAGATTGGTCTTACTTGCATCTAGTAAATCATTCATTAGAATTTGATTATATTTAAAAACATCTAAAAATAAATCAATGGTTTTTTCATAGAATCTGAAGCCAGATAAAATACTTCCTCATATCTTTTTTCTGCATGTTACCACAGAGATAGGCATTCTAATTCTGCATGGTTGTGGGGATATTTATATAATTTTTTCTTTCTCATTTTTGGGCACATGAAAGAGGTATTTTAATATAGACACTTCACATTGAAAGAAAATAACAATAGCAATAATAACTACATATATTGAGCATTTACCACAATGCCAAGCACTGTTATAAGCTCTTTAAATGTAGCAGCAGTAAGGATTGTGCAGGAATCACAAATCTTCTCAGATGATCCGACAGATAGATTTTAATAAAGGAACCATGGATCAAGGTTAAGGAAAGGTACACTGAGGCTTCCTGAGCTTGGGAATGGTTGGGAGCTGTTGCCCTTCCTCTATACGAAGGGCTGAGGTAAATATTACCTCGGCATTCAGAGGCACATTGGAGGAGGGTCCCTGAGGCAGGAGCTGTGGTTGTGGAGGGAATAGCCACTGTCAAATATAAACAAGGACAGAGGGAGGAAATAGGGGAAGAAGTATTCCAAACTTTCTCTCCTTTTGCCTTCGGATCTTCAGCAGGTGCCTCCTACTAGCTAAACCCACCAGAAACCAGAGGGCAATGGAGCCCTGGTGATGGAATCTGAAGTGGTCAGTCTCCTGGAGACAGAGCAGGGCAGAGAAAGGCTCCAAGAAGGCACATGACGTGTAACTAGCACAACAAAGCAGGATAGTTTTGGTTGTAATAACATAAAATCCAACTCAAACTGGCCTGGCTTAAAATGAAGGCAACGTATTGGCTCACATGAATGGCAGTCCAGAGGTAAGGTGGGCTTCACACTTGTCAAACCAGAGGCTCACACATAAGGAAACAGATTATTTCTCTCTTTCTGCTCACTGTTCTGAGTTGGCTTTCATCCTTAGTCAGTTCCTCTTAGGTCATAAGAAAGGCCAGTAGTAATTAGGGCTACAAGCTTCTTTGTTTACATCCAGTATGAGAGAGTAGTGTCTTTCCACAGCTCAGTTGTACAAAGAATCTCTTCCAGAAAATCCCAGCAGCTTAATGGGGTTGGTAAATGCTTGATGAGAAATTATATGTGCTCCTAACTTATTACAAAAACAACATTACTGAATTGAAAACAAAATCGCTGGCTCTGGATTTTTAAATTATTATTATTATTGCATAGTCCATTTCTTTTAAGTGACGTGCTGTTATTTTCTTCATTCTCAGAGGCTATGAAGTTACCCCCAGGTTGGTGGCAAGCTGCAAAGTGCCTTGCTCATTTGAAAATGGACAGAATGTGTCTCAGGAAAACAGCTAGTAGACATGAATTTTAAATAATGTATTTACTTTTTATTTGCAACTTTAGTTTGTGTTGTTTTTTTTTTAATGAGAATGTTAATTATATGTATATTGTCTAGTTATTGGGAAAAAAGCAACTGGTTAGGTAGCAACAACAGAAGGGAAATTTCAATAAACTTTCACTTAAGTATTGTCACCAGGATTACTAGTCAAACAAAAAAGAAAAGTAGAAAGGAGTTTAGGTCTTAGGAATTGAATTAATAATAAAGCTACCATTTATCAAGCATTTACCATGTGCTAATAAGTTTGAAATATATTATTTCATTTAATCCTTTCAGCAATCCATGAGATAGCTATTATAATCCTCATTTCCTACATATGGAAACAGGGCCAAAGAAGTCAAGTCAAGTAATCTAATCCAGATTTAGAGGGCTGGAGATTGGTAGAGACGGACTAGAAATCAAGATTTATCTAAATCAAAATCTATGCTCTTAACCATCATTTTTGTTAATCTGAATCGGTGCAACCCAACTCAATAATATAACCCAAGGTTTTATACTGAACTGTGTTTTGGTATGATTGTGAGATGTCAAGACCATCTTCCTACAGGCACACAGAATGAGAAATCCTGGCCTATATTGCTGTTACCATCATGCTTTCTATAGAATTGACTTTTATTATGTTTCTTTGCTCCTTTATAAATTCTCAATGATGTGACTACATTTTTACATTATTAAAGCAAATAGATTGGCCCCATAACTAGGGAAATGAATAGAGACGGAAAAGTAAATGCTTGGCATTCCTTAAGCCCTGGGTAAGTGTTTATGCTCAATAAAATATAAATAGTATTACTGAAAGAGGCTGTTTATACGGGAGTAATGGTCAGTGACAGCACTGGAGAGACCAGGTAGGGACTGGTTGTGACCATATCCTCATTTATGTTCTTCTTGATGACAGCATATATGATTGCTCTCAGGTAAATTTTGATGCAGTAAATTCGTGACCATAACATCTATTACTTGGGACCATCTTGCCAAGTACTCCTTTACTCCATGATATATTTAATAAACACTGCTTTAAACCTGGAAAAGTACAATCTACATTTAGTGAATATTTCATAGAATATTTAACATTTTACGTTGATTAGGTGGTTCACTTACAAAAATCGATGGAAGATGTCCCCCAAATTGTGCCTGTCAGCCAAGCAGCTTCTTTTTCAGAATCTTTGCAAATTTTACTTTGCAATGTAGATTCCATAGTGAAGTGGAGAATTCAGACAAATGCTGAAATCGCATATTACCTTCTAGCGTCTATGGTGTTTTGAGTGAAGCTGGGGCTGTACTTATATATAATACAGAAATAGCTCCCCTATCAGTAAAAGCTAAGCCAAACAACTGATAATTTTCAAAGTCTATTTTTTCTCCTGATTTAATGGTCATACTTGAAACACAATTATATCCAACTGATCCATGTTGTATATGCCTTATTTTCAAAAGTCTCATTTAAGCTCATTCATGCCCTTTCTCTTATGTAGTCTTCTTTGATACGAAAGGAGCTTGGAATAAATATCCATTAGAGCTTTTAAAAACACAAAACAATGCTTTAATGTTTCTTTTTTCCTGGACTGAGTTTGGCTGACCAACAAAATCTCTCAAGCCATTTTTTTTGATCCTAAAATGTCAATGGTGGCTCTCAAAATTTGGTAGATCTGTTATCAAGAAAGAATTTCAAAGATTTTTATATCTTTTCAAAATGTATTTTATAGTTGCTTTGCATACACTAAATAACTTTGTTTATGTAAACTGTCAATATTATCATGTAATAAAATAAATTTATTTTTAAAACAAAGTAAACATGTGGTTACTTGGGAATTTTTAATTTTACCATGAATTACTAATGAAAATAAATTTGAACACTATTGCTTTTGAATACCTTATGCTTTGTAAACCCTATCCATTAATGTACTTGAAAGAATCCATCCTGACCATGTGTTTTCTTTAGGAACTAAAGCATCTGGGAGTGTTGGACATCTATGGGACTGTCTTCCCAATACCCTGGCCATATTTTTGAACTCCACCTCCAGCTGCATTTGATTGGTCTGAAGTGGGCACTTAATAAACTTGGGCCAATTAGAGTCATTCCCAGAGAAATTGGAAACTTGAACTGAAGTCAGTCTTCACTGGGTTCTTGGGGTGAAAAAATATGCATTTTGAAGCTATTGGCAGTTACCTTTTGCTTCATGAGGAACAGAAAAACAAAGGAATGTGGTCAGCATATAGCAAGAGAAGATTTAAGCAAACGCTGAGTGAAAAACAGAGACAAGGCACAAATTTCCCAACACAACATGAGTCCTGATTACAGGCATTCTCAAAGTTTAGCACCATTCCTGTCTATGGGCACGATGAGACATGTTAGTGTCTTCATAATAAATTCTTCATTTGTCTTAAGCTAGTTCTGTTTGGGTTTCTGTAACCTGGAACCAAGATCCTGACCAACTCAGGTGCATCCTGAGATTGTGGACAATGGTTTCTTAAAGAGGAAACGATATCTTCTGTAAAACAAAATATCAAATTATTATTTTCAAATACTGTCTTTTATCATATTAAATGAACATTTCTAGCAACAGCATTCTGTTGGCACCACACAGACATTCATGGGAGCATGGAGAGGGAGCAGGGAGTTCAGCAAGCACTGATTGGGCACCACTGTATTTCAGGTACTGTTCCACCCACTGTGACAAATGCTAAGAAGGAATGACTCTTAGAAGTTTAGAGTTTCTAAGTGGGGGAAACAGCTACTCACTGAACATTTCAATGCAATTTGTTGCTCTGAGAGAAGCTCAGGGTATTAAGGAACAGAGAGGAGTGTCACTTAGCCCTGCTTAGTAAGAATTAGGGCAAGCTCCTGTAGGAAATTACATCTGAACTGATGATTGGCTCTGAGAAATAAAGGCCTCTGTCCCAAATCTTTGGTAAGCTCAAAGATTTCTTTTTTATTTTTTTTTTGGAGACAGAGTCTTGCTGTCCTCCACGCTGCAGTGTAGTGGCACCATCATAGCCTCAACCTCCCAGGCTCAAGCAATCCTTCCACTCAGCCTCCTGAGAAGCTGGGACCACAGGCATGTACCACCATGCCTGGCTTTTTCTTTTTTCCTTGAGACGGCGTCTTCCTATGTTGCCTGGGCTGGTCTTGAACTCCTGGGCTCATCAAATATTTCTTAAGTCTTTGTCAAATGCTACGAAGTTCCTCTGAAAGCACCAGAAGTGGAGGGACCAGGAGGTGATGCTTCAAGGGAACAAGTGAAGAGAAGGAATCAAGGCTTCATCCCTTGTTCCAGGATGTCCTGGGCATAGCAGGGTAGAGCATGTGGGCGCGTGAGCTGTGAGAGTAGATGTTTCTGGTCCCAATGATGCTATCTGATTAAGTGATGTCCTGAGGTGGCAGGGAGAGATTTTTATAGTTTCCTACAGTTAGTTATTTAGGGCTTTCCCATTTTCCCCTTTATTTTATTGCCCATGGTAAAAGCAAGTCACATTGAGAGTGGAGTAAAATGTTCCAGGTCAAATAACCTTATTTAGATAAGACCCTGTTTGTGCAATATTTTGTAAATGAAGTCCAGAACATATTTCAAAGCCCATGGCTTTAAGACCCGGCTATAGCTTTAATGAAATCTTCATTTGAGTATATTGTGAACGTACTTTGTTATGCCTAAACATATTGGCGCACTGCTTTCGTTAATTAATTCATACAAAAATATTTATTAGATTTCTGCTAAATGCCAAGTACCTTAGGTGCTAGGGGTATACCACTTGCATAAAACAATTTAAAAAACCCTATGACCTCATGAAGCTTATCTTCTAGTGGATTTAATCTTTCATAGCATGGAATTTAAAACAAGACTTATTCAAGAATTTATCTTATACTGAGGACATTGCCTCTAGACTTTAACTTAAACAAGTGTCTTGGAGCATAAAACTCAAGATGAACTCATGGAAGATCTCAGTATATAATAGGTTTGGCAGGTTTTCCTTGACTGAATAATTTTCATATTTTAATAATGATTATGTAGAACAAAGTATAACTACGTTTTTGCTGTCAAATATTTATTTTTGCTATGCTTGATTAATATTGATGCTACATTTGGGCATCTGCTCTTCTTCAAAAGATTTTCTATGCTTCAAAGCATTTTTCTACAAAGGAACCTGTTCCCATATGATCATCTTTGTTAACTGAACGTTAATGCTAGAACATAATGTGCAAATAGTGTAGTCTTGCCTATTTGCTAATGTCGTTGGATCCTAGAATGTGTATCTTATAATAATACCTAATTGGAACTTCTATAAGCTCCTCATTCTTCCCCAGGATGTGTCAGCTATTAGTGTTCGAAGTAGTCTGAAATTTTATATGAGGAAACTGTATAAACTATACAACTACAGAAACTATACTAGTGATTATTTTCAAGAGCTGAATGATTGTTTTTGGAAATTTCAAAATGTGGACTTCTATATGTTTAATCAAAAATTATAGTCAGTAATTGTACTCAAATAGAAGTGTTAACAAAACATGTTTTTAAATAACTTTCCTTTTATATTGTATTATTTTTATTCAAGTTTAAATTACAAGAAAAAAATATGCAACAGAGGTACTCAAGGCTTGTTTTCTTTATTTTGTTTCTAATCAATTTATTTAAAAAATGTCAAACAAAATTATTCACAAACATGGAACTCTTTAGTGCTGCTTTCTCTAGCAAGTATAATTATTCTTCCAAGATATATGCAGAAAAATAAAATATTCTGAAACTCTGTGATCCAAGCTAAATAATGATTTACAGTATTTTGGGCTTTAGTTAGAAGTGACAGAAAAACTTGTATGTCTGACTTGTTCTCTAATACCATTTTTGAAATACTACAATATGTAAATTAATTAAAATAAACTTGTTGCTAGCACATTCTTTTTTAAAATCCTAAGAACATTTCATTTATCCAATGAACCAGGGCTAGCAATTCTAAAAAATCATTTACACAGTGTTTTTTGTTTGGTTGCCTGGTTTTTGTCTGTTTTACTCTTAAATTAAAGATAGTCTGGTCTCAGGTGTTGTATCACCATCACTCTGCCTCCTAAATTCAACTGAAATTGAACTCAAATTCAGAATATCTGAGCTCTTAGCCAGGCCAGTGCTCCGGATAATCCTGTGACTGCAATAGGGATAGGAGAAATTTGCTACTGAACTATCATAATACAAAGGTTATGAACATAGGATCTTTATTCAGACAGATGTAGGCTTCAATTCTAGGTCTGCCGCTTACTGTGAGGCCCTGGGCGAGTTATTTAACCTTACTAATGTTTTTGTCAGCAAAGTCAAAATAAATAATAAATAAGGTGGGTTGAGAGACTCAAATGAGATGAAGTCAGTAAAATGCTCAGCTCAGCACCTGGAATATTTTAAATATTCTCTAGGTATGGGCTCAATTGATGTTAATTGTTATTACTAAGATCAATAATCATAGTAATGGTGATAGTGATGATGATGACAATGATATTCTCTAATTACTTCTGTGGAAAAGAAGAAATTATTTTCTGAAGTTGAGTCACTGCACTGATACATTGAAAAGTTTCTGTATTTTTTAAGAATTCATGATCCCTGTGGAAAAGAATGTCTTTCTGTTCCTATTAGAACAAGTTATGTTTAGGTGAAGAATTCCAGCTCAGTGACTAGTCTTATGAAATTGCTTCATTTTTCTCTCTGCATTCTTCCTTTCTCCCTTCCCAACTCCTTCCTTAAAAGCACCCAATGAGAAAAAATAAGGAAGAATCACTCTAAGGCTATTGAAAATAACTGAAAGCCCAATAATTTTCAAAATTATGCTGAGACAGAGATATGATAGATATTTTTGAAGGTGGAGTTACACTCTGTACTACTTGTATTTTCAACATTAAGGGAGATTTTAAAAATAACTTGGGCAGGGACTGGGAATAACCTCTGCTATTTGTTACTCACAATTGGCCTGCACACTAAGTATTACGATACCATCTTCTGGATGATAAACCTTATGCTCAGGAAGCGTAAGTACCCTGCCAAGGATCATACTACTTGTAAATCATGCTCATCTGCCTCTTAACTTTGGCATCTCCATCTTGAAATGAAAGTACACTGGAATTATCTATCTTCTAGATGGAAAGAAAAAGAAGCCTATTGTTCTGGACCCTGCCAATAGGCTAAATAAATGATTACTGAAACTATGTATTTGACAGATCTTTAAAACATTTTAAAATTGAAAAACTGTACAAGAACAGAAGAATCTGAGAATTTTGTATCAGTCAGATGATTGTTTTTCTATCTAAAGAATTAAACCTTTCAATCAGATTTAACAGGCTTAGCAAATATGAGAAAAGAACATTG
Organism: Hylobates moloch; assembly: GCF_009828535.3. Classification (NCBI taxonomy): domain Eukaryota; kingdom Metazoa; phylum Chordata; class Mammalia; order Primates; family Hylobatidae; genus Hylobates; species Hylobates moloch. The sequence goes on from NW_026652277.1 coordinate 57,880,424, forward strand.
AGTACAGCATATAGACTGAGCAGTAGAGTTTGCACCCTTGCCAAGGGATGCTCTTACTGAAGAGTAACACAACTTGATGGGATCAAACTATTTTTCTCAATCAACAAATGATAAGAAGTTGACCTCTAGGAAAGTATCTGGATGTTCCTAAAGCTTTTGCAAATAGTAAAGTTTTATACACATAGATGTAATTTTAAAAGTTTTATACAGATAGATGTAATTTAAAAAATATGTTTATTGATAATCAAAATTAACTCCATAGTGCTTGAGTCTCTTGAATTCAATGTCACGTCATTAATTTAGGCCCCACCAGTCTGCAAGTTGTCACCACTAAGGCACTAACTAGGTAGATGTTTACCTTCATGATAATTAAGATGTAGTAATTTTTTTAAACTCATGGGGGAGATTTTATTCTTATAAACGTTTCCAATACATTGAAAGTTATACTTCAGCAGCAGCAGAGTCTTTTTAATTTTGGTGTGGTAATGAAATCACGTTACATGACATCTGTAACATGTTTAAAATCAAACTCATTATTTTTGTAAACTACCTTCAGGTTCTAATTTAATTATTTAAATATAACTGAACACTGACAATGGGCACATACAAAAAAGTGTTCTAAGTGCAAGGGGAGAGTTAAAGGAGATTAAGAGACAGTGCATTTTTTTTTCAAGTGGGAGAAAGACATATACATAAATAGCTATAATAAAAGGCAAAATAGTTCATTCATTCATCCAGTGAATATTTAGCATCTATTGTATGCATTGTGCAAAGTGCTAAAGGGAAAAAGATGAACTAGACTTAGTTCATGCTGCCAAGAATTTTGTTCTCTGTTAAAGATGAGATTTTTACATGAACACACAATACTTTCTAGTATAGATTATAGACTGAAGGGATTAGAGAACACTTCTATGAAGAGGTGGTATATACCTAGACCTGAAAGAATAAATGAAATGTGATAGGCAAGTATAAGTGATGAGACGTTCAAGTTCTGGGTCAGTTCAAGAACATGGGAATTTTCAATTAATTGAGAAGTGGTGAATACTGCTGGTATAAATCAGGTGCCTAAGATAGCCCAAGAAATGTCCTGGTGCAATGTTCATACAGATAATGATGAATGTAACAAGTGCTCATTTTGTTATCCAAATGACTGTCTGCTTCCACATACAGTTAATTCTGCCTGTTGGACAAAATATTCTTTGGGACTTTTATGGACAGAGTGGGTGTGTATCACCAATTTCACAACATATGGAGCATACCATGAATCATAGGCCTTATGTAAATTGATACTCAAGAATACAATTTGTTGTCAACAGTGTCATGCCAAGCCATATTGGAGCCTGAGGCAAAAAGGAAAAAATACGTCCCTCTTAAATATACACATCAAAATATTCTCCTATATTTTGAACCAACTAGAAAATGTTAGCAAGCATTCTGTAATCAGAAAACATGACTATATACATAGTTAAGTTTAAAATTACATCTATGTGTATACATACATATAAAGCCTTTCATTGTCCACCCTGTTCACATACTTTTGTCAACCCTCATAAACCTTGGTGTCTCACAAGCTTCTGGGGACCTGATAGCCACAGGCCAGGGAACTGCAGGCTGATTGGAAACAGACTGTTCGCATTTCATAATAATGCAAGGTTGTAAAACAAATAACCATTGCCTGTCTTTATCTACAAGTTTGATATCTTTTTCACTGTGAATTTTTAAAAAGTAATTTAGATTTTTTAGAAGATATCACATTGCATATTATTTACCTTGATTCCTGAGTTTTTTTAAACCCTTACATTTTGGGCCAGGGCAAGTGGGTACCTCACTCTTCATACTCTGATCCCAGACCTGTTTGTTGACACAAAGCAGGATGGGAGAGTAAAACTAGCAGGCTCTATATGCAGTATTCCATAAACAAACAACAACAAACAAAATATCCACTAAAATCTAAAAAATTTACATTTCAATGATTCCCACCAATACTCTGGAGATTTCACACAAAGTCCTTTGGATTGAGTTTTAATGTAAACTCTAGTCCTTGCTAGTGATATGAGTTCTAGTAAAGAACATAAACTTGCCCAGCCTCTGTTCCTTAATCTGTAACTTGATATAATATCCTCCCCATGGGTTGGTGGCCAGAGTTTTTATGAGCTTCATGGATGTGTGACCTGGGCAGCCCACAGGCTCTGTACAGGGATGACACTGTAATTGAAATTCTCAATAATTTTTGAACAAGATTCCTAGCATTTTCACTGGGTACTAGATCCCCCAAATTATGTAGCTGGGCCTGGCCAGGGCAGAGTGCCTGAGATACACTATGCACTCAGGAAGCCCTAGTGGGACCAGCTGTATTGTGGTTGATTTGTGGAGACATGTTTATGAGTATTTTCCCTGTTCTCAGCACATGAGAACCTGGAGTTTAAAGAAAGCATTGCATTAGTTATGGTCCTTGCCTTCTGTGCAGGGAAACGAGAATGGAATGGAAGGAGAAAATGGAGACAATGGAGACAATGGAGAATACCCTCTCCCTTCCCTGTTTCCTGGGTTCTTTCCTAATCAAAGCTCAAACTCCTTAGGTTCTTCTGCTGTCTCACAAGCTTAGTGGCCTTAGCCATACCTGTGTCAGGATGCCTATGTGTTTTCACAGAAAGAGATGGCTCTGTCTTGGGGTATGCTGATTTCTTCCCTACCCACTCCCCAGGCAAACATGGAGGCCTTCGACTATACCCCTATTAAGTATCTGATCAAGCACATCTTGCCATTAGAGGGATTTATTCTCTACCATGCCCCCCTGAGAGGCATCCCTCTTATAAAAAGGGTATCCCTTTTATTAGTGAATTTTTAAGTCTATTTTTTGAAAACTAGTACCTTGGCATTATTATGTTAGGTAAGCATTTCTGACTCCCATCCCCCTCCCCTAGAGTTACATTATAAATCACTTTATCTTTAATAAAGGCCACCTTAGGAAAGCAGAAAGTCAAGTCTTAATTGTATTCCACTACAGGTCTTTAGACAAGATCCATCCCAGGAGGAAAGAGGAGGTGGATCTTGTCTATTGGTAAAAAAAATCTACAAAACGGATAAGAAATTAATAGGTGAGAGAGTAGGGTGAAGAATTCCATTTGAAGAGAACAGCCATTACAAACAAGATCACATGGGTTTGTAAATGTATGGCACATTTGTAATATGCTATATGGAATAGTGTTGCCAGATAAAAGAAAGACATACAGTTAAGTTTGAATTTCAGATAAACAAATATTGCAGTGTATGTTCCAAATATTGCTGCTTATCTGGGCATCCTGTATTTTTATTTGCTAAATCTGACAACCCTCACATGGAATAGTGGATTATGGGATGCAAAGGGGCATATGCTTAAAATGAGGCTGTCTGGCACCCGATATGTCATGGCAAGTTTTCTTGCACTTTACTGAATGGCAAAGACAAGGTTTTGAGCAGGTTAGTGACGTGATAAGATGCATGGTTTAGGAAAATAATTCTGCAGGCATTATAAAGGGTAAAATGAAAAGCTGAGAGATGGAAGGCAGGGGAAATGATAGGAACTGGAATTGAGAGGTAGAAATGGAAAGGCTGTAATATGCTCAAGAAGTTTTGGTCAGAGAATCAACATGATTTTGCGATCTGTTGAATTTGGAGATGTGAGGGAGGCCAGACTCCTTGAGAAGACTGTTAGCTCCAAACTGGTGACCAGCAAGTTCTTGGTGTGATTATTTGAGATATGGATTAGAGGAGGAGGAGCCGACTGGGAGTGGGCGTTTGGATGCCATAGTAAAGAAAATGACTTCGGTTAACAAAAAATAGATTTGAGTACACTAGGAACATCTCTGTAGGGACATCCAGCAAGCAGTTGGGAATGTAGCCCTGAAGTTCTTGAAAAAGTCTTGGTAAAGAAAAAAAAATCTTGGTCAGGGAAAGATAAAACAAAGAAATCACAACTTCAAGAAGAATTACCTGAGAATGTTGGAGATGGACTAACCGGACCAGATACTGAGGTCATGAGGAGAAGCTGAGAGGATTTGCAGTGTCTTGATTTGCAGCAGTAATGTGAATGTGAAAATGGTGAGATAAGGGGTAACACCTAGATATACACCAAAAGAAAAAAAGCGTCAGGACTTGACATTAGGTATGGTTGGAAATAAAGCAGAAAAGAAGGAGACATAGGTGCCTTCGATGCTGTGGGCAACGGAAACTGGGACATAGAAAAGCCGTGCTCATGACAGCAAGAACAAGGTGAGATGGAACCAACTTCACACTGCGCATCCATTGAATTTCAGCTTGCCTATGAAACGTCAAAGTTAAGATATCTTGCTAGTATAAATTATACATTTAGGTTGAAAATATAGACTTTGAAAAGGAGTGTAAGCATGTTGAGTAAATGGTATTTTGAAGGTATGAATATAGAATAGGAATCTTAACCATCAGAGGTGCTGTGCGAATGCCTGAAAAAAATGCCAATTTTTGTGTATGTTTTGATTTAAAAAATGTAACTCACATTCTAAATTGGTTGTGCAGGAAAAGGAAGTTCAATAAATTAATTTAGTCCATTATTAATCAGTTTTTCTCTCCCGAATGCTCATCTGCTAGTAAGGGGAAAATTAAAACAGTTAAATGTCTGATCTGGTTTAAATTTAGCCTATTTGAGAAATATGAAAAGTCCCTTTCAGCAATTTCCTAACTTGCCGGGAATCCAAAGCATGGGCTCTCCAAGAATCTGCATCTCCTGTTTCTCTCACTACCGTGGTACAGAGGAGATGAGGAAAGGGCCTCACATGGGTCTTCGGGTTGTTATGGCAGGTATCCATAGTTATTCAAGAACATGGTCCCTGGCCCACCTGACTGCTGTGCAGTTCTGTTGGCCTTGAATGCTGAACTCGAGGTACAGGTATGATCCCAGGGAGCAGTGCATCCTGCCCTTGCTGACTTGACTTCTCTCATATCTCACTGGCTCTCAGCTCATCCTCCATCCGGCCTCTGTCTATCACAGCCTCTGTGGTGCTTGCTCACCTTGCCGTTTGGCCTTTTGTGGCAGGGCAGGCCACATGGCAGAGTGTTTAGTTATCAACCTAACATCCATACCACATAAGAACTGAGGCATGCAGGGTAACTATGCGTCCTCGTTGGCAATAGCTGACTGTTACGACCAGGGGAGACTGGCACCGGGCTGTACGCTCAGTGAGGCAAAAGAAGAAGATGAAAATGTGGAATTAACTCCCTTCCCTGCCTCTTTCCAATACATGCTCATGTGAATTTTTCTGTGAATTGAATGTCTATAGGTTGATCAGAATCTCAAAGTGATCAATTCTCAAAGTCATCAGTTATGCTTTCAAGTGTTAAGGACCTCCATAGACATAGAGGCAGAAAAGTGCAGGTAAAGCCTGGAAGGAAGAAAGGGGATGAAACAGAAGGAAAGGCTGGAGTTGGAAACAGAACAAAAAACTTCAATGTAGGGAAAATCAAAGCAAAAAAGGAAGGAAATGAGCAGGACAAGGTGATCTATGGTAGCACATGACACTGAAAAAAAGTTGGAGGTTTATACCAGTCAGAAGCAATGATCTGTTCTGTAGAAAATATGAAAATATTCAGTTTTCCATCAGTCTACAAATGGTCCCACTTGGAGTAAAGTGTGAAAGAGTCAGCTCTCAATAGGTGCCTTAAAGTATATGAACAAGTACATGCTTACTAGACTGATAAAACTTAGAGAACTCCTCTGGGAGGATTTAAGAGTGATAGCAGCCATAGTGGGATGGAGTGGTGAAAATGATGTAAGATTTGGATATACTAACATGTTTTGTAAATGCTTGGCTGCAAAGCCTCTGTAGGGATAGCTGACCATCAAGGGAACTGGGTATGTAAGTTTTGGACAACCTTGTTGTTATAGACATCTCTGATGGCCAAACTAGAAACTCTCTGCATAATCATGTCAAATAGTATGACAGATGATGATCCTCATGGAGTGTAGAAAAGAAGAAATTGGGTAGCAAGAATTTGTCAGTGTTTATTCAGCACTGTCTATGTGTCAGGCTTCTGGCCTCTGCAGATGAGATTCTACCTGGGTGACCTGAGTTATTTGCTATACACGTAAACTTACCACATTCTTTTCTGCATTTCCCTCTGCATTGCAGGGCAGAAACCTGGAACCTTGTTTTTCAGAATCCTTTTCCTCTTATAGTTCTAGATTACAATTTTCTAATCTGCACAGTATTTGGAAGGTGGAAGAGAAGGTGCCATTCTCCAGCTGCAGTTGTAAGATGATATCTGAACAGATGGCAGCCATATGGTTTGCAGTGGTTTCCAGGTGTGTGCCTGAGAATCACGTTTCTAGCTGTAGCTTCCTGACCTTTGATTCCCTAGCTTTTCCAAAGGCTGCATGAGCCTCTAATGCCCTGCAGTACAACTCTTCTACATGGAGACCTAGAGAGATTCTGTTTCCCTGATGGAATCCAGAGTGAAGCATTGGAGCAGTGTTGACCCTCAAAAATATTGACTTCCTTTTGCTTTAATAATCAATAATTAATAATTATTAATAGTAATCTAATTATTATTATATTGCAGACACACAGATGCCAAGAAAGGGATATGCTAGAATCTTGGTTTGAATTCACCTAAAAGAAGGCTTTGAGATGAGTACTTGGAAGAAACTGTTTATTTGGGAACTAGTTCCATGATACACATGATGAAATGAGGCAGAAATGGGGAAAATGAAGTGGAGAAGCCACTGAGGGTGTGTTAGTGAGATAATTACTTCTGTGGACAGCTGAGTTTAATCCCACTTGAGTCTACCTGAGGAACTGTGAGATTGCCCCTAAGAAATATTCCACCAAGGCTGGTGTCAAGATGGAGTATTTATTCACATACACCTGTTCCTCCATGGCTGAGGGTTACCCCTGGGGGTGACATTCAATCCCCTGCACCTGTAGGGTCTCCTGCTCACAGGTAAAGAAATACTTCTCTGTGTTGGAAAAGGCCCTCAGGCAGAGAGGCAGAGAAATGTAAGGTGGGGAAGGGTTTGTGGCACCGACGTCGAGGCCCCTGTTGCACCATCGGCATATAGCTTCCCTACAGGTCAGCCAGCCTCTTCTACTTCTGTGCAGTGGCAGAAGCAGAAGTCAAAGTGCAGAAGGATGAGGGGGTGGAGAGAGGAGTTAGTGCAGACAAAATGCCCTAGGAATGTGAAGGCAAGCACTGAAAATAGCAAGAATTTAGCTAGGAGCCTCAGGGGAGCGTCACACACACTTGTGTTTATTCCCTTCCATCCTCTCTCTCTTTTTCTCTCTCCTCCTCATCTTCTTGATAATAATTTATGTTTCAGATAATGCATACAACACAGTTTTACCTCAGTCACTTTTAAAGACTTTAGCCTAAGAATTCCCATAACATTAAACAAGATTCCTTCTTCTAAATGGCCTCTCTCTGGACTGCTTCTTCCCCCCACCCCCACCAGGCTGAGGGAAAGCAATCACCTGCCTTCAGCAAATACACATAAAACTGCTCAGAAAATATAGGTTGCCTTGGAAATCAAACCAAAAGAGAAGAGAAAGGATGAATATTAAGGATTTGTTAGGCTTTAATGACTTATTTTTCCCACATCTGAATATTCTTGGCCTTTGAAAAAGTGAACCATAGTCCCCTTTCAGGCATATACCAGGTGAATCCTAAAGTCACTCCTAACCCCAGGTTTCTACACATTTTAATGCTTTTTCACCAGCCCTTCTATCTCTTTTTCGTTCTTCCAGGAGATTGTAACAGAGCCATTGTAAATAACCCCTGGTGGCACCTGCATTGACAGGAGTGCTGTGGTGGACAGCACAAGAGTTTGGAGTCAGACAGACCTGGGTCTGACTCAACTCTTTTGTGATATTTTTCCATCAGCATTTGACACTGACAACTTATTACATAAGGGCATCTTTTTTTATTATTTATTTTTTTCTTTTTTTGAGATGGATTCTCGCTCCGTCACCCAGGATGGAATGCAGCGGCATGCTCTCAGCCCCCTGCAACGTCCGCCTCCTGGGTTCAAGCGATTCTCCTGCCTCAGCCTCCCTAGTAGCTGGGATTACAGGTGCCTGCCACCACACCTGGCTAATTTTTGTATTTTTAGTAGAGATGGGGTTTCACCATGTTGGCCAGGCTGGTCTCGATCTCTTGACCTTAGGTGATCTGCCTGCCTCGGCCTCCCAAAGTGCTGGGATTACAAGTGTGAGCCACCACATGTGGCCAGGGCATGTTGACTATTTATTTTATAAGTTAAAAAGCTCTCATTTTGCCTTATAAAATGAAGAGGGCTTCAAGGTCCAGGGCATTTTTTTTTGTCTTTTCATCTTACTGTTTATATCCAAATCTGAGACTTATTTCTTGTTGTAAGCATGATTTTCTTAGTGCTGTAGTTAAAGTATTGTAACACAAAAAATTCAGTTACCCAAAATACACATACACATAAAACCCCTTTTATTTCCCCATTTATTTCTCCACATCCCAGGACTATCTCAGAAAATTAGTCTTTACTGACTTGGAAAAGAACAAGGCACATTATTGCCAATGGCAATATTATTATGTCAATTATCCAAAGGTCCTTTCTTGAAGTTCGAAGATGACATTTTTTACCTAGGCTTGGGGAGGCCTCATGGAGCGAGTTTGGAATCAGAAAATGTGTGTTTGAGTTTCAAATCATGCAGTTTGTCAGCTAAGTAAACTTGAGCAGGTACTTACACTTTTTGAGTCTCAATTTTCTTAAAAGTCATTGAATGATTTCTAAATGCCTAATCGAACTGTTGTGAGCTTTCTTTAGTCCTAATAACAGCTAACATTCATGGAGCATCTACTATGTGCCAAGAACTGTTTTAATGCTTCCCATAGGAACTCATGCGAGCCTCCCAGCAATCCTATGACAGTCGAAGTAGTTAAGGTTACCCTGATGTTATCTCGAGGAAGCTAAAGGACCTGGGTGAATGCCTTGCCCAGGATCACACAGCTAGTTAAGTGGCAAATGCAGAATTCAAATTCAGGAAGCCCAGCTCCAAATTGTTACCACCAACAGAAAATACTTATTAAGTACTTACCAGGTACTATGTTAAACATTTTATAAAATAAATCTAATTCATCCCATGGTATAGGTATAATGATTTCTATCCCTATTGTGCAGATAAGGAAATAGGCTCAAAATCTGAGATCAAGGAACTTGTCCAAGGTACTGTAATTCGCAAGTGGAAAATGTTTCTTTTGCTTATCATATCGTTTCTTTTGCCTATAATATCACCCTCTCCTTTGTCTGGCTAAATGCTCATCATTTTTCACATCTCTATTTAAATTCGTTTCTTTTGTTTGTCTTCCCTGATAGTCCTACACTAGGCTAGACCTCCTTTTATATGTAGTTTTAGTAATCTGTATATTCTCTTTGCAGTAGCTACTATAATTTGATTTAGTTTTCTTTATGTCCCTATTTGGTAAATACCTGCCTCTCCCACAAGTATAGAGTTACATGGAGACAGGGACTGCATCTATTTCTGCTTACCAGTTTATCTCTAACACTTATCATGTATTAGGTATGCACCAAATATTTAATAAATTAATGCACTTTAAACTTTCTTAGATTGATGCTGATAAACATTAGAACATAAACCGGACAAAAGGATTTCCATGCTGTATTTCTGTAAAGAATAGTGATAGGAGTCTTGAGAATAAAAATAGAAATGAGATGAACTCAAGGGAAAGTCAGGACTCTACTATGAAAAAAGATTTGATTTTGGGAAGATGACGATAAGTGACCCATCATTTTAAGTGGAAAAAAAATCCAAAACCCAGACTTAATTTAAAACTATGTTGGCAGGAACAAGAAGGGTACTGTCCTTCCTGCTTAGACTTGAGAGTAGCCGAATGTTTGCCTCCTATTTCAAACCACATTTTTACCACTGCTGGCTTACGTAAAATCATATCTTTCAGAGGTAGATAATGTTTTTGTTCTCATTGAATCAAAGATCATTTTGTAGATGAGGAAATTAAGGCTCCGAAAAGTGCAATGATTTACTCAAGGTTACAATTTGATGGTAGAGCCAGACCCATGACCCAGTCTCTTTGTACAAAATCTGGGGAAAAGAGGGGGTTGCGGGGGAGACAGAGAGAGACAGACAGGGAGCGAGAGAAAGCACTCAGTAAACAATTATTAGAGGGTGTGACATTTGAGCTGTTTTGAATGATGGGCTGTGTGGTAGATTGAAATTAAATGGCCACAATCTTTTGCAGTTCCTTCCATCAAGAGACGGAGTCAATTTATCCACCTCTTAAATCTGAGCTTAGCTATGTGTTTGCTTTGGCCAATGGGACTTGAGCAGTGCTTGCACACTGGGATTTGATACCTCTTGTTGTTCGGACCCCTGAGACCATACCTTACAAAGACACCTGGGCTAGTTAACTGAGGGTGAAGAATAATTTGGAACATGACCTGAGCCATCCAAACCACTTTGAGAATTGTGAGCTAAATGAAATGGTTGTTGTTGCATGTCATTATGCTTTGGGATGGTTTGTTATACAGCAATAACTAATTGACACAAGATGTTGTACAGTGGGATGCTTCCGTAACAAAACCTAAAACATATGACATTGATTTAAGGATTAGGTAGCTGGTAAAGGTTAACAAATTAGAAAGGAAACTGTTAGAAACTGCTGGTAAAATGTCAAAATGAAAAAATGTAAGTGGTGACCTGAAACTGCTACAGCAGGTTGAAACAAAATGGACACCAGTATGATGTGATAGCAAAACTATTGGCAAAACTGTTACCGTAGTAACTTGGAAGATAGAATGTACTTAACTAACTTGTGGATGTGGAGAAGAAAACTTCCAAGCAGAGTGTTGAAAGTGTCAATTAGCTTCTTCTAGATGAGTTTTCCTAAGTTATTTTAAGAAAGATAAAAGGTAAAGAAATAAGGCCGGGTGCGGTGGCTCACGCTTGTAATCCCAGCACTTTGGGAGGCCGAGGCGGGCAGATCACGAGGTCAGGAAATCGAGACCACGGTGAAACCCCGTCTCTACTAAAAAAAATACAAAAAGTTAGCCGGGCGTGGTGGCGGGCGCCTGTAGTCCCAGCTACTCGGAGAGGCTGAGGCAGGAGAATGGCGTGAACCCGGGAGGCGGAGGTTGCAGTGAGCCGAGATTGCGCCACTGCACTCCAGCCTGGGTGACAGAGACTCCGTCTCAAAAAAAAAAAGGTAAAGAAATAACAGTTCAGTTTTAGATAGAATTTAGATGAAATACAGGAGTCTTAGAATTTTCTGGATTGGAAAATAAAATTCTCTCATCTCTAGTTTCTGCAACTAGTGTAAGATCCTCAAAATGAAATAAGTAATTAATGCAAAATAAAAAGTTCAGTTATACAATCCTTTGTTAAGACTTCTAGAAATTTGTTAAGATTTGTTGAAATTTGTTTAAATTTATAGTGTATAGTTGACCTTTCAGTCTGATAAAAGAGTTCCTAAGACTGTTATAGGCATTCTGTCACAGCAGCCAGGCACACCCTAAATAGAGACAGGTATATCAAAAAAGAATTGTAGAGAGTCATGAAGTGGACTCAACTCAGAATCATCACAATCTCCATGTTTTTAAAGAGAATTGCAGGGCAAAAGCACTGTAAATTTGGATGAAAATGGACAGGGATGATTCAAACAAATTTTTGCTGGGTTCCCAAATTTTTACAAGTAGAAAAGAAGCAATCTGAGAACACTTCTCAGTTTCAAACATGTGTCATTTCTTATGGAAAATGAAGGACATCTCAGATGGTGAAAACAAGAGTGTAGGGAGTGGAACTGAGAAACAAAGGACAATGGGGGAGGAAACTCTGGGAGCAGAATTGCATTCTAACCAGGGATCATTCCTTGTGATTCTGTGTGGAAAATCTGACAGTATATATCCAGCTGGACTTCAGAATTACTACAAAACAGCAACTACTGTATGTCTCTCATTTCTTTTCTTTTCTTTTCAAATGAGAATCTCTGTGATGATTATTTTGTCCCTATTTCAGCATTGCATGTTAAGAATGTAAACAGCAGATATCTCTTCTTAAGTTTGAGAGGTCTGTGGGTCAAAAGGAAGTGTCAACATGTGACACGTGAGGACCCTCATCCACATTTGAAGAAGATACAAATTGGAAGATATTAGCTCTTGAGACTGCTGTCATGTTGGATCAGCTTTTGAGGCAGTCATAGATGCTCAGTGTATTTTGCATTGTGAATAATTTAAATAATTTAAACCAGAGAATGGACTGTGGTAAATTAAAACAAAATAGACACAATATTTAGCAGTTTCTCTCACTAAGAGGTAGAATTACTTCTCAACTCCTTAAGTGTGGACTTATCTACATGACTTGCTTTGGCCAGTGGCACACTGGAAAACATGATACGGGAAGAGGTTTGAAAAGTTCTTGTGCATTGGAGTCACTTTTTCTTATTCTGGGACTGCTCCATTTGAAAAGAATGAACTGGCTTCCTGTAAGATGAGATCCAATGTGAAGAAAGTCCCATCAATCTCAGACAACTCCGAGGATCATGAGCTAAATACAATGGTGTTGTTTTAAACCACTAAATTTTGAGGTGCTTTGTTATGCAGCAAAAGCTAACTGATATTGGTTGGATTTGCACAGATATACAGAAGTTGAGAGACTAAGGAGTTCCATTTCTATCTTCCAATAAAATAACATTAATGGAATAACATTTGTTAAGATAGTGCAAAGAGATCTATGTGCTATAGCATCTTTTTCCCCCTCCAGTTTATAAACTTAACTAACACACAAAGAGCTACACAAGTCCAGAAGGTACAGAGATTTGCATCAGCTATTAATCAAGGCCTTCCAGTTAGGATTGTGTTGTGAGATAATGCATTTGGAAGAAAGCTGAGGCACCAAACCAACTTATAATCACACCTATGAGATAGTCTGGAGACAGAAAGTGTACTAAATGAAACAATAGAAAGAAATTTTATTCATTCATCAAACATTTTACTGGGTGCTGTATCTGGGCAAAGAGAAACAATATTTGATTCTACTAGGGTATTGTAATTACAACTTTAAAAATTGCTTTCCAAGGCATTTGCTGTAATCTGAAGCTCTAACTAAAAGGCTGAATAACTAGGAAATAACTCAAGAAAATAGATCTAAGTATTATCTTGGCAGTAATTTCACAGTAAAGTTGGTCTAATAAAAATTTCACATGGATTATGTCTTAATTGACTCAACCACTGTGACTCTTCGGAAGATACATGTCAGAGAATAAATGTTACATCTTGCTAATTTTAAACACACTTACAATATAATGTCTAAAACGAAGCAAAGACTTTTATCTGCTTGTTTTGCAAGTTGAAATAGCATTTTTAAGTTGAAATAGCATTACAGTTATTCATAAACTTTCTTTTGTTCCCTCTAATACAGATTTCTTACATTTTTGCTTTGTAAAGTGCTTAAAAGACATAAGCAAAAAATAATTAAAGTATTCTTAATTTTTTTGCATTTAGAGTCTGATTCATTTAAATCACTTTTTGGAATAAACTTGACTTTCAGAACAGTTTTAGATTTACAGAAAAACTGTGAAAACAGTGTAGAAAATTCTCATATATCCTCACACCTAGCTTCTCCTATTATTTTCTTATGTTAGTATGGTACAAATTGTTATAATCGAAAAACCAATATTGATATGGTATATCATCTAAAGTCCATGCTTTACACAGATTTCCTTAATGTTTCATTAGTGTTCTTTATCTGTTCTAGGTTCCTAACCAGAGTAACATTGCATTTTGTCCTCGTGTCTCCTTAGGCTCCTCTTGGTTTGTTTGTTTTTGATGACCTGAGAAGTTTTGAGGAGTAGAGGTAGGGTATTTTGTAGAGTGACCCTCCATCGGTATAGGTCTGATGTTTTTGTCATGATTGGATTGAGATCACAGGTTACCAGGGAGACCCATAGAGGTAAAGAGCCATTTCATATCAAAGTTACCAACATGACTTGTCATTATTGATGATAACCTTGATCATCTGCCTGTGGTAATATTTGTCAGATTTCTCCATGGTAAAGTTATTCTTATTTTCATCTTTTCCCTATTTTTGGAAGGAAGTTACTGTGTGTATTCCACACATAAGGGGTGGGGAACTATACCTTCTTGAGGATGAAGTAGCTACATAAATTATTTGAAGTTATTCTCAATGGAATATTTGTCTTTCCTCTGTTTATTTATTTAATAATTTACTTATATCAGTATGGATTCATGAATATTTACTTTATACTTTGGGTTATAAATACTAATTTATTCATTTCACCAAATTGTTCAGCTTTGGCCAATGAGAGTTCTTTCAGTTGATATCTGTGTCCCTTTGACATTTTAACTTGACACATTCTCTCTCTTGTTTTTTCTTTTCTTTCTCTTTCCATTTCTTTTATTCATTATGATCTGAAAATAAAAAATCATATGTGGTCTCAAATTTTGCTGTTTGAAGATAAAGTAAGTCTCTTTGGAGCCTAGGCAGAAGTTCCTATGCATCCAGGGACAGATAAGGAAACTGTTCTCAGTTTTCTCATATCTAAGTTGAGGGGACTGGTTTCAATATAAGTAATAATCCTACCATATTTAAAGGTGCCATGATTATGACTTTTAGTCACTTCCAGGCTGTTGCTGACAAATATCACAAAAATTAGGAATTAATTTATTTTGTTATGGTTTTCTTTCCATTCTAGAACTTTGCCTTGGCTTTCAGAATACTTGTTAGAACTGGAGAAGAGTTTCAGGCCATTCAAATTTCTGTTGTTTTATGATCTACTGAAGGCCATTTCATAAATGAAGTGCTGAGGACAGCAAAGCTGGCCAGTACCTTTAAGCTGTAAAAGAGATGGTATCTCACATCATGGCCATGTACCAGAGAGCTGTGTGTATGCGTATATGTGCATGTGCACACGTGTGTGTGTGTGTGTGTAAGGAGGGATCTTTAAGTAGAACTTCAGAGCATACATTTATAAATGATACATATATATTTATATATTGTAAAAATATAAAATATAATACATTTATAAATTATGTATAAATTATATGCATATATATCTAATAAATATAAATGTATAATATATACTTACATATCAAGGATATATAATTTTGTATATAAATCAGATCCTTTATATATCTATCTGTACACACACACAGACACACACATATCACAGAAGAAGAAAATGTAAAACCAACTGATTGAAGCTCCTCTTTCCAGAATGAGTCATACTACAGCAAGTAAACAGGAATCTTTTGTACCTTTGTGAGGCTGTAACATGATTAAATCACACAGTATCTTGCCTTTCCTTCCCTCTGGCTTGGCTTGGCATCCTCAACTTTTTTCCTTCTCCTGCAATCCAAGGATGTTCCTTTCTTGCTGAGCTGGCAGTTTGGACTTTTGTGATGAAGGGTCTAGAGGATGTGGAAGCGAGGGGAAAAAGGAAGAGGTTGGCTAGAGGCAGTCAAGGGGGTTTCCAGGGAGATTGGGTAAGAGAAGCACAGTAGAAAGGACGTGAGAGAAGTGGCTGGAGCAAAAAGGGGATGCTAAGAAATATTATCCTGGCTCAGGTACCCCTTTCCCATAATGTGAGAAATCTAATTACTTTGAAACTCCATTTTGCTGTTGGAGTGTGTTTTGAGTGGTGATATGTTTTGGCTCTGTGTTCCCACCCAAATCTCATCTTGTAGCTCTCATAATTCCCACGAGCTGTAGGAGGGGCCTGGTAGGAGATAACTGAATCACGTGGGCGGCGGGATGGGGGGGGGGGGTCTTTCCTGTGCTGTTCTCCTGATAGTTAATAAGTCTCACAACATCTGATGGCTTTAAAAACAGGAGTTTGCCTGCACAAGCTCTCTCTTTGGCTGACGCCATCCACATAAGATGTGACTTGCTCCTCCTTGCCTTCTGCCACGATTGTGAGTCTTCCCCAACTACGCGGAACTGTGAGTTCTCCAATAAACCTCTTCCCTTTGTAAATTGCCCAGTCTTGGGTTTGCCTTTAACAGCAGCATGAAAATGGATAATACAAATGGCAATGCTGCTTGGTAAACAAACCACATAATTAGTGGCTCTGTAAGTGTCACAAAAGTTTCAGCTCTTTGCAAGGAAAATCAATGGGCTTACTGGAGGAAGTCTCGAGAAGTACTTTGGAATTGAATCTTTTTTCCTTGGAAGTCAGCATTAAGGCATCATTGAAACGATGTTGCAAAGACTGGAATTGTACTGCAGGGGCGCAGATTGGAAATCCTGTGAGGATAGGTCTTTACCTATTCTGATAGCTGATATGTTGGAGGAGTTACATACATCTTTTTGGAATGAATGAATATTCATTCCAAAATATTGAGTAAATAAGAGAATCTGTGTATTCAGGATCTGTTTTAGGTCACTGATTCATACTTATTGAGGGCAGTTTCTCTAAAGAATGGTTCTCTGGGCCAGTCCTAGGGAAATATATAAGTTTGTTGAGAGAGAGAAGCAACAAAATATGTGAGAAGTTCAGAGTTGAGAAAAAAAATGAAACTATATGAGAAAATAGGGGTGTTGGTGATAGAGGTGGATTATTTGCCATTCTTATCTATAACGCATGACATTCTTAACTGGACGTAAGAGAAGGAGAAGAAAATGCATGTATTTGGGGTCATCAATCTCATATGTAAAAACAAAATAATACTGTCTTTCCTGCAACATGAGGACTAGGGGAAATGGTTGTTGATGTAAATAATTTATGGGACCAGGCACCATAAAATGTAAAGATATTTTTTTCCTATAGTTACTATTAACCAGTCTTATTTTTCAATTTGTCTTATACAAACCAACAAAAAGCCACATCTTATTTCTTTCTAAAACAAAAATCTTATGTGAGTTAATGTACATAACAGATAAAAGCTGAAGGGTGTGGAACTCGGGCTGCCCCTAAGCATATGCTCAGAGCCCTCCAAATGCCACTGAGTACAGCATGGAAAC
This sequence comes from Hylobates moloch, assembly GCF_009828535.3. Taxonomy (NCBI): domain Eukaryota; kingdom Metazoa; phylum Chordata; class Mammalia; order Primates; family Hylobatidae; genus Hylobates; species Hylobates moloch. The sequence continues at coordinate 57,897,415 of NW_026652277.1, forward strand.
TGCCCAACTGGCCCATGGCTCTGATTTCCAGTGATGGGAACTGAGGGTCAGAGGCAGTTCATGATTCACTGAGAAACTCAGTTCTCTTCTGGAGTGTGTCTCAAGTTAGTGAAATTGGTTTCTGTCTTAGCAGGGTAAAAAACATCGGTACATGATTGTGATTTCTCTGATCTCAAGAAAAATGCTTAGTCTTTTCTTTTTTCTTTTTACTTAGCTTGGCTGTTTCTCTTCTCACCATGCCCTCCTTCCTTTAGTAATTAGTTTTGGAAAGAAATAACTCACATAGTAAAAACGATCTGGAAACTCAAATTAAAATTTTTTCTTGCCCACATGGATTTGTGTGATTCATAGTTGCTTTAAACCCATAGAAATGTGCTTGCACAAATTAATAACAACTTTTCATAAACAGACTTCATTGTTCACTGCTAAACATATTCCAGTCAGGCTTTAATTGAAAGGAAAGGTATGATAGGAATCTATCTCCATGGCAGAAATGCTTTAAAAAGTAGTTTATGCTTCTGCAATGATCTGTGACAGCTTTTGAAGATGTTTGGGGGTTTGTGTTTCACAGCTACCTAGGGAGATGAGAGGGAAGAAATAGAAAGGACACAAAGCTAAATATGTGGATTTTGAATGATCAGCTTACATGGCTACAGCTGGGTGAGTCTTTGCTTAATTATATGCAGAGGTGAAACTAATGGTGCTGTGATTATGAAACTGAAACTGGTTAGGAAGGTAAATTACCTCTTTCGGTGTGTAACTTGCCAGCCTTGTGGATTAGTCTCTACCTGAATAGAAGACCACATGTAAGGTCTTGATAAGAATAATAAAGACTTACAGTTATTTAGAATTAATCTTGGGTTAAAACAAGGTTCCTCGGGCCATCTCACAAGTTGAAGGGAGACCAAGAATCAAATTTGTTTTAGTTAAAAAGATGTTGCTGTAGGCCAGGCATGGTGGCTCGTGCCTGTAATTCCAGCACATTGGGAGGCTGAGGCAGGTGGATCACTTGAGGTCAGGAGTTTGAGACCAGCCTAGCCAATATGGTGACAGAGCAAGACTCTGTCTCAAGACAAAAAAAAAAAAAAAAGATGTTGCTGTATAAGTGGTAGGTTTTATTAGAAAGTGTTAGAAAGTGTGTCAGCACTGACTTGCTCAGTTATACCATGATAGAGACCTTAATAAGCCATAGTCTATGGTGCTCTTTGCTGCTCTAGTGACAGAGTAAAGGGGGGCAGTCAGTATGTCTAAAGAACCAGGCCAGCAAATCTTAGAGCAGGTTTGGGGCTCAGTCAATACAAAGGAGGCTTCTTTGATAGCAAGTAAGCACTGAAGCAAAGTACCTGGGGTCCAAGGTTCCATGTTCGAACATAAATAGAAACTAAATAAATTTAGGGTGTTCCTCTTTATTTCTGTTTTTTTTTTTCTGATTTGAGAGGGGATTATTGCTTATTGTTAAAAAATTCAAGATACGCAGAAAAGTATAAGACGGAAAAAATTGTTCAATGCCACAAGCCAGCTGTAATGCCAAATGGATTTTGACATTCTGAGATTTTGACATTCTACTTATGAGATTTTGACATTATACCTGTCTACTTGTTGTACTTGGGATTACCTAAATACATTTCATAACTTGGACAGAGTTCTTGTGAAAATACTAATTAATAGTAAAGCTGGGCCAAAAAAAGTTATTCTCATCAAAAGTACATTTATTATTTCTCTGGCCATGTGCTTAATGTCCCTATTCTGGTATGTGGGAGGGAGGGCAATGCATCTGTGGTTAAACAATGAAATAGCTGTTACTCCCCATTACTTATGCTGGGAGTTAATTAATCCAACTACAGATGACACTGGGAGTGTTTCCAAGTAATTAGAGAGCATCTCAGGACCACAGACTCAGGAACATGTTAAGACATTTATATTCCTAGGATCTTTTATTATTAGAGGCTTTGCTTTTCACCATATCGGATATATTAAAATATAACCACACTTCCCATATTATGTATAATTTTTGGCTGTTTAATTTATGAAAGAATTTTTATAAAGTTGAGAGTTGTTATGAGTTGATAGTCTTATGGTGTAAAGTTCATTATGTTATTGTTATGACAGCTGAGCTGCAGAGCAGTTGGCATCTGTGTTAGTTTCCTATAGCTGCTGTAACAAACTGGGTGGCTTAATACAATCGAAATCTATTCTCTTGGAATTATGGAGGCCAGAAGTCCAAAATGAATTTTGGCTGGCAAGATGGCTGAATAGGAACAGCTCCAGTCTGCAGCTCCCAGGGACATTAATGCAGAAGGCAGGTGATTTCTGCATTTCCAACTGAGGTACCCGGTTCATCTCATTGGGACTGGTTAGACAGTGGGTGCAGCCCACGGAGGGCGAGCCGAAGCAGGGTGGGTATCGCCTCATGCAAGAAGCGCAAGGGCTTGGGGAACTCCCTCCCCTAGTCAAGGGAAGCCTCGAGAGACTGTGCCATAGTAACAGTGCATTCTGGCTCAGATATTGCGCTTTTCCCATTGTCTTTGCAACCTGCAGACCAGGAGATGCCCTCGGGTGCCTATGCCACCAGGGCCCTGGGTTTCAAGTACAAAACTGGGCAGCCATTTGGGCAGACATCAAGCTAACTTCAGGAAGTTTTTTCATACCCCAGTGGCTACTGGAATGCCAGCAAGACAGAACCTTTCGCTCCTCTGGAAAGGGGGCCAAGGCCAGGGAGCCAAGTTGTCTAGCTCAGCAGATCCCACCCCATGGAGCTCAGCAAGCTAAGATCCACTGGCTTGAAATTCTCGCTGCCAGCACAGCAGTCTGAAGTCAAACTGAGAAGCTCCAGCTTGGTGGGGGGAGGGGCGTCCACCGTTACTGAAGCTTGAGTAGGCATTTTTCCCCTCACAGTGTAAACAAAGCCACTAAGAAGTTCAAACTGGGTGGAGCCCACCACAGTGCCACAAAGCTGCTGTAGCCAGACTGCATCTCTAGACTCCTCCTCTCTGGGCAGGGCATCTCTGAAAGAAAGGCAGCAATCCCTGTCAGGGACTTATAGATAAAGCTCCCATTTCCCTGAGACAGAGCACCTGGGGGAAGGGGCGGCTGTGGGTGCAGCTTCAGAAGACTTAAACATTTCTGCCTGCCAATTCTGAAGAGAGGAGTGGATCTCCCTGCACAACACTTGAGCTCTGCTAATGGACAGACTGCCTCCTCAAGTGGGTCCCTGATCCCTGTGTCTCTTGACTGGGAAACAGCTCCCAGCAGGGGTCAACAGACGTGTCATATGGGAGAGATACGGCTGCTATCTGGTGGGTACCCCTCTGGGATGAAGCTTCCAGAGGAAAGAACAGGCAGTGATCTTTGCTGTTCTGCAGCCTCCACTGGTGATACCCAGGCAAACAGGGTCTGGAGAAAACTCCAGCAGACTCCAGCAGACCTGCAGCAGAGGGGCCTGACTATTAAAAGGAAAACTAACAAACAGAAAGGAATAGCATCAATGTTAACAAAAAAGATGTCCACACAGAAACCCCATCCAAAGGTCACCAACATCAAAGATCAAAGGTAGATAAATCCATGAAGATGAGGAAAAGCCAGCTCAAAAAGGCTGAAAATTCCCAAAGCCAGACTGCGTCTTCTCCTCCAAAGGATCACAACTCCTCGCCAGCAAGGGAACAAAACTGGATGGAGAATGAGTTTGATGAATTGACAGAAGTAGACTTCAGAAGGTGGGTAATAACAAACTCCTCCAAGCTAAAGGAACATGTTCTAACCCAATGCAAGGAAGCTAAGAACGTTGATAAAAGGTTACAGGAACTGCTAACTAGAATAACCAGTTTAGAGAAGAACATAAATGACCTGATGGAGTTAAAAAACACAACACGAGAACTCTGTGAAGCATATACAAATATCAACAGCCAAATCGATCAAGCGGAAAGAAAGGATATCAGAGATTGAAGATCAACTTAATGAAATAAAGTGTGAAGACAAGATTAGAGAAACATGAAAGAAAAGGAATGAGCAAAGCCTCCAAGAAATATGGGACTGTGTGAAAAGATCAAACCTATGTTTTATTGGTGTACCTGAAAATGATGGGGCGAATGGAACCAAGTTGGAAAACACTCTTCAGGATATTACCCAGGAGAAATTCCTCAACATAGCAAGACAGGCCCACATTCATATTCAGAAAATACAGAGAACACCACAAAGATACCCCTTGAGAAGAGCAATCCTAAGACACTTAATTATCAGATTCACCAAGGCTGAAAAAAAAAAATGTTAAGGGCAGACAGAGAGAAAGGTTGTGTTACCTACAAAGGGAAGCCCATCAGATTAACAGCGGATCTCTCTACAGAAAGCCTATAAGCCAGAAAAGAGTGGGGGGCCAATATTCAACATTCTTAAAGAACAGAATTTTCAACCCAGAATTTCATATCCAGCCAAACTAAGCTTCATAAGTGAAGGAGAAATGAAATCCTTCACAGACAAGCAGATGCTGAGAGATTTTGTCACCACCAAGCCTGCCTTACAAAAGCTCCTGAAGAAAGCACTAAATATGGAAAGGAACAACCAGTACTAGCCACTGCAAAAACATACCAAATTGTAAAGACCGTTGACGCTATGAAGAAACTGCATCAACTAACAGGCAAAATAACCAGAAAACATCATAATGACAGAATCAAGTTTATGCATAACAATATTAACCTTAAATGTAAATGGGCTAAATGCTCCAATTAAAAGACACAGACTGGCAAATTGGATGAAGAGTCAAGACCCATTGATGTGTTGTATTCAGGAGACCCATCTCATGTGCAAAGACACACATAGGCTTAAAATAAAGGGATGGTGGAATATTTACCAAGCAAATGGAAAGCAAAAACAAAAAAAAGAGCAGGGTTGCAAACCTAGTCTCTGATAAAACAGACTTTAAAACAACAAAGATCAAAAAAGACAAAGAAGGGCATTACATAATGGTAAAGGGATCAATGAAACAAGAAGAGGTAACTATTCTAAATATATATGCACCCAATACAGGAGCACCCAGATTCATAAAGCAAGTTCTTAGAGACCTACAAAGAGATTTAGATTCCCACACAATAATAGTGGGAGACTTTAATACCCTACTGTCAATATTAGACAGATCAATGAGACAGAAAATTAACAAGGATATTCAGGATTTGAACTCAGCTCTGGACTAAGTGGACCTAATAGACATAAAAGAACTCTTCACCCCAAATCGACAGAATGTACATTCTTCTCAGCACCACATCACAATTATTCTAAAATTGACCACATAATTGGAAGTAAAATACTCCTCAGCAAATGCAAAAGAATGGAAATCATAACAGTCTCTCAGACCACAGTGCAATCAAATTAGAACCAGGATTGAGAAACTCATCCAAAAACACAAACTACATGGATACTGAAAAACCTGCTGCTGAATGACTACTGGGTAAATAATGAAATTAAGGCAGAAATAAATAAGTTCATTGAAACCAATGAGAACAATGCACAATGTACTGGAATCTCTGGGACACAGCTAAAACAGTGTGTAGAGGGAAATTTACAGCACTAAATGCCCACATGAGAAAGGGGGGAATGATCTAAAATCGACACCCTAACATCACAATTAAAAGAACTAGAGAAGCAAGAGCAAACAAACTCAAAAGCTAGCAGAAGACAAGAAATAATTAAGATCAGAGCAGAGAAGGAGATAGAGACACAAAAAACGCTTCAAAAACTCAAGGAATCCAGAAGGTGGTTTTCTGAAAAGGGTAACAAAATAATAGTCAAATTAATAAAGAAGAAAAGAAAGAAGAATCAAATAGATAGAATAAAAAGTTATAAAGGGGATGTCACTACTGATCCCACAGAAATACAAACTACCATCAGAAAATACTATAAAAACCTCTATGCAAATAAACTAGAAATTCTAGAAGAAACGGATAATTCCTGGACACATACACCCTTCCAAGACTAAACCAGGAAGAAGTCAAATCCCTGAATAGACCAATAACAAGTTCTGAAATTAAGGCAGTAATTAATAGCCTACCAACCACAAAAAGCCCAGGACCATACGGAGTTACTGCCGAATTCTACCAGAGGTACAAAGAGGAGCTGGTACCATTCCTTCTGAAACTATTCCAAACAATAGAAATGGGGAGACTCCTCTCTAACTCATTTTATGAGGCCAGCATCATCCTGATACCAAAACCTGGCAGAGACACACACAACAAAGAAAATTTCAGGCCAATATCCCTGATGAACATCAATGCAAAAATCCGCAATAAAATAATGGCAAACCGAATCCAGTAGCACATCAAGAAGCTTATCCACCACCATCAAGTCGGATTCATCCCTGGGATGCAAGCCTGGTTCAACATATGCAAATCAGTAAATGCAATCCATCACATAAACAGAACCAATGACAAAAACCACATGATTATCTCAATAGATGCAGAAAAGGCCTTTGATAAAATTCAATGATCCTTCATGCAAAAAACTCTCAATAAACTAGATGTTGATCGAATGTATCTCAAAATAATAAAAGCTATTTATGACAAACGCACAGCCTATATCATACTGAATGGGCAAAAGCCAGAAGCATTCCCTTTGAAAACCAGCACAAGACAAGGATGCCCTCTCTCACCACTCCTATTCAACATAGTATTGGAAGTTCTGGCCAGGGCAATCAGGCAAGAGAAAGAAATAATACGTATCCAAATACAACGAGAGGAAGTCAAATTGTCTCTGTTTGCAGATGACATGATTGTATACTTAGAAAACCCCATCGTTTCAGCCCCATATCTTCTTAAGCTGATAAGTAACTTCAGCAATGTCTCAGGATACAAAAATCAGTGTGCAAAAACCACAAACATTCCTATACAAAAAAAAATAGAAAAACAGAGAGCCAAATCATGAGAGAACTCCCATTCACAATTGCTACAAAGAGAATAACATACCTAGGAATCCAACCTACAAGGGATGTGAAGGACCTCTTCAAGGAGAACTACAAACCACTGCTCAATAAAATAAGAGAGGATACAAATGGAAAAACATTTTACGCTCACGGATAGGGAAAATAAATATTGTGAAAATGGCCACAGTGCCCAAAGCAATTTATAGATTCAATGCTACCCTCATCAAGCTACCATTGACTTTCTTCACAGAATTAGAAAAAACTACTTTAAATTTCATATGGAACCAAAAAGAGCCTGCATAGCCAAGACAATCCTAAGCCAAAAGAACAAAGCTGGAGGCATCACGCTACCTGGCTTCAAAGTATACTACAGGGCTACAGTAACAAAAACAACATGGTACTAGTACCAAAACAGATATATAGATGAATGGAACAGAACAGAGGCCTCAGAAATAAGGCCACACATCTACTACCATCTGATCTTTGACAAACCTGACAAAAACAAGCAATAAGGAAAGGATTCCTTAATTAATAAGTGGTGTTGGGAAAACTGGCTAGCCATATGCAGAAAACTGAAACTGGACCCCTTCCATACACCCTATACAAAAATTAACTCAAGATGAATTAAAGATTTAAATGTAAGACCTAAAACCATAGAAACCCTAACAGAAAACCTAGGCAGGAGCATTCAGGACATAGGCATGGGCAAAGACTTAGTAACTAAAACACCAAAAGCAATGGCAACAAAAGCCAAAACTGACAAATGGATCTAATTAAACTAAAGGTCTTCTGCACAGCAAAAGAAACTATCAGAGTAAACAGGCAGCCTATAGAATGGGAGAAAAGTTTTGCAATCTATCCTTCTGACAAAGGGCTAATACCAAAATCTATGAGGAACTTAAACAAATTTACAAGACAAAAACAACCCCATCAAAAAATGCATAAAGGATATGACAGACACTTCTCAAAAGAAGACATTTATGTGGCCAATAAACATGAAAAAAAACTCATCATCACTGGTCATTAAAGAAATACAAATCAAAACCACAATGAGATACCATCTCATGCCAGTTAGAATGGCAATCATTAAAAAGTCAGGAAACAACAGATGCTGGCAAAGATGTGGAGAAATAGGAACACTTTTACACTGTTGGTGAGAGTGTAAATTAGTTCAACCATTGTGGAAGACAGTGTGGTGATTCCTCAAGGATCTAGAACCAGAAATACCATTTGACTCAGCAATCCCATTACTGGGTATATACCCAAAGGATTATAAATCATTCTACTATAAAGACACATGCACATGTATTTTTATTGCAGCACTATTCACAATAGCAAAGACTTGGAACCCACCCAAGTGTCCATCAATGATAGACTGGATAAAGAAAGTGTGGCACATATACACCATGGAATACTATGCAGCCATAAAAAAGGATAAATTCATGTCCTTTGTAGGGACATGGATGAAGCTGGGAACCATCATTCTCAGCAAACTAACACAGGAACAGAAAACCAAATACCACATTTTCTCACTCGTAAGTGGGAGTTGAACAGTGAGAACACATGGACACAGGGAGGGGAACATCACACACTGGGGCCTGCCAGGGGGTGGGGGGCTAGGGGAGGGATAGCATTAGGAGAAATACCTAAGGTAGATGACAGGTTGATGGGTGCAGCAAACCACCATGTCACATGTATACCTATATAAGAAACTTGCATGTTCTGTACATGTACCCCAGAACTTAACGTATAATAGTAAATAAAAAAATCAATTTCACCAGGTTAAAATCAAGGTGTTGACAGGTTTGTGCCTGCTCTGGGAGCTACAGCAGAGGATGTTCCTGCACTGTCCTAGCTTCTGGAGGCTGTTGACATTTTCTGGTTTGTAGGTATATCACTTCATTCATTGCCTCAATCTCCACATCACCTTCTTCTCTGTGTGATGACTTCCTCCTCTGTGTCTCTGTTCTATGGACCTTTGTGATGGCATTTAGGGCTGGCTCAGATAATCCAAGATTATCTCCTCATCTAAACATGCTTAACTTATTTCTGCAAAGATTTTTTTTCAAATAGGTAATATTTATGGATTCCAGAGGTCAGTGCTGGATATCTCATTCAGTCCACTACAGCATAGTATTATGCTTTGTAGTTAACTAAACTTTTATCAATCTTGATTTCGTAAGATTTTTATTTGTGTTTGCCAGTACCAATACATTTTTTCACGTCTGAAACTTTCCTGTGAGCCCTTCAGAAGCTTTTATCCTGGGCACCTTGCTCATAATGTATAGACAGCTATGATAGAGACTTTCTCCCTAAATAAAGCAAATTTGAGTGAAAGAAATCGAATCACCTATAGCTACAGCAGCTGTTTTCTCTTTTAAAAATAAACTTTTATTTTAACTTCAGGGTACAAGTGCAGGTATGTTACATAGGTAAACTGGTGTCATGGAGGTTTGCTGTACAGATTATTTCATCACTCAGGTATTAAGCCCAGTACTTGGGTGATGAGTTACTTAGTGATTTTTCCTGATCCTCTCTTTTCTCCGACCCTCCATCCTCTGAAAGTCCCCAGGGTGTTTTGTTCCCTTCTATGTGTTCATGTGTTCTCATCATTTAGCTCCCACTTATAAGTGAGAACATGTAGTACTTGGTTTTCTATTTGTTTTACTTTTCTAAGAATAATGGCCTCCAGCTCCATCCATGCCCCTGCCAAGGATATGATCTCAGTTTTTATGGCCGCATAGTATTCCATGGTGTATATGAACCACATTTTCTTTTTTCAGTCTAACCTTGATTGGCATTTAGGTTAATTCCATATCTTTGGTGTTTTTCTAAGGGGTATTTTGCAGAGGGAATTGCCAAGATGAATTGACAAAGGAGGAGACTTCTGTCTACAGAGTCCTTGGATTTCATATTTCTGTGGCAACAAATAAGAGAATTACAGAGAGAGTGAAATACTTAATGTTAACTATAGCTCAGACAGAAAAGCATTAAACTTTAAACCTCAAACTTTCAGCAAATTGTTGCATTTGCCAGCTCCCAGAGGCTTACTGTGCTGCTAGGCACTATACACAGCCCTTTTTACATACTAGTTCTACTTCTCAATTTCTTCAAATGAAGTACAATCTCTTCTTATAGATGAGGAAGCAAGGTACAGAGAGGCTAAATAATTTGTTCAAAGTCACCCAGCAAGTGCATGGCAGAGGCAGAATTTGAACCCAGGTCTGTCTAGCTATAAAGCCCAACTTATCTTGTGGGCACTGTGCTGTATCATTTCAAAAAAATACATAAAGCACATGACAAAGAAATTAACACTGCAGCCTAAATCACAGAAAGATTATAACCAGAATAGAGACTTAACCTCTGTCACTCCAACTTAGTTTTCATTCATTGCCTGGATAGGGAAACAATAGTCAATACCATTACTTGAACTACAGATGTGTTTGGTTATTTACTGTTTGATAGACTATATATAATTGATTTCATTATATAAGTTTTGATCTTTGCAACTAAACTTTTTCTGTAATCTTTAGTCTTTGAGTGTCTTGAATTAGAAAGAAATTGCTCAGATAGCATTCATATCCAAACTTAATGTATTCTGTTAATATTAACAGTCATTATCACTGTGCCCATAGTGGATGAGCCAGGAAAACCCTTATCTCATACTGAAGAATTTCCCAAATGTTGGAGTCTTGTTTAATAATTATACTTTTCTCTGTGCTATTTACTATAGTGTTATTTACTTCATATTCCTTTATTTCCTGTGTTTTAAATTCATAGTTATTTAAAAGGCAATTATATCACTATCATAATTAGAATATCAGCATCTCTATAAAGAGAAGGTAAACAACAAATATTAATGCAACGAAAAGGAAACAATATTTTAAAATTCTGGGTAGACAGTATTAACTGCCCGTGGAAAAGGTTTTGGACTTGCTTTGTTATTGTTAGTCTTTGAGAGCTGGTAAATGCACAATGGCATTGACCCCAAACTTCCTCCTTGACAAAATCTGAGGATTGAATGAAATCCTCATTCAATCCCAGCAAAAGGAGTCATTTTCTCACTAGATAATCAATATACTTATGTGTGTGTTGTGAACCACATGAACACATATTACTATCACCCGTGACTGTCCTCTGCCTTGTGGTATCAGGCTTGAAATTAAGATTCAGCATTATGTGCTTCTTTGCCATCGAAAACTGGGAGAGTTTTTAATGGCCTAATCACAAGCTCCCTCCTCCTCCACTCTACTCCTGTGGATAAAGTCCTCCAGCCAAACAACACTTCTTATCAGAGGAACCAGGCACAGTGTCTGCTTATCCCTCAATAGCAGGCTTTAGTACCCTGCCTGCAAGATTATTAAAACAAGCCAAGCATTTGCTTCTGCAGGAATCAAGGGTCACCTCACCCTCTTGGTACTACAAAGCCTGCCTCCCACAACCCTGCTTGTTCACTCTGTTCCCAAATGCAACTCACCCCCCGTTCCTGAGTGGAGTGCGGTGTTCTTCCCCAGTCCGTGCATCTATGTGACTGATAAACTGCTGGGATATAATCTGCCCAGTGCTGGGTGTTGTGTGTTCTGCCATCTCTGTAAGTCCAGGGTGGGAATGCCTCCCTCACTAATGGAGTGAAGAAGAGACAATCAAAACATACTCCAGTTTGGGAAATATTGCCATCCTATAGAATGGCACCCAAGCAGATCGTCTTCCTATTTATAGGATCCCACTCCTTCCTTAAAGGAGCACCAGATCATCACTGGAACAGACAGACTACTACAAGTGTCATTTGGGTAGTAAGTTCCTGAGATGAGGGAATCTTTTATCTCCTCAAGAGTCTTCATTTAGCCTTATGAAGAGAAACAGTGCACTTGGTTTGGCACGCCATTGGTAGGTTTTTATCTACAAGGTCTGATGTGGGGACTTTTTATGCAAATTATCTTTTCTTATTGTCCTGCCAAAGTAGTTTTAACTCCTGTGAGCTCAACACTTAGCATTAAAAACTCTTATTTTCCAAAGATGACTGGCAAAATGCTAAAAGTTGTGCTGTATGCAGTTAAAAGCATAAATTCTGGATGCTCAGGAATCAGACTGCCTGGGTTCAAATACAAACCACTTATTTGCTGTGTGAGTTTGGGCAAATTTCTGAACCTCTCTGAGCCTCAGTTTTCCTACTAACAGTACCTTTGTCGTGGGATTTCAGTGAATATTAAATGAGTTACATAGAAAGAGCTTAGAATAGTGCCTGGTAAGTAGCAAATGTTCAAGAAATGCTAGCTATTATTACTAGAGAAGCAGCAACACAGTATACCTTTAACACCTGTTAAGTAAGAACCAGAGGCAGTAAGAACCTGAGGAACGAGGAAACTTGACATGCATATATTGATGGGAGTATGGGCATAGGGTACCATCCAAAGCTGCTGGGACACTGCAAGGGAGATGTATAGAAGACAGAAGGCTCTGGGTGCCTGGGAAAGGAGGAAGAAATATGAAATAGGCAAAAAAAGATGGGTGCAAATAAGCTTCACCACCCTTATCATTTTCATGGAGGCTGACTTGTCATTCCACATATTGGGCATTCAAGAAATGATGTTGGTTACAAGTTTAAGAGATTGACAGAATTTTATGCTGTCTTCCTTCCCTGGTGCATTCTTGCATCCTCCTTTGCTTTGTAGTTACTTCTGTGCATATCATTTTCTACTAGTTTTTAACCTCTGTAAGGGCAAGAAGTATATCTTCTCATTTTTTTTAAATTTCCCACTGACAGCAGCACAGTACCTAGCACAAAGAATGGAGATAAATATATGTTGAATTAATTGCTGTGGGTGCTAGTATGGATACTAATTGAATTTCTATCAGCAACAAACTGAAAGCACACCATTGTTTAAACAAAACAGAAGTTTATTCATATTTTTCTGTCAAGTAACAGCTCAAAAGTAGGTGGCTTTGTTTCATGATGTCATTCAAAGAACCAGGATCCTTTATCTCATGGCTTTATTACTCCCTAGGGATTTGCCTTCATCTTGGGGTGGTCAATGTTGTTCAGTCCAAGGAGTGAGGGAAAGAGCAGTGTAGGGGAGGCAGTTTCCTTTGGGGAATAGCTTCTGCTCACACACCGTTGGCCAACACTCAACCACACAACCTCAGTTAGCTGGGAGAAGTGGACTGTAGAAGAGCAGCCATTCACTCAACTAATACTCAGAGATATAAAGACAGAAGGAGAGAACGATGTTGTGAAATGATTAGAAGTCTCAGCACACTTTGCTAATTCTGGAATATTCACCCAACACTTACTTTGTGTGCCTTAAGTGCTTCTTAGGAATAGAGATTAGATGGGAAGGGAGAGGATGAGAATCTTGACTCTAGCACCCTCCTGACATAAGGAGGCTTTGTGTGCCTCAGCCTCTGAACCAGGACCTCTGTGACTGACACCCATCTTTCCAGGAAGTCACAGAGCCTCAGGTAATTTTTGGCCTGAGGCCAAATGGCCTGTGCCATCCATACCTTGAAAGCATTTTTTTCCCCATGAAAGAAAAATGTAAAGGGGAAGGGGAGCTGGAATTACGTGTTAAGCATGGTGTGATCCATCAAGAAATAAATGTGCATATTTTTGTTTCTGATGCAGTTCTACCAAATATAGAAAGCATTTCAGAATTCTCTGAGAGCAATCCTAGATAGGAATGTAAATGTAGACTGGAGAAATAATTTTTAGCACAAATAGACAGACACATAAATGTGAACAGTCTTTCTAATTCAATAGTTTTCCATTTTTAAGTCATGAAAACTTTGCAATTAAAAAATTTTGAAGCATGAATCAAATAACTAAACTTTACTGATGTGAATGTACAAAGTAAATGACAATAAAACTAACAGTCTGTGTTTGTGAACAATCCATGGCTGTAGGATAGTCAGTTGGAGGTTTTAGAGTTGGAATAACTTTTCTCTTCTTTGCTTTTTACCTGATTCATGCAATTCAATTATAAGGCAGTCTGCCTGTATGTGGTCACAGGGACTTTCTGTGCTCATTTTTTAGCTTCTTAATTATACTTGAGGATAATTGCCCTAATATAGTATGTAAATGGGAGTGTAATTGTTGAGTTAGGAGAATAGAAAATAACTTATTTCAGAAATAATATTCTTATGAAATGTAATCATATAAAAATTTGAATAATATTACACACATACACACACACATACACACATTATCTTTTAAAAAATTCCTTAAAAGTCTAGGGTTATTCTTTAGCTGAATCTCTTTGAGTTTGAGGTTAGAATAATTGGGGTACTGTTATTAACCCTGATATGATTTCTCCATGAATGTACCCAAACAACCAGCAGTTGAAGGGATAATGCTGTGTTCACAGACTCTGCAGCCTGGGATCACAGGACACTGACAGAAAGCTGCATTTCCGCAAAGCAATCTTTCCCTCTGAAGGCATCTTTCCCCTCTGATGGGTCACTCTGGGGGAGCTGCTGATGCAGGTCTTAGCACGGCTGCCTCCTCTTACTGAAGTGTCAGCTCTTCTTAAGAAGCTCACTGTGACTATCTTTCTCAAAGTCACTCTTTACCTTACCCCAGTCATTTGGTGATATCATCATTTGATTGTCCTCTCTGTCTCTGCTTCCATTAGACTGTGAACTTGATGGCAGGAACCATATCTGTAGGGCATAGCTATGTCTCCTGTGCCTAGAATAGTGCTTGGCACTGATAAAATACAGGATAATTGTTGGTTGGATAAACAAATGATCCTTGATTGTGATTTATACTTCATCCTGGTGACTTTTACTTTACTATATCTTCACAATAAAAAGTGTGATTATTGTAAATAGCACATTTATTACTTAGGAGATGCAGCTATTGAAGGAGAGGCCCAGAGAATTTAGGCAATGTTCCCAAGGCACACAGGATGTGTGGAGCTGGAATCACAGGCCAAGTCCTTCCTAGTCTAGGACTCCTTCTCTTTCAGCTCCCTCAAGTTGCCTCCCAATCTGATAAGAATCCAGTGACGTAAGGTATGTGAAAATACCTTGGAGAATGTAATGGATTATGGAGGAGATATCTTTATATATTTTTTAGTATATAAAATTCTCACTGTTGAAAATAGTTATTTAATGGCAAAGTGTTTTCAGCCTCTAAGTAGAAATAGAAATGCTGTCAGAGTACTCGTTAGAAAAAAACTATGCTGAGACAATGCCTTTCCATAGCAATGTAGCTTAGTGTGACCATTAATGAATTGGTTCGCAGTTGTGTGAGCTTGCAGAACTGATATTTCTAGTGATCTGAAACAAGTGTGGAGAAGGGGATGAGTAGAATTTAGTGAGGTTTCTTGCTTAATCATTGATTTAAATACATTTTTATATTTTTGAAATCATCACAAATTTACAGAAAAGTTGCAAGAAAAATACATAGACCTTTTTTCTTGAAGCTTTTGAAAGAAAGTTTCCAAACTGATGTCCCATCATTTCCAAATACATTAGTGTGTATTTCCCACAAAAATGACATTTCCTGCATAACCACAATACAACTATTAAAATCAGAATATTAACAGTTATACATTATTTCCATTGAGTTCTTAGACTTAATTTAAGTGTCTACCCCCATAGCAAAATAATTTTATAAATTGACTTTGTATTTCATTTTAAATTTTCTTTAAAAACCTCAAAAAGAACCATTGTCTAAATAAATTACAAATAATTGATATTTTTTGTGGCAAGTTAGTTTTGGCCACATTACAACTACATATGGTCACTTAGATGTAGAAGAAATAAAATTCTGATGGTTTTAATATTCCTTAATTTATTCCTTAATATATCTTAACATTTTGACAGAACAGAAGGCACCCGTACTCACCGTGAGCTAGTCTGACTCCACTCATGTGAGGATCTTCTTCAGAGTATTCTTTATGCAACAGTTTCTATCTTCTCCTCAAGATAGTTCTGCTGGTGCCACAGAGTCTGAGCTGAGGGTTTCTTACTTTCTCAGGAACCAACAGAGAACCCCAGCCCCCACCCCCCATCCCTCCCATGTCCATCTCCACAGCTGGTCATGTGCTCTGTCAGCAGGTTTTTAAGCAAACAGTAGGTTTTGGTTTTTGTTTTTGTTTTGAGATAGAGTCTTGCTCTGTCACCAGGCTGGAGTGCAGTGGTGCGATCTTGGCTCACTGAAACCTCTGACTCCCTGGTTCAAGCAATTCCCCTGCCTCAGCCTCCCAAGTAGCTGGGACTACAAGCCTGCACCACCATACCCAGCTAATTTTTGTATTTTTAGTAGAGACGGGGTTTCACCATATTGGCCAGGATGGTCTTGATCTCTTGACCTCATGATCCATGAAGCAGCCTTAGAATAGTCATGCTATCTAAGGCAGATACATTACAGGAATGTAGTTCTGTTACTTAATACAACATGCAAGAACTTAACACATATGTTTCCATTCATTCCCCCCAAGTAAGCGGAATTCTACTGAGAAAACAGTATTGTGTTTTTTTTTTCTAATTACAAGAATGACATAAGTAGTTATATTTTATTTAGATAGTATGGAAAAACAAAATAAGTAAATAGATAAAAATGTTCACAAGACATAATCTTAGTAAACATAAATATATACTATAATCTGTTTTTTTACTTAAGAAAAAGTCATAAATTATGTCCTATATTATTGATATGTCATACATCAGAATTTCCCAAAGTTTGTTCTAGTGAAACCAGGGCATTGAAATTGATAATGAAATAAGTGAGGGAAATGCAGTATCCTGTACTTCCTTAAATAAAGTAAGCTGTTTAATTTGCTTTAACTTGGTGTTTCCCAAACCATTGTCCATAGGACTGACTTTTGATCAAAATCTTTTAACACACTTTGATAAATACTCTTATTTCTAAAACATATACTTTAATGACTGGTGCATGTAATCCACATTATGTCAGTTAAGAATTAATTCAGATCCAAATGGCAGAAGATTCAATCACAGTAGTTCCACCAGATAGGAGTTTATTTTTGTCATATCATAAGAAGTGTGGCTCTGGAGCAGCTTCTCAATGGTGTCATAGGAGCCCTTTCTGTGTCGTTCCACCATTTTAAAATTTCTACTTCACTGTTGTAAAATGCCTGCTACACCTCCAGTTATTAATTACCTAGTGTAGGCAAGAAGAAAAAGGAAGGGGTCAGGAAGACAGATGGAAGGACCAAAGGGAACGACCGCCTTTGGCCAGACTGTCCCTTAAAAACCAATCATATTTCTTGGAAATCTCACCAGTAACTTCTACCCATGCCTCATTGGCCAGCTCTGGGCTACTTGATTACCCTGAGCTACAAGCATGTCTGGGAAGGTGAGTGCTTTAGCTTTCCAGCCTCCGCAATTGAGGTGGTCAGGAGGGGGGCATAGGGAAAAGCCTTTGGATAGACAAACCACCACATTTGCCTCTACCCATTCCCTTGGCTACCCAACATTCCTAGGCCCTTGTTCCTCATCATTGCTGGTCTCTTGCCTTTCCAGTGAAGACCACACCAAAGTTTCATTCAGTTACCACATCCAGCTTGAAATTCAGGACCTCTGTGTGATATGCTGTCCTATTTGTCAAATCTGAGTGTAGCTTATGTTCTAGTGACTCGTAAGTCAAAAGGTAATTATCTGTCTTCAATGTGTACAACATACAATGATGGAGAAAGAATTTTCATATAGGAAAAAAAATGTGATAATGGCAAACAAAAAGCAGTTTCTATCTGTAAAAAATAGCAAATCTTGTTTGTTAAGAATTGCAGGGACAGGCCGGGCCCAGTGGCTCATGCCTGTAATCCCAGCACTTTGGGAGGCCCAGGCGGGTAGATGACCTGAGGTCAGGAGTTCAAGACCAGCCTGGCCAACACAGCAAAACCCTGTCTCTACTAAAAATATAAAAATTAGCTGGCCATGGTGGCAGACACTTGTAATCCCAGCTACTTGGGAGGCTAAGGCAGGAGAATCACTTGAACCTGGGATGCGCAGGCTGCAGTGAGCTGAGATCGCACAATTGCATTCCAGCCTGGGCGACAAGAGTAAAACTCTGTCAAAAAAAAAAAAAAAAAAAAAAAGAATTATAGGGACCACCGGACTTGGAAAAGACTGCACTTCTTGGTTAACCAAACTGGCAGTTCCTAGTTCTGCCACAGCAAGATTCCTCATTGTTCATTGTCCTCCATGAACACAGGGAAGACGACTTTCTAGGAGGCTGCATATCTTTTTCAGGTCCTTCCCAGTGGTACAAGTTTAAGGACCCTAATCCCGCTTTATGGATTAAGCACTCACAAGGTTACCATTAGCCAGGGCTGGGATTCCTCTGTCACTACACTTTCTTTAAAAATTTAGCTTTCTTGTCTATTTTCTCTGGATTAATTCCATGTGTGAAAAATCATAGCCAAAGACTTGCATCTGGTGGCAGGCTCCTATGCCCATCCTTCTCTCCCTTAGATAAAGTCATTATTACCTTAAGGCAAGGAAGAAAACAGTCTCTATTGGGGCACCTCATGTCTTTCATTTGGAAATAATCTTCTTGCCCAAACTCACACTTCTTTCTTTGCCTCCAGATATACCCCATGTCATTCCCATGCCCTGGCTAAAATATCCCCCCCTACTTTTTCTACAAATCTTGCTCTCCTCTTTCATGTACATGCGCAGGTCTGGTTTTAATAAGAGAAAATGCAACCTGAAATCAGTAGGCTCACAAGAAGAAAATGATTTAAGTTTTCTCCCACTACTTCCCTCCAACATTCTGTTTCTTATCTCCCTTCCATACCTTAGATGACATTTTAGGTAGAGCCCCACATACTTATTGGCTTCAGCTCTTAAATAGCAGTCATTTTTGTTGACTCTAAATTTCACCAAAGGCATTAAAAAGTGCAGTATAGTTAATATTTCAATGTCACATGCAATTAAAAATCTTCCTCCTCCCCAGTAATTTCTGTCCTGACTTTCGGCCTAGAGGCTGCTATGGAAAGAGGGACCATGTCTGTTTTTCATTCTTCCTTCACCCATACACTTTCCTGCTGCTGGCTTCAGGAACCAGGAAGTTGAAGTTTAGGGAAGAGAAAGGAAAAATTAAAGGAAGAGGTATAGAGTTCTATCTGCCTGGAGCTGTGGTGATAGGATAGTTGGTGTCTTCTGTTACCTTTGAGGGAGGCAGTGCACAAACAGCTGGTCTATTGTGAACTCCCCTTCACAGATGTACCCTCTGAAACCCTAGTGCACCTCACTCATTCTAGAAGTGACACGTTTGAATGAGATCTACTTCAATAGCTTATGCTTAACTATTTTCTGTGCCATCACTTAACTGACGGGAAGAAGTTCCGCATATTCCACCACTAAGTGGTGGGAGTATAACTGACCCAACTATTGGCCACTTTCTTGTTGCTCTGCTCTTCTCTACCACCGCGGCATTTCTTCTGCCTTTTGCATTCTCCATGTGGGAGACAGACATCAGTCTCTATGTTCTTGTAATTCTTACATTCATGGGGATCTATGTGATGTTTTTCCTCTTTAGCTCTCTCAGCATGTTTTTCTCCTCTTTAGTGAAAGTGCCTGGACTTGCATTTCTGTGGTTTGGTAAATAGGAGCTAGGTGCTCATCTCTTCTTCCATCTCTAACAGAGGTTCTGGAGATTCTCTAACAGGGGTCCTTGTAAGGGAAGTCTTCCCTTACATGGGTTTCTTTACATGACTTAGGGAGAGGAAAGAAAATCGCCACTCACATCTCCCTGATGCTCCCTCTATCAGTCCCCTTTTTTGCGGCCCCCATTTTGAATGTCAATTTTCCTCTCATAAAGCCTAGAAAGAGTGATGATCACAGTACTGGGATGGCTTTTTTCTAATATCCTGCATGCAAATTGTAAAGAGTGATCTCTTCAAAGAGTGTAGGTCCTTATCACTAATGTCCTTAACTGCAGGAGTTTAGCCAAAAGATGCCAAGACCCCTGGGAAAGTCCCTTTTAACACCCAATAAATTTTACTGAGTGTTTTCTACATACCAGGCATTGCACTCAGGCATTGTATAAGTTCTTTCATTCTCATAACTCTATGGAGTGGATATTAATATTCCATTGTACAGATGAGAATATTGAGGCTTAGTTGAAGTGCTTACTCAAAGTCACACAGCTGACAAGTGTCTGAGCTGAAATTCAAAGCTCAGCAGTCTGATCCCAGAGCCAAGACCATTAAAACTAAGCTATCTTGTCTCCCTTTGTGTGTAAGCCCTCTGCATCCAGTAGGTTTTTCTGTATTAGATCAAGTGATAATTCTCTTGCTGTAATCTCTCTAATAAAATCCAGGGAAATCATTAGATTAGGAGTTGGACTATTTTTGTAAAGAAAGTTGAATTGGAACACGCCCATACCCATCGGTTTATGTAGTCTATGGCTGTTTGCATGCTATAGCTGCAGGGTTGGGTAGTGCACCAGAGGCAGTATGGCCTGTGAGCTGAAAATATTGCCTATCTGGTTCTTTACAGGACAGGTCTTCCGAAGCCTGTTCTAAATAATTAAGGAAGTTGACTTCAGCTCTGCAATTTACATAGTCTATTGTGCCACTTCAGGTGGTGTCCCTCTCAGCTATCTGTTTGCTCCCTGGGGTCGTTGTGAATATTAGCTGTGCAAATCTAAAATCTCCTCATTTGGGTTGTGCAAATCTAAAATCTCTCAGACTTTTAACAGACTTTTTAAGCTGAGAGTTTATTGTGTGTTAGGTTGTACCATATGAAATTGCCAATATCTGACTACCTTTGATCTACAAAAATGGTAATTTCATATGCTTTAACCAAAACATTATGTAGTTTTCAGATGAAAC
Organism: Hylobates moloch; assembly: GCF_009828535.3. Lineage (NCBI taxonomy): Eukaryota > Metazoa > Chordata > Mammalia > Primates > Hylobatidae > Hylobates > Hylobates moloch. The sequence continues at coordinate 57,918,124 of NW_026652277.1, forward strand.
AGACATAGGTTTTGAATTCTGTGCTCTTCACTTATCAGATATATGACTTTGGAAGACTTATTTAACTTCCCCAAATCGCCATCTCCTTACCTATACAATGAAGAATAGTAACTTCTCTCTTCTCAGAATTGGTACAAGAATGGCAAGTATTATATAAAATATTTAGCAGGAAATAAAAGTTCTTAATAATCTATAACTGAGTTTTTATTGCTGTTTATTATCATTATCAAGAAGGTGTAGATCAGGGAACCCCTTTCATAAGATTTTATGAGGTCTGGCCTTGCTGGGGGCAATTTACCTGCCTCTGTGTATACAGATTTCCCTAGGATTCTCCTTACCGTATTTCCTCATTGACAGATCCCATATATGGGAACAGTTAGCTCCAGTCCAGGAGACCTGTATTCTCAGAGAAATCTAAAATTGATATGCTTTGGCTGGGATGGTAGCAGTGAGTACATGTAAATAAGACGGGTGACCTCTACCATCTGAAGCAAAATACAGGATATTGAGAAATAGTTTTAGAATTGACTAATTAGGTCATGATATCTCACCTCAAACTGATGTTTTTTTCTATTTCCCGTCTAGTGGGTTAGGCCTCTTTTCTATAAACTCTCCTTTCTATTCAACTAAAGACTGGAACACACATTTATTGTCACTCAATTTATTTGCACTCAGGAGCAGAAACTGTTAAACTGCCAATAACAGCTAGTGAATACATCCTGTCTCCTTCAATCTAAGGCAGCTATATTCTAGATTAAATATAAAATTGATCTGACTTAGCTGGGGTGATGGTGATGGGTATACATAAAGAAGAACTGTGGTCTTCTAAGATGGAGAGAAGAATCCAGAGCTTAGAATTCTTATGCTAAGTATAACGGAAATAAACCATGTTCATTTAAAAGCTTTAGACCTTAAAATACTGGGAGAAAACATTATTTTATTTCGCAAAATACATTCTAACATCTTCAGGTTGTGAAAGTTGATGTTCTTATAAGAAAAACACTGTAAATTGAAGTGTTGAGGGGGCTGGCAGCCATGAAAGGAAGGAAGATAGTGAACGAGAAATAGAGAAATGAAGAAGGAGCTAATAAAGCTAATGAAGTCTAGGCTTTGGGGTGCCTCATTTGCATGAGCCCCTCCTAAGGCCCTGTATCTAATATTATATTTATAATTTTGTACTTGTTTGTCTTTTAAAAGGCCCCAGAATGGTACAAGCATCAGGCCCTTAGGAAACAGTGAAAGATGAAAGAAGAGAAAGAGGAGGAGGAGGAGTTGTTTCTAGTTGTGGGAATGCAGGAGAAAATTTTAAGAACCAGGAGAATTAATGTGGATTTTAGGCTGATTGCCTTGCTGCACTGAGATATAACTTCCTTTTGTAGTCACACTTTGGGTGACTCTTTTAGGAAGTTTAAGAAGCAGGGAAATGTCCACTTTGAATAGGCACAGTGAGGGAAAGGGCCGGGGTGAACAAGACCTTGGATGCCAGAGGTGGAGGTAAAAAATTTGGCAGGAGATGCGTGGCCAAAAACCACCATAATCTCCCTTTGCCCTCCAATCTTTGGAGACACTGGACTTCCCATTATACATATTAAGGAGATATTTTTTCCTTTATTTACATGTGAGAAAAGGCAATTCTGACAGGGTGAAGTGCTTGGCAGCCATGTGCATCCCTGACACTTGGGATACGTCTTTAAATAAAATGTAGGAGTATTTATTAATGCTCACATTTGGTTTAATCACAGGAATAGTCCTGGGAAGTGGGTAATGGTTAAATAAGCTGAGCCATGATGGGTTGAGAACATTCATGGTGCTTATCTATTAGATCGAGAAGGTAAGTAGCCTGGAGTATGTGGGAATTAACAAAACAAGACATAAGCTGGATATAAAAGGTGAGGACAATTCGTCAAGAGTTTCATATCAGGCAGAAATAAAGAGCCCTGGATTTTTCTGCAAAAGAAACCAATGTTTAAAAGGCAGCTTTACCTGACACTTCGTCTCCAAATTCTGCCCCCTGCAGAATTAATTACACCTTCTGCTCTTAGATTACATTGAGGATAAATGTCTATTACTGGGCTCACTTTTTAGTAATATCATCAGCTATTTATGTTAAGGCCTCCCTTTTGGAGCAGGAAAGAACAATACAGATAGTTACTGAAGGAGTGCACTGCATGTTGTAAACACTGAAAAACATCTTAAGGATGGATGACTAGCATTTGTATACTGTGTCTTTGGAGTCTCTTAGGTACTCCAACTCTTGTGAAGCTCCTACTGTCTCTCGCCATTATGTATTTTGTGAGTGCCCAAAAAAGTAATTGTTTCATGTGGCGAGCCGTAAGATCTGGATGTAAAATGCTTCCAAAATTGCTCACAAATTTTATTCTATTTTTGATGGAGAGGTGCTCCAGAGACTCCTTTTCAAATACTCATATTTCATAAGCATTAGTAGATTAATGTCTAAAAACTCATGTTATAATAATTCTTGGTGAAATCTTTTCTCTGTGGAAAAGCTTTGTCCACAGCCGATTTCCAAGTTTCTTCTTCCTCCTGTTGGCTCTCTGAAGTTCTGCCTTCTCTGGTCAGACATTTCCCTGGAAGGGAGGCAGATTTGCTGGCATTCCTCTGAGGACAGAGATGGATGAAGTGTGTGGGTTTGTTGATATTCATTTGGTATTTTTAGCCCATGGTTAACAAAAGTAGAAACAGCCACAGGGTTTGCTTTCATTGCACATGAAGTTCCCATCTCTCCCGTGAAAGTCCTTTTCTTCAGGAGAATCCATTTTAATTGGCTGCTACAGCAGCTGCTCCTGGCCCCACCACTGGGTTTGCTGCCTGAATCCTGGCATCTGGTGCAGTGGGCCTCACTGTTGCCAGGAGGCTTCCTAGCCCTTAAAAGGTTTAGTGTGTAGTCTATTGTAAGACTCAGCCTTAAAGACTACAATTGTAAGTAATTTAGTTAAATGTGTTTCTAAAGGATGTGGATTTTTGTCCATCTTAGGAAGCCCCTGCCACAGGACATTTTAGGATCAGAGTGTATTATAGAAGGATATTATAGCTTCCAGCTGCCAGGTCCATCCCCACCCTCATCCAAATAATAAATGGCTGCAATATTGTTTTAAAGTTTCCTTGCTTAAAATAAAGAATAAAAGAATATGCAGTCATCCCTTCATATCTGTGGGTTCTGCGTAGATTCAACCAACCATGGGTGGAAAATATTGACTATAAAATAGATGGTTGAGTCTGTACTAAATATGTACAGAATTTTTCTTGCCATTATTCCCAAAATAATATGCTGTAACAGCTCTTTATGTAGCATTTACATTGTAGTAGGTATTATAGGTAATCTAGAGATGCTTTCAAGTATGTGAGAAGATGTGTGTAGGTTATACACAAATACTACACTACTTCACATAAAGGACTTGAACATCTGTAGATTTTGGTATCCTTGGGGAGTCCTGCAGCAAATCCTCAGTGAATACCAATGAACAAATGGTATGTATCTCTACTCTATGTCTAAATAAAGAAGAAGGTGTATGTGTTCATGAGAGTGTGCTTGTGTATGTATGCATGCACATGTAACATATATGTAGCATATATACGTATATGTCCAGTTCCACTTGGGTACTTATGCTGGGCTTTCATTCTTACACTCCTACAATTTATTTAGGTATCAAGGGCCCCAACCTTTGTTTTGCTTCATGTTTCGTGTGCTATTGAAAACAGGATGATGGTATCCATAGAGGGTAGTTTGGATAAACTTCAACGAAGTCTTGGGTTCTGCTGGATGATGCACAGGCATCATGTAGGCAACTGACCAGAGCAGGCTCATACCACAAGGCAAGGAGAAAACAGGTTTTGTTCTTCCCTGAAGAACCAGAAGTCTGCAGGTGCTTGGTCTCCACAGATCTCATGTCCTGAGATGCCAGCAGGGGGGCTTCCTGGTGCTGCCTCTGCTCCTCTCCAAATGATTCCCTTACATCTCCCCCACCACCCAGGCATCTCTCCTGTCCCCGCTAAGTCAACAGGGCTTCAGGATTAAGAGGACAGAGAGGGCAAGGTGGATTGGTTCTTTCCCTTGTCATAGCATAATCTCTGAGTTTCCTAAAGACCTTCGCTTTTGATTACCAAAAGAGTCTTAGCATAAACCTACACATTCCTCCCTTCTTCCATACACAGACTCTTTCTTCTTCTTATTTTCGCTCCAACGTGCGATTTTTAGCACTGTGAATGCCTTCAACAGAGAAGTGGAAAGGTCACACACATAGAAGTGAGAAAAGAAAGGTCGGGCGCGGTGACTCACGCCTGTAATCCCAGCACTTTGGGAGGCCGAGGCGGGCAGATCGCAAGGTCAGGAGATCGAGACCATCCTGGTTAACACGGTGAAACCCCGTCTCTACTAAAAAAAATACAAAAAATTAGCCGGGCGCAGTGGCGGGCGCCTGTAGTCCCAGCTACTCGGGGGGCTGAGGCAGGAGAATGGCATGAACCCGGGAGGCGGAGCTTGCAGTGAGCCGAGATTGCGCCACTGCACTCTGGGCTGGGCGAAAGAGCGAGACTCCGTCTCAAAAAAAAAGAGAAGTGAGAAAAGAAAAACCACAAGAGTTCATAAATCAGGCTAGGTGGTAAATACATTTAAATATGTGTGCAGTGTTGATATGAAAATCCAGGGATTATTTCATAAAATGAGCTTCTAAAGGAATTCACTTTTTAACAATTTGCTGATTTCCATTTGTGGCCACACAGAAGATTGGAGACTCTGAACAACTCTCTTGCTGGAAACAATACTGGAATCATATAAAAAGTAATCTTTTAAAATATATCATGGAGCTAAAAAGCAAGTAAGAAATACAGAATATGAGGCCTAGTCTGAAGATGTTTCTGTTGAGAGGATTTGCATTTACTTGAATTGACTAATAGAACATAAACTCCACAAGGGCAGAAATTTTGTCTGTTTTTTCACTTCTCTATCCGTTTTACCTACAGCAGATAGTAGGCAATAGTAGGCACGTAAGTAGGCAATCAAAATTACTAAATCTATTAGAAAAAAAAATTCCCAGAAGGTGCAAATTTTCAGTGTTGCAGTAAAAGATTATAGACATGCCAGGAAGAAGGCTGGAATGATCCATGTAGTGATGGATTAGAGTTGGAGGGGTTGATATGAACTTTTGTTTAGATTAATATTGATCCAGGTGGATACATATAGAAATATTTGTAGATATGTGAATATACATGGGTTAGTATACATGCATATATTACCGTGATGTCTGAACTGAGAGGGTCTTGAAGCAAGAACAACACAGTAACGAGCATAGTCAGTATGCAGATTTTGGTGTCTTCATTCTTCAGTAAAATGAACCAAGGATCCTTGGAGAAATGGCTGATACTAGGACTGGAGCAGAAAATACAAATATACAAGATGAGTCTGGAGCATCTTGTAATGCCAGAAACTAAAAAAGTGCTAAAAAAAAAAACTCACAAAGATAAAGATATGTCAAAAAGACATAGAAGGCAACTGAAAGAGTTCCCCATGATCAAATCTGGATAATTTGAGCACAAAATAAAGTAGTATTGGCTTATAACTCACAGTACAAAATACACATCCATGAGTCCATACTGATAGAAATAAACAATTGAATGAAAAAATAAATGAGAGAAATGAGATAAAAATCCCATGGAGATGAGTTCCAAATAAATTATGTAGATAATTTACCCTCAAGCAGGTGGAGCATGACTCCCCATCCATTAAGAAGGAGCTGCATAAAGTGACTTCCTTTCAAAGAGCACAGCACGGAAAGCAGAGTGAGAAGTGTCTTTGCAGTGGAGAAACCTGCAAAACATTGCCTCAGTCAGGTAACCAAGGTGAATATCAGCCTTCCTAAGTAATGATGATAGTATATACTCCAGATGTGATGTCATTACAGTGGCATTTTACCTTTGAGTGCTTCCTCCCTAAAACCCATAACTCTAGTCTAATAGTGAAAAAACACCAGACAAGCCCCAACTGGGGGATGTTCTATAGAGTACCTGACCGGTACTCCTCAAAACTGTCAAAGTTACGAAAAGGAAAGACTGACAAACTGTCACAGTCAAGAGGAGCCTAATGATACAAGCTGACAAAATGTAATGTATCCTGTGTGCGACCTTAGAACAGAAAAGGACATTATATTAAAACTAAGGAAATATGCCAGCCTGGTCAACGTAGCGTGACCTCATCTCTACAGCTAAAATAAATTAGCTGGGTTTGGTGGCATGTGCCTGCAGTCCCAGCCACTAGGGAGGCCAAGGCAGGAGGATCATTTAAGGCCAGGAGGTTGAGGCTGCAGTGAGTTGTGATTGTGCCACTGCACTCAAGCCTGGGCAACAGAGAGGAGACTCCATCTCTAAAACAAACAAGCAGACAAAACGAAAAAAATTGAATGAACTATGGACTCCAGTTAAGTGTAAGGCATGAATATTGGCTGCTTAGTTGCGACAAATGTATAATAATAATGTATGATGTTAGCAATAGGGGAAAGTGAGTGTGAGATATATGGGAACTCTATTATCTTTGCAACTTTTCTGTAAATCTAAAACTATTTCAAAATAAAACATTTATTCAAAAAAGAAAGTTAAATGGTTACATTTAAATTATAGTGCCTATATATACACATTTGGTGATATCAGTCTTTTAAAGAATAAAGAAGGAATTACAATAAAATTCAGAATAGTGGTAGTTTTGAAGGGAGAGAAATGTCTGTGATTGGAATGTGGCACTTAATTCTCCCAACAGCTTTAAGATGTGGGAACTAATATTTTCTCCATTTTAAAAAGGAAGAAATGGAGGTTGGAGAGGTTATGTTATTTTCCTAAAACCACACAACTAGTATGTGGTGAAGTTAGGTTTAGATGCAGATAGCTTGACTTTGAAGCCTAGTCTTTTAGCCACTGGCCTGACCAATTTAAAGCTGTCTACATAGGCTGTAAAAATTTAAACATAAAATTAAGATATACTTTCTTCTCTATTTTTTCTTAACTAAAAATAAATTTCAGGAAATTATTTGCTAATTGGTTACAGAAGCTTTTATTGCTTTTGTTTTTAAAGCAGTGATGTGAACTGAATTTGCCTTAGAAGGCCACAAACAAAAGCTAATAACAAATGGAAATACAAACAACTGGGAGGAAAGATGTTGGTGAAAACCCTCAACAATTTAAAATGGGTTCACTTTCTTTAGGGTCTCTGTTCAGATACGGAATCAAAGGTATGGCATTTGGAAATTTTGTTTCCAGGAAGAGGAAGTTGGCATACTTTTTCCTATTTCTCCTGATAAGTACATCTAAAAATCTTGGACGTTAGAGACAAAACAAACACAAGAAGATGAAAGATGGAGAAAAGGCAACACATTGGTTATAGATTTTGGGACCTAGGGAATTACATGGTGATGAATTGCCTGGCTTCTGTTTTTGCTTCATGTATCCCAGACTCAGAGCTGAAGAAGCTGGCAACCGAAAAGAACCAATGGGTGCAGACAGAACACAGAAACAAACAAAAAACTGTCAAACACCTGCTCTCCCTAACCAAAGGAGCAGAAAAGGGGCAGCGTAGCAAGAAGACATGACACTTTTAGGTAGTAGCCACTCTACTTCAGTCCAACCCTGCCGATGCCAGCAAGATAGCCTGGACTTATAACCTTGCCAGTCTTCATGGTGATGTCAGAGAAGGCTAAGTGGGAAATCAGGACCTTTTTCCCTGCCAAGTGGTGATGAGGTCCCACCCCTGCAGTATCAGTGGAAACCATGTATTCGTGGTTGTATATGGATCTTGTACAGTTATGTCTTGATACCCACAGAGAATTGGTTCTAGGACCCTCTGTGAATACCAAAATTCACAGCTTCTAAAAACCTTTATATAAAAGGACAGGGTATATGCATATAACCTATGCACATCCTCCCATATGTTTTAAATCATCCCTACATTACTTTCTTTTCTTTTCTTTTTTTTTGAGACCGAGCCTTGCTCTATTGCCCAGGCTGGAGTGCTGTGGCACGATCTCAGCTCACTGCAACCTCTGCCTCCTGGGTCCAAGTGATTCTCCTGCCTCAGCCTCCTGAGTAGCTGGGATTACAGGCATGCGCCACCACACCTGGTTAATTTTGTATTTTTAGTAGAGACAGGGTTTTACCCTGTTGACCAAGCTAGTCTCGAACTCTTGACCTCAGGTGATCTGTCTGCCTTGGCCTCCCCAAAATGTTGGGATTACAGGTGTGAGGCACTGCGCTCAGCCCTCTACATTACTTATAATGCCAAATACAATGTAAATGTTATATAAATAGTTGTTATACTGTATTGTTTTTATTTGCATTACTTTTACTGTATGTTTTTTTTAATTTTTGTTCTTTTTTTTGAGTATTTTTGATCTGGGTTGGTTGAATCTGTGAATTCACAGTCTGTCTGAATTCATAGAGGCCCTACTGCACTTCCACATCTACTTGGCAGGGATGAGGTACTCTCCTTGATGAGGCACTGCCAGAGAGGACCTAGTGAGAGTGACGATTTTCACGATTGCCCAGTAGTAATGGGGCCACCATCCCACTATGACATTAATGGGGACCATGTGAGGCAAAAGCAATAACGAAGTCCTACTTCTCCCAGCCATGGAGACATTGGCCTAGTAGAGGGCCTAGAATTCCCACCCCCACTCAGTGGTAATGAAGACCCTTGGCTGCTGATAGAGGCCAAGTGGGGAACCTGAACATCTGTCTCCTCCCCTGACAGGTACAAAGCTGTGTCCCTCTTACTCTGCTGGATAGTATCAAAGAAATCCAGATAAAACGGAAGGTTTAAATAACTTCCAGATCCTTAAAATATAATACCCAAAATGGCCAAGTATTAAGCATACATAATGGCAAGAACCAGGAAGATCTCAAACAGAGTAAAAAAAAAAAAATACAATCAATACTGAAATAACATGCATGCTAGAATTATCTGACAAGTACTGTAAAGCAGCAGTCATGAACATTCTCCAAGAAACATTAAGAACATGTATGAAGTAAGCAAAAACTAGATAGTCTTAGTAAAGAAATAAAAACTACTAGTAAAGAAACAGAAGATATAAAGAAAAACCAAATAGAAATTTTAGAACTACAAGATATGTAACTAAAATAAAATAAAAAAACCTCAATGCATAAGCTCAGTACTAGAATGGATGGGGCAGAAGGAAGAATTAGTGAACTAGAAGATAGAATGATAGAATTACCCAATCTGAACAGTGAGAAAATAGATGAAAACAATAAACCCAAAACAAAACAATAGCAAAAATATCCTAGCCGGCCAGGTGCAGTGGCTCACGTCTGTAATCCTAACACTTTGAGAGGTAGAGGCAGGCAGATCACGTGAGATCAGGAGTTCAAGGCCAGCCTGGCCAACATAGAAAAACCCCATCCCTGCTAAAAAATACAAAAATTAGCCAGATGTGGTGGTGTTTGCCCATGATCCCAGCTACTTGGGAGGCTGAGGCAGGGAAAATTGCTTGAACCCTGTAGGCGGAGGTTGCAGTGAGCTGAGATTGTGCCACTGCACTCCAGCATGGGTGACAGAAAGAGACTCTATCCAGAAAAAAAAAAAAAAAAAAAAAAATCAGAGCCAAAGCCTCCTGGACCTGGGACCTGGGAGATGGGACCTGGGAGAGTACGAAACAAAATCTAACATTTGTGAATTCAGATTCCTGGGAGGAGAGGAGAAAAAAGATAAGCCTGAAAAAATATTTGAAGAAATAATGCTAAAAATTCCCCAGGCCAGAAAAAGACACAAGTCTACAGATTTAAGAAGCTGAGTAAACCCCAAACTGGATAAACCCAAAGAAGTCCATGTTAAGAAACGTCATAGTCAGATTTCCAAAAACTAAAGACAAAGCAGTTTTTGTCTTGACAGCAGTGAGAGAAATGGCACCATACCCAAAGGAGAGAAACAATTTGAACAACAAGCAGTTTGTTCATCAGAAATCCTGGAGACCATAAACAAGTGGCACAAAAATGTTCAAATACTGAAAATCAACCTAGAATTCCACATCTATTGAAAATATCTTTCACAGGAATGAAGAAGAGATCAAAACATTCTTAAGTAATGGAAAACTAAAGATGTTTTGCCGGTAAATCTACCTGAAAAGAGTGGCTAAAGAAGGGCCACTAAACAGAAAGTAAACTATAAAAGAAGAGTCTATTTTGGCATATGTTACATGGGAATTGAAAAAAATATGTATTCGGCTGTTGTCGGGTGAATGTTCTACACATGTCTATTAGATCCTGTTGTTTGATGGCATTGTTGAATTTTTATGTTCTTAATGATTTTCTGTCTAGTTGTTCTATTAATATGGACATAAAATTAAAAATACACTACCATTTAATAATCACTCAAAAGGATGCAATAGTTCTGTGTAAATCTAATAAAGATGTTCACATAACTTGTATACTGGAAATTACAAAATGCTGATAAAATAAGTCAGAGAAGATGTAAATCAACGAAGAAACAACAGATTCATGGATTGGAAGACTCAGTTAGTAAAGATGTCAGTTCTCCCAAAATTAATGTGCAGGTTTAGTGCAACTTCCATCAAAATCTCAGCAAGATTTAGATTTAATGTGTGTGTGTGTGTGTGTGTATACAATTACCCTAAAATTTATGTAGAAGAGGAAGAATAAAAGAACTCATTCTACTTTATTTAAATATGTATTACAGAGCTACAGTATCAAAACTGTGGAGTATTGGCAAGGAATACACAAAAAGATCAACAGAGCAAAATAGAAAACAGAAAAATCCCACGCAATATGTCCAACTGATTTTCTTTTTTTTTATTATTGTAAAATATACAAAACACAAAATTTACCTCTTAGTCATTTTCAAGTGCACATTTCAGTGGCGTAATGTGTAACCATTGCCACCATCCAGCCACAGACCTCTTATTCTGCAAAACTGAAACTCTGTACCCATTTAACAATAATACCATGCTTTACCCAACCCCCAGCCCCTGGCAACCAAAATTCTATTTTATGTCTCTATAAATTTGACTACTCTGGGTACCTCATATAAGTAGAATCATATAGTATCTGTCCTTTTGTGACTGGCATATTTTACTTAGCATAATGTTCTCAAGGTTCATCCATGTTATAGCATGTATCAGAATTTTATTCATTGTTAGGGCTGAATAATATTCTATCGTAAATACCACATTAAGTTTATCCATTTATCTATTAATAGATATTTTTTCCCACCTTTTGACTATTGCAAGTAATGCTGCTTTGAATATGCATTGTTAACTGTTTGAGTTCTTGCTTTAAGTTCGTTCAGATGTATGCCCAGAAGTGGAATTGATAAATCATATGACAATTCTATTTTTAATTTTTTGAGGCACTGCCATACTGCTTTCCAAAGCAGCTGACTATTTTACTTTATCACCAACAGTAAACAAGGGTTCCAATTCCGCCACATCCTCTCCAACGCTCATTTTTGTTTTCTTTTCTTTTAAAAAAACATCTAGCCATTCTAATAGGTGTGAAGCAGTATATCATTGTAGCATTGCTTTGCATTTTCCTAATGATTATTGATGCTGAGCTTTTTATGTATTCGTTGGCCATTTTTATATCTTCTTTGGAGAAATATCTTACAAATCCTTGCCCATTTTTAAAATTTGAGTTGTTTGCTTTTTGTTGCTGACTTTTAGGAGTCCTTTATATATTCTGCATATTAACCCCTTATCAGATATGTGATGTGCAAATGTTTTTGACTATTTCATGGGTTTCCTTTTTATTCTGTTGGTGTGTCCTTGTCCAACATATTTTTGACAAAGATGCAAAAGCAATTCAATGGAGAAAGAAAAAAGAATAGCCTTTTCAACAAATGGTGCTGGAGCTATTCCACATTTATAGAGCAAAAAAAAAAAAAAAGGGGTGAATCTCAACCTGTCTCACACCTTATACAAAAAATAACTAAAAATGTATCACAGGCATAAATGTAACACCTAAAAATAAAAATTTTAGAAAAAAACAAGACAAAATTTTTTAGATCTAGGCCCAGGCAAAGAATTGTTAGACTTGATACCAAAAGCATAATCTACCAAAGGAAAAACTGGCATAGTGGATTTCATCAAATTGTAAAACTTTCGCTTTGTTAAAGACCCCGTTAAGAGGATTAAAGACAAACTACAGAGTAGGAGAAAATATTTGCAAACCATATATCTGACAAAGGATTAGTAGCCAAGCAACTTTCAAAACTCAACAGTTAAAGAAAAACAACAAACAATCGAATTTGGAAATTAGCCAAAGACATAAAGAGACATTTTACTGAAAGATATATATATATATATAGATGACAAATAATCACATGTTCAAGTGAGGCAGAGCTAGAGGGCCGAATAAAACACTCCAGTGATCATCCCCTTCACAGGAACACCAAATTGAACAACTATCCACACAAAAAACCACCTTCATAAGAACCAGAAATCAGGTAAGGCATCACAGTACCTAGTTTTAACATCATATTAAAGAAAGAGGCACTGAATAGGGCAAGAAGACAGTCTCGAATCACCTACAGCACCTCTCCCCCACCTCCTGGCAGCAGTTGCATGACACAGAGAGAGAATACGGTGCTTGCTGGAGGGAGGGCGCAGTGATATTGGGACTTTGCATTGGAACTCAGTGTTGCCCTGTCACAGTAGAAAACAGCACATGTCAGAATGCAGTTGGTAACCATAGGGGCACATTTAGACCAGCCCTAGCCAGAGGCAAATTGTCCATCCCAGTTGTCAGAACCTGAGTTATGGCAAGTCCCACCATCATGGGCTAAAGTGCTCTGGAGTTCTTAATAAACTAGAAAGTCAGTCTAGGTCACAAAGACTGCAATTCCTGGCAAGTTCTGGTGCTGTGCTAGGCTCAGAACCAGTGAACTTGGAGTGCACATGAGATACAAGCCTGGGTGGCCAAGTAGTCCTTGTGTCACCCCTCCCTCAACCCCAGGCAATATAGCTTGCAGCTCCAGAAGAGACTTCCTCCTTCTGCTTGAGGAGAGGAGAGGTGAGAATAGAAGGACTCTGTTTTGCAGCTTGGATACCAGCTCAGCCACAGTGTAATAGGGCACCAGGAAGAGTCCCGAGGCTCCACTTCCAGGACGTACCTCCCAGAAAACGTTTCTGGACACACTCTGGGCCAGAAGGGAACCTGCTGCCTTGACAGAAAAGACCCAGTCCTGGTAGGATTCATGGTCTGCTGACTCACGAGCCCTTCAGCCCTGAATAATCAGCAGTGGTAGTCAGGCAGTACTTGCCAGAGGCCTTTGATAAGACTCAGAACTGTGCTGGCTTCAGGTACGATCCAGCACATTCCCAGTTGTGGTGGCTACAGTAAGAGAGTCCTGCTTGAGGAAAGGGGAGGGAAGAACAGAAAGGGCTTGGCCTTGTGGCTTGGTTGCCAGGTCAGCCACAGTAAAATAGTGCACCAAGGAGATTCCTGACTCTAGGCCTTGGCTCCCAGAAGACATCTCTAGACCTCACCTGGAGCCACAGGCAACTCACTGCTCTGAAGAGAAGGGCACCAACCTGGTTGGATTCACTACCTGCTGATTGTAGAACCCTTGGGGTTTGAGTGAACATAGGCAGTAGCTAGGCAGTTGTCACTGCAGGCCTTGCACATCACTGCAGAGCCACTGCATTATTGGGCTTGGGGTGCACCCTAATGCATATAAATCGGCAGTGACCAAAGACTTAGATCATAACACCTAAGTCCCTTCAAATACTTGGAAAGCCTTCCCAGGATAAATTGGTACAAACAAGCTCAGACTGTGAAGACCACAATAAATACTTGACTCTGTGAACATCCAGACACTAATGAATGTCCACAGCCATCAAGACTATCCAGGAAAATACGACCTCACCAAATGAATTAAGGTATTCACCAGATACTAATCCTGGAGAGGCAGAGATATGTGACCTTTCAGAAAGAGAATTCAAAATAGTTATTTGAGGAAGCTCAATGAAATTAAATATAACACAGATAAAGAATTCAGCATTCTATCATATAAATTTAACAAAGAGATAGAAATAACTTAAAAGAATCAAGCAGAAATACTGGAGCTGAAAAATGCAATTGACATACTAAATAATGGATCAGAATCTTTTAATAGCAGAATCGATCAAGCAGAAGACAGAATTGGTCAGCTTGAAAACAGGCTACTTGAAAATTCAGACTCAGAGGAGACAAAAGAAAAAAGAAGAGAAAATAACGAAGGATGCCTACATGATCTAGAAAATAGCCTCAAAAGGGCAAATTGTAGTGTATTGGCCTTAAAAGAGGACCCTAAACAAGAGATCGGAGTAGAAAGTTTATTCAAAGAGATAATAACAAAGAACTTCTCAAACCTAGAGAAAGATACCAATATTCAAGTACAAAAGGGTTATAGAACACCAAGCAGATTTAATCCAAATAAGACTACCTCAAGACATTTAATAATAAAACTCGCAAAGGTCAATGATAAAGAAATGATTCTAAAAGCACCAAGAGAAAATTAAAAAAATTAACACACAAGGGAGCTCTAATATTCTGGCAGTAGACTTCTCCATTGAAATCTTACAGGCCAGGAGAGAGTTGCATGCCATATTTAAAGTGTTGAGGCAAAAACGTTTGCCCTAGAATAGTGTATCCAATGAAAGTGTCCTTCAAATTTGAAGGACAAATAAAGACTCTTCTAGACAAATAAAAGCTGAGGGATTTTATTAACACCAGACCTGTCCTGTGAGAAATGCTAATAAGTGTTCTTTAATCTGAAAGAAAGAGCATTAATGAGCAATAAGAACTCATCTGAAGGTACAAAACTCACTGGTAATATTAAACACACAGAAAAACACTAAGTAATATTACTATTTACTAAACATTGCTAATATTACAACATTATGATTGCAAAGCATAAACAATTCATATCTTTAGTAGAAAGACTAAATTGAACTGATCAGAAATAATAACTACAACTTTTCTAGACATAGACAGACATAACAAGACATAAGTAGAAACAACAAAAAGTTAAAAATCTGGGGGATGAAGCTAAATTTTGGAGCTTTTTTAGTTGTCTCTTTGCTTATTAGTTTGTTTACATAATCAGTGTTTTCATTAGTTTAAAATACTAAGATATAAAATATTATTTGAAGCCTAATGGTAACCACAAATCAAAAAATATGCAACAGATACACAAAATGTAAAAAGCAAGAAATTGGAACATACCATCAGAGAAAATCACCTTCACTAAAAGAAATTCAAGAAGAAAGAAAAGAAACAAAACAACCAGAAAACAAATAACAAGATGGCAGGAGTAAGTCTTTACTTATTAATAATAACATGGAATATAAATTGACTAAATTTTCCAAAGAAAGACATAGAGTAGCTGAATAGATTTAAAAAAGGAAGACCCAGCTATTGGTTGCTTACAAGAAAGACACTTCAACTATAAAGACAGACACAGATTAAAAAGAAAGTGAAGGAAAAAGATGTTCCATGCAAATGGAAACCAAAAAGAGCAAAAGTAGCTATACTTATAGTGGACAAAATGATTTCAAAACAAAAACCAAAAACTATAAAGAGACAAAGAAGGTCATTATATAATGATAAAGGAATTAATTCAGAAAGAGAATATAACAATTGTAAATATATGTGCACCCAACACTGGAGCACCCAGATATATAAAGCAAATATTATTAGAGCTAAAGAGAGAGATAAACCCCAATACAATAATACCTGGAGACTCCCATACCTCACTTTCAGCATTGGACAGATCATCCAGACAGAAAACCAACAAAGAAATATCAGGCTTAGTCTGCACTCTAGACCAAATGGACCTAATAGATATTTACAGAACATTTCATTCAACAGCTGCAGAATACATTTTCTTTTCCCCAACACATGGGGAAACAAGTCTTAAAACATTCAAAAAATTAAAATCATATTAAGTATCTTCTCTGACAAGAATAAAATAAATGTAGAAATTAATAACAAGAGAAACTTTGAAAACTATAAAAACATATGGAAATTAAACAATAGGCTCTTGAATGACCAGTGGATCAATGAAAGAATTAAGAAGGAGATTGAAAAATTTATTGAAACAAACGTTAATGGAAACAAAGCATTACAGAATCTGTGGGATACAGTGAAAGCAGTACTAACAGGGAAGTCCATAGTAATAACTTCCTACATTAAAAAAGTAGAAAAACTTCAAATAAACAACATAACAATGCATCTTAAAGAACTAGAAAAGCAAGAGCAAAATAAGCCCAAACTTAGTAGAATAAAATAAATAATAATGATCAGAGCAGAAATACATGAAATAAAAATGAAGAAAAATACCAAATCTTACCAAAACAAAAGGTTGTTTTTTTGAAAAGATAAACAAAATTGACAAACCTTTAGCCAAACTAAGAAAAAAAGACAGAAGACTCAAATACGTAAAATCAGAGATGAAAAAGGAGGTATTATAACCAATACCACAGAAATTCAAAGGATCATTAGTGGCTACTATGAGAAACTATATGCCAATAAGTTGGAAAACCTAGAGGAAATTAATAAATTCTCAGACACATATAACTTTCCAAGATTGAACCATAAAGAAATCCAAAACCTAAACAGACCAATAACAAGTAATGAGATTGAAGCTATAATAAAACGTCTCCCAGTAAAGAAAAGCCCAAGACCTGATGCCTTCACTGCTGAATTTTTCCCAACATTTAAAGAATAATTAATACCAATGCTACTAAAACTGTTCTGGAAAATAGAGGAGGAGGGGATGCTTCCAAACTCATTCTATGGAGCCAATATTACCCTGTTACCAAAACTCGACAAACATCAAAGAAAGAAAACTCCATGCCAATATCCCTGATGAACATTGATGCAAAAATCCTCAACATAATATCGGCAAGCTGAATCCAACAACACATTAAAAAGATAATTCATCAGGACCAAATGGGATTTATCCCTGGGATGCAAAGATGGTTCAACATATTATCAATGCAAATCACTTGCAAATCAATCAATGTGATACATCATATCAACAGTAAATTACAAAAACCATCTGACCATTTCAATAGAAATCTATTAGAACTGAAAAAGAAATGAAGAAACAATCCCATTTACAATAGCTACAGATAAAACGAAGTACCTAGGAATT
Organism: Hylobates moloch; assembly: GCF_009828535.3. Lineage (NCBI taxonomy): Eukaryota > Metazoa > Chordata > Mammalia > Primates > Hylobatidae > Hylobates > Hylobates moloch. The sequence continues at coordinate 57,935,291 of NW_026652277.1, forward strand.
AACCAAAGAAATGATAGACCTCTACAGTGAAAACTATAAAATGCTGATGCACCAAATTGAAGGGGACACAGAAAAAAAAAAGAAAATATATTCCATGTTCATGGATTGGAGGAATCAATAGCATTAAAATGTCCATATTACCCAAAGCAATATACAGATTTAATGCAATCCCTAACAAAATACCAATGACATTCTTCACAGAAATAGAAAAAATTATTCTAAAATTTATGTGGAACCACAAAAGACCCAAAATAGCCAAAACAATTCTAAGCAAAAACAATAAAACTGGAGAAATCTCATTAATTGACTTTAAATGTACTACAAAGCTATAGTATCCAAAACCATATGGTACTGGCATAAAAACAGAAACATAGACTGAGGGAACAGCATAGAGAACCCAGAAACAATCCACATCTATAGTGAACTCATTTTTGACAAAGATGCCAGGAACATATATGGGGGAAAAGACAATCTCTTCAATAAATGGTACTGGGAAAACTGAATATCCATATGCAGAAGAGTGAAACTAGACCCTTATCTTTTGCCATATATAAAAATCAAATCAAAATGGATCAAAGGCTAAATATAGGATCTCAAACTATGAAACCACTATAAGAAAACATTGGAGAAACTCGTCAGGACATTGGATTTGGCAAAGATTTTTTGAGCAATGCCCCACTAGCACAGGTATCCAAAACAAAAATGGACAAATGGAATCACATCAAGTTAAAAAGTTCTGCACAGCAAAGAAAAAAATCAACAAAGTGAAGAGACAGCCCACAGAATGAAATAAAATATTTGCAGACTATCCATCTGACAAGGGATTAATAACCAGAATATATAAGGAGCTCAAACAATTCTATAGAAAAAAATCTAATAATCCAATTAAAAATGGCCAAATGATCTGAATAGACATTTCTCTAAAGAAGATATAATAATGACAAACTTATATATAAAAGAGTGCTTAACGTAATTGATCATCAGAGAAATGCAAATCAAAACTACAATGAGATATCATCTCACCCAAGTTAAAACGGCTTTTATCCAAATGCCAGGCAATAACAAGTGCTGGCGAGGATGTGGAGAAAAGGGAGCCCTTGAGCACTATGGGTGGGAATGTAAATCAGTACAACCACTATGGAGAACAGTTTGGATATTTCTCAAAAAATTAAAAATAGAGCTACCACATGAACTAGAAATCTCATTCCTTGGTTTATACCTAAAAGAAAGGAAATCAGTATATTGAAGAAATATTTGCACTCCCATGTTTGTTGCAGCTTCGTTCACAATAGCCAAGAATTGGCCACAACCTAGGTGTTCATCAACACATGAGTGGATAAAGAAAATGTAATACTATTGAGCTGTAAAAAAGAATGAGATCCTGTCATTTGCAACAACACGATGGAAATGGAGGCCATTATGTCAAGTGAAATAAGCGAGGCACAGAAAAATAAACATTGCATGTTCTCACTTCTCTGTGGGTGCTAAAAATTATGACAATTGAACTCATAGAGATAGAAAGTAGAAGGATGATTACCAGAAGTTGGAAAGGGTAGACATTGGTTGGAGGGCAGGGGGAAGCATAGGGTAGAAATGGGGATGGTTAATGGGTACAAAACAATAGTGAGAAAGAATACATAAGGCCTATTATTTGCTAGCACAACAGGGTGATTATAGTAAGACATAATTTAACAGTACATTTTAAAATAGCTAAAAGAGTATAATTGGATTTTTGGTAACACAAAGAAAGAATAAACGTTTGACATGGTATATACCTCATACGTCTATTAACACACTGCATGCCTGTATCAAAAGATTTCATGTACCTCATAAATATAGTTGCTTACTACATACCCACAAAATTTTAAAAATAGAATCAAATACTTTTTAAAAGATGTTCCACACCACTACCCATCAACAAATTGTAAATTAAGCCCACAAGGAAATGTTTCTAACCACCATCAGAATGCCTAAAATAAAATATAGTGACATCACCAAATGATGGCATGGATGCGTAGGAATTTGTTCACTCACACATTGCTGGTGGGAATGTAAAATGGTATAACCACCCTGGAAAACAGTTCTGAAAAAGGTAAACACGTACCATATAACCCAGCAATTGTGCTCCTGAGCATTTATCCTAGAAAAACAAAAACTTATATTCACAAAAAAACTTGCATAGAGATGCTTTTAGCAGCTTTATTTTTAATAGGTCAAAACTGGAAACAAACCAGATGTTCTTTATTGGGCAAACGGTTAAACAAACAATGGTACATTCATACCATGGAATACTACACAGCAATAAAAAGGAACAAACTGATGTGCACAACAACCTGGATGATTTTCCAGAGAATCATGCTAAGTGAAAAAAAAGGTAATCCCCAAGGGTTACACACTGTATGGTTTCAGTTATATAATAACATTCTTGAAATGACAAAATTATAGAAATGTAGAAAAGGCTAGTTACAGCCCAAGATTAAACAATGGGTGAGGATAGGAGAGCGATGGAGGTGAAAAAGATAAAAGGGAAAAAATGAGGGGCCCTCGTGGGGATGGAAAATTTATGTTTATTTACCGCACCAATCTCAATAACTTGGTTTTGATATTATACTATAGTTTTTCAAGATATTACAGTTGGTAACAACTGGGTAAAGGGTACACAGGATCTCTGTATTATTTCTTACAACTACATGTTAATTTATAATTATGTCAAAATAAAAAGCTTAATTAAAAATAGACAAATCCCTTAATGAAAATGGAGGATAACTTATTTTTAATGTCTTATAGTGTCATCATCATTATTTCTTATGGATTTGCCCGAATCTTCATCTAGGGGTGGGGAAGACTATCCCTATGAAGAAAGCTTAAGGGACAGTAGAGGCAAGAGATAGGGACAGTGTCATCAGCAAGAGATAAATTGCAAATATATGTAATGGCTTTGGAATTGAAATGTTACATTCATATAAATTTCAGACAAAATGTCTTTTGGTAAAAATTACTTGAAGTATAGAGATTTAAATAAAGTCATTTAGAATACTCATATCACTCACGTTTAAGTCCATGATGAATAAGTGAGACCTGTACAGCCTCTAGGAAGTAAAATGTAGACGGGAAATGGTCCAAAGCTGTACAGTCAAGGTCTACAATTCTGCAGGACTTAGACTTCACCACAAGAGGGTGCAATGATTTCAACTATTGCATGGGCAGAAGAGACCAGGTACAGAGAAACTTGAGACAAGAATATGGAGATACGTGGAAATGATACTGTTTTATAAACAACCTTTTTAAACTGTATGCTTTCTCTGGCGGATATATTTGTGGTTAGTTTTTTTAATGACTGTAAATCAGTTTTTGAAAATTGTTAATTATTGAGCAAATCAAGGAAGGTGAAGCAAGATGGAAGGTATGTAAGAAGAAAATGGTTTTGATTGGGACTCAGTCCCTGAAGAGTCAGACAGGAGATCTCTCTCTTACTTCCTGTGGGGATGCTTCTCCTACAGCAGCTTACACATATGAAGAGACTTGAAAGCTTCAATACAAATAGGTATCAAATATCCATTTGGATGTGAAATTGACTTCCTCTGCTTTATATATCGATTTACAAAGAAAATGGTCTCAAAGAGAACCTAGCCAAAAGCCTTTGGCCACTTCGGTTAGAACAGGGTTATAAAAAAGAGTAAGAGATGAAAGGGGATGTTGGTGAGGGATGTAGCTAGGGTATTGGCAAAGCGAATTCTTTCTAGAACATGTGGACCAACTATGAGTCCCCATCCTCTTTCCCTAGCCCCACTCATGTAAATCCTGGTCTAGTAATTGATTCCAGGAGGCTACTCAGAGACCTCTGCGCTGGGTTCCTCCATAGAGGACTGGTGCCCAATCGATACCTACAAAGCTAAGAGACTCTGGACAGTTTGACTCCCTCCCACCCACCGGGAAATTCAGAGGGAGAAAGAGATTAGCTGCTGGATACTCAAGAGCTGAAGAAGGAGTTGAGAGTGCCCAGCCCACCTAGAGAAGCATTTGCCTTGGTCAATGGAAGTGGAGGAAGTTTTCTGAAGAACACATGCAAACTCTCCTATGCAAGAGAGAGCTTAGCTTCCTGCCAGACCTAGAGAGTCTGTAGCCTCCAGTCATGTGAGGACCTCTACATTTCCTTACAGCTCCTCCTCCTTCCTCTGGTTGGTCCTTGGTGCTGAGCAAAAAAGTAGCCACAGCAGATCTGAGCTAAGAAATTTCAAGCTAAGTTCAGAATTGTGATCATTGCATCGATTTGAACATTTTCTTTTTTTTTTTTTTGAGACGGAGTCTCGCTGTGTCACCCAGGCTGGAGTGCAGTGGCGCGATCTCGGCTCACGCAAGCTCCGCCTCCCGGGTTCACGCCATTCGTAGCTGGGACTACAGGCGCCCGCCACCACGCCCGGCTAATTTTTTGTATTTTTAGTAGAGACGGGGTTTCACCGTGGTCTCGATCTCCTGACCTCGTGATCCGCCCGTCTCGACCTCCCAAAGTGCTGGGATTACAAGCGTGAGCCACCGCGCCCGGCCTGAACATTTTATTTTCTAAATAGAGATTGTTTGTATGGCTAAAATTTGTCTGAAATACTATCTAAGAGTAACCAGAAAAGTTTTGAACTTGCCTGAATCTTCATTTACGGGCAGGGAAATATCCCTATGAATACAGTTCAAGGGAAAGCAGAGGCAAATATTAAGATGTGTTTTTTATTGTGGCGTTCCATTGACATTCTCTGAGGTTTAGCTAATTCATAAACATTGATTTGGTACTCGGCTTTGAATGTGTATTGTTTACCTGGCTGGTTGAGAGAGTGTTTCTGGAAAATAAGCTTTGTCTCTTCTGAGTTTTTGATCTATCTGGCCAATAACATGGAGTGAATTTTTAAAAACACCCACAGAACTGAACTACTCTCAGCAGCAATAGAAATAAGAGGCACGATGACCTGTACATTAAAAGTCCAAAAAAGTCCCAGTGGAATTCCCGATTTCCTTCCATTCCTACCAAACCTGTTATTCCTTTGGGCTTCCTCATCTCAGCATATGGCACCCACTTCATTTGGCTTCTCTGGTAAATCCCTAACAATTCTTCTTTATCCTCTCCTTTCCTACACCCTCCATTCAAGTAGGCTAAGAAGAGTCACTCATCTCCACCTTCAAAATGCATCACACATCTGGTTGCTTTCCAGCACTCAGCTCTCCATCCTGACCCATTCCTTGATCTCTAAGATGGACTCTTGCAATAGCCTCCTAGCAGGTCTCTGTACTCCTTCTCTTGCCCCCTTACAATCTAATCCGCTAATGCCTAGGTTGATCTTAAAAGAGTTAATTCCTACTCCACCAACACCTGTAATATTCGTGTAGTATCTAAATCTCTACAGTGGTCTCCAACACTTTCCACGATCTGACACTTTCCAGAATCACTTACATTATGTTCTCATTTCTATCCTTCATGACTCTGTGATCACACCAAGATCATTCACATCTCAGGGCCTTCATTCTTACTTCCCCTTGTTGCATCTTTCACGGCGTGCTCCTTAAGTCACTCAAAACATAATTTAGTTTTCTATTCAAATCTCATCTCCTCAGATAAATCTTTTATTACTAGCACTTCTAAAAAATGCACTCCTTCTCAGTCATTAGCTATATTTTTATATTGCTTTATTTTTCTTCTTAGTAGTTACTTGACATTTTATTATTTATGTTGGTTTATTGTCTGTCTATACCATGCGAACAGGGACTACGATTGTTTTGTTCCTTGAACACCTGGAACAATCCTAACAAATAAGCATTCAACCATTTTTTTTGTAATTAAATAATTTAGAAATTAATTTTTGAGAAAGTAAATACGTAGGATAATAAAAAGTGAATTGGATTTGGAGGTGTACATTTTAGGTTTTTTTTTTCACTCTTCAATTGTGTAGATTCGAAAAGAATAACGTTAACTTTCTGTTCCTTTCTTTCTTCTCTTTAAGGAAGGATAATCTTTAAGGCAGCCTGAAATTCTATGAGGTCCAAAACGAAGAGCCATCTCTGATATAGGATATTACTTCTGTTTCTTTACATTTTATATGCAAATTTATAAATCAATGAATTTTCATGTCTTTCTTGGATATAGTTAGATATCTATCAGACTTATTTCCTTTCTCTCTTCTGTCATTGAAGTTTTGTGGGCCATCTTTATGTGACAAGCACTGTGCCACACAGTTGTGAGGCAGATGATTCTGACATTTTTTCTGCTTGCAAGAAGCTCAAAATCTGAAAAGGAAGACAGAAGTATAAGCATATTCATTAGAATATAATTTGAAAAATACAAAACCAGAAATGTGTTCAATATACAAGGTGGAGTCACTTTGTCCAGGAGCTCCAAGTAGAATAATGAAGGGAGATTGTGTGATGCACCTTTTTTGAGTGTTGTACTGCTAGGAGGAAGAGAGGGAATGATGGTGGATGTGGATGGTGGTGTCCAGAAAGATAAATGCATAACAACCAGTCCACTGGGCCACTGATCTGGAAATCCTTGGCAATAGTTATCATCGTACTTCTGATAACATGTTGGGTACAAGACCCAGAAGTAGTGAACTAAGGAGCGACTGGGAAGGGTGGAAGAGTATACTTGTTGCCTTTCTTCTGGAAAGTTTGAGAAAGAGAGGAGAGAACTGGATAAGGAAAAGGGGTCAAGGAAGAAACTTTAAAGATGGAACAATCATAGGTGGTGTTGGGGAATAAGCCAACAGAGCCAGAGGAAGAGCTGGAATTAGTTACAGTGATGGAGCTGTGTGAGAGCTTTTGTTTCTTGGTAGGAGGTTGCAGGAGAATGAGATCTGGAGTGCCAAAAGGTGAGGAGAGCCCACCTTCTTCTGAGACAGAGTAGGCAAAGGAAAGAAAAGAATCAGACTCGGCATTTTTAGGACACAGCGAGGAGGTGAAATTCCCAATGGCCTGCTTTTTTTTAGTGAAGTAAATGTTTAAGGTCATGTGCTGAGCTGAAGGGAGTGAAGGTTGGGTCAGAGGAGATTTGAGGCAGTGAAACATTGGAATAGCCTCTAAGTGTGAATGTTACCCCTGAAATCCATTGGCTTACTAATGCCTGGCCAATGAAGAGATAGTGTTTCTTTTGACAATTATACTTTCAACTTAATGGGGTAGTTATTCTTGATGAGTCCTGTCTTTATCATGGGCTGTTAGTAAGCACTATATTGTGCGTGGGCTTACTCTTATTTCCAAGGCTAATTATTGTTAATATTGTTTTGCTGTTTTAATTTCCTAATAAGAAAGCACAATAAACAATTATGCTTAGAACAGAAGGCTCAGCATATAGTGGCCCAATCAAGAAGTCATGGAAGCACATTAGTCAGCTGAAGCATTTTAACTGTCAGCCAAGCAAGTGCATATAATCATCTTAAAATATATGGGGATATGCATGCATTAGTTCAGTACACACTTGTTTATCATCTACTCAGTGCCAGGTCCTTAGAAGCCAATGAGGATTCAGCAATAGAAAACCCAGTCCTCATCTACGAAGAGTAAATACTTTTGTAGATGTAGATTTGGGATTTATCCAATACATCTCCTGGATTTCCAATATTAGGATTAAATACTACAGGTGTTAATGTAACCTATGAGGAATATTTTAATTTAATTTAATTCAGGTTTCTGTAGTATCTCTGATGGTGCTACTCACTTGCAAATCACTGAGACTATATTTTATGTTACTAAACCGCATTTAGTGCCCCAGAAGCAAATAAATAATGTGAAAAAATAGCCTCTGGTACACCACTTTGTTTTTTACCCTCTGTGCTCAGCCTTCAAATTACCATTTTATGCAGGAACCTGCCCTTTATTTTAGCCACCCCCTCCATAGATATCCTTGAGCATTCTGCCAATAGTAAATAAATGATGACTGCTTTCCAAGCTCCTGCCTTTAGCCTCTGGGGGGCATCGTTGCCCTTTCTTACCCATCCATGTCTGTAAATAGGCTATTTAGGTGGGATACAAAGTAATTCATATGAAATAATAGAAGAAACCTTATAGGAAATTTCAACTTTATTACAATCATCTTGATCTGAGATAATATATCTGCCCATTTCTTCTTTATTTTTACCATTGAAATAGTTATTTCATATCACACTATTTATCTTTCAGCCATTGAGGTTGGAGAGAAGTTGTATTGACAGTAATCTCCAAAGGACCTTGCCAAATTCCTTCCTTCTTCCTTTCTCTCCTTCCCTTCTCACCACCTCTTTCTTTTTTCATTTCTTCCTTTCTTCATATATTCATTCATTTCAGAAGTATTTACTGAGCACATATTCTGTGGTAGGCTCTGTGTTAGATTTTATGGATATAAAGTGAACTAAGAAACTCTTTGCCCTCGGGGACCTTAAAGTCTAGACAGACACAGACAATACATGCAACGATTGCACTATCAAGCACTTAAGGCTGTGATAGTCGTAGACACAGGACACTGTGGGAGAACATAAGAGAGGACTTACAGAACAGTGTGAGAGTCAGGTAAGGCTGCCTTTAAATTGATTTGTTGAGGATGAGCAGGAGTTAGTCAGTGGAAGCTGGGTAGCGGGAAGGGAAAAATCTTGACTATCAATTTACAGTTTTTAGTTGAGATCCTTGATACAGAGGAAATTAATCAGAGAATTACAATAAAATTATTGTAGCATCTTCTGGAAAGGCCCAAGAAAGAATCCATTTCTTTTCTGTACTTCTGCTTGAAACTCTGACTTCCTTTCCCATCTATCAATTCAGATTTGAGTTGGGAGATACTGGAGCACTATGCACCATATTTACTTCTCAGGTTACATGGAATGAAAGGTATGAGATTTAATTCTGCCCACTCTGCTGTAGCTCATTGTTTCTAATACTATAGGGTCTTTTTATAAGGACGAATATAAGGACTGGATGGAAGTATGATCCATCACCCTCCCAACTGATGAGCAGGAGTGTGGATTCCTTCATTTCATTTAACTTTCCAACGTAGGCAGAACTTCGTTCTTACCTCCACGAAGTAGCTCCTCAACTCAGCCTACACATCAGAACTTTTCAAGGATGTTTTGAAAAGCATCGTTGCCACTATTCTTCCCCAGGAAATCCTGACTTGGGAAATCTGAGATGGGACCTAGACATTTCTGCTTAAAAAAAAAAATGCCGTAGTAATTTTGATATCAAGATGGTGTTAAGGATCAACATCTTTGACTATACTACAGTAATATCTTGTGGTGGAAAGTTTTACCATTTGAGGTCACATGAATTTGACTCCTAAATGTAGTTTTGTCACATAGTCACTGTGTGACCTTGGCCAAGTTACCAAACCTCTCTGAGCTTCAGATTTTTAATCTGTGAAGGGGCAGCAATAATATCTAGCTCACGGGCTTGGTGAACTCAGTAAAGGCTAGAACCCTCCTGTAGGAAACACTGGGGATTTATTGTGCATGAGGTTCGTAATAAAAGTGGAATTGTAGGAACCATCCTTTGTCAACTAGATTAGTGAAACAACTATTAATAAAACACCAATAAACGTTTACATTTCTTTGCTTCTCCTGAAGATGAGGTGAATCTGAAAGTGATTGAAGTCAGAAGGGTATTCGACAGCCAGCACTGTATTGTTGGTCCATGAATTTTTTTGTTTGAAATAGAGAATTTTTGAGCATCTGTTTTATGCAAGGCCTATTTATCTTTTTCTCTTAAATATGTATAAGTTTTATCCCTTCTGATACTGTCATAGATTAGTCTCTCACCTGCTTTCAATATTCTATGAGACTCCTAACTGATCACTCTGGCTTTAATCTCATTCATCTCCAGTACGTACAATCACACAGCTTCCCTGTTAAATTCCATCTCTTCCAGGATCACATCCAAGCTCCTTAGCATGGAAAGCAAAGCTCTTAAGAGCTACTTATTTCTTTATCTTATCTTATATCATCTTCCTCTTGAGCAAGGATTCTAATGAAACTTTAATGGTTCTGAACAAAATCTCTTGTGTTGGTACATTTTACGCAGGGCACTCCCTTGGTCTAGAAAACCTTTCTCCCCTTTGCTCCCTTTGTTGATGAGAGACAAAATTTTACCCTGTATTATTGAGTGCTTGGTTTGAGTGGATCACTTTGAGGACATTTGTATGTTTCTTAGATCCCCCTGTGTGGTATGTGTGGTTACTTTCATGTTACAGTAAGGGAAACTTGTGGTATAGAACATCCTATAAAACATTAGATTTTCTGGGCTTCAGTTTCCCTATCCTCTCTGAGAACTTTGTCCATTCTTTGTTATCACTGCTTTATTGGTATGAAGAGAGGGGAGGGAAGGAAGGAAAGGAAGAAAAGAGCCAGGGAGGGAGAAAGTTAAGAAACAATCAATTGGAATATGAAAGCAGGAACTGGGATTTCATCTCTTTATTGTCTTTGAATCCGCCTCATGCAGTGCAGTGCTGGGTTTGTAGTAGTTACAGTATATAGCTCAAATAAATACATAACATAAATGTGTGACTGCTTTGTTACTAGATGCTAAGTTTTATGAAAATATTTATATTTATTCCTCCATATCAAGGATGTGATTGGCATTTAAGTAATTTCAAATTCAGTTCAACTATCCTCTCTGACATCTGTGAAAAAAAAGTACACTACATTTTCATTTAGTCTGTACAACTGCTCTAACAGTCCTACTTTTTATCATTAGAACAATGTACCCCACCCAGTCCCCCCCAGTAACCCTTATCATCCCCACTCACTTCTACCTACATCCTCAATGAGGGCAAACTAAGCATGCAAAAAACAAAAACACAATTTTGGATTAAAAAAAAATCTGTTAGCAGGACTTGTCCAATGAGATAGTGTTTTTGTTTTTATGAAAGGGGTTGTCATTTACAGAAAACACACCCTGTTCCCAAAGCCTGTCCCCTGTTAAATGCTGTCATGTACTAAGAGTTAATTATGGGTCTTTCCACACAAACCTGGGGACCTCTGCTTCTTTGAAGATGGTTTTGTGTTTAGAAGTCCATAGAAATCTTACATGATATGGAACTATGTATTATAGATCATAAAACTCCGTGATTTGCTAAACAAACATTTATTGGTTAATGAAACTCAGCAAGTGTTTCAGCAAAAAGGGTGTAGCTCTATATCACAGAGGGTTTGCAGTTCACACATCTCAGTTTTGCAGTGATAAAGCAGTCATTAAAACATGAAAGCTCCTTAAAAATTACAGCTGCCAGACCAGATTAGGTTTATCTGAAGACGGATTAAATATGAGAGTATTTACCTCATATTCTAGGGCAATCCTTGGGAACACAGCTGTAAAAATAAAACAGAGAGAGGTCAGAGTAATGGGGGTACAGACTCTGAGTGTGGCAGTTCTTGAATGTTGCCCTGAACATCTTGGGCAGAAAGCAGGGTGCCTTCTGAAAGATTTTTAAAAGCCCTTTATAGTCAAATAGGTATTGGATTAAAATTCCAATTCTTTCATTTCTCAGGTAGATCTTTTATTAAAATGAGAAATCACATACGATCTCAAAATTTACTTCTGGCTGGCCAGAATTTCTTACTAACAATTTCTGATCTTTCAAGGACCACTTTCTAATGAAGAGCAGTGACAAAGAAAAATAGAAATTGGAATTTGAGGAAAAAGGTTACTTGTAATTATGTAAACACCTCAAGACCTAGCTGGGTCATGAGGGAAATAGATAGCTTCTCTGTACTTACTTTTATGCCAAACATTTATTTTATTTTCTATTCATTTTATATTTAATTTGTATACATATATCTCTTGCTATTTCATTAAATATATATAATAAATACTTTATACACATATATAAAATATACTTAGTGTACAAAGAGCTCTTCAAGGTCTAAGAAAAAACTTACAGTTCTTAGCTTTTCTAAGAACTCAATGTATAAATGGTCAAAAACTTCCGAAGAGAATGTTTGAAAAAATATTCAACCTCAGTAACATTTGAATTTCATTTAAAATTGAGTAATAATTGAATTTCATTTAAAAGAACAGTCAGATACCAATTAGCAAGATTATAAAAAGAATTGTCACTTCATGTGGCTGACGGTAGAGTGAAACAGGCAGTCTCAGACACAGGTGACATGAGATAGATTAAACAGAGTAAATTAGAAGACACTTTTCAACAACACTTTGGCAGCTCTTATGCAGAGTTTCTAAGACATTATGTGCTTGGAAATAGTAATTCCACTTCTGATCATCTATTTTAAGGGAATGATTAAAAAAAAATCTTTGGTGCACAAAGATGCTTATTGTAGCACAACTTAGTCTCAAACTTGAAACAACGTATTTAACAGTAGAGGAACACTGAGAAAATGTAGACGCATCATTTAAAATAATATTGACAAAGATTTTGTTGTTGGGGAAATGTTAATAATACAATATTATTTATTGCATATCAACTAAGTAAAAGGTACTCCTGCTGCTCCTCCTTCCAATATTACTAATAGAATCCAAAATGTATCTAGCACTTTCTATGTGTGAAGCACTCTTCTAAGCCGTTTCCCTCTAATAATTTATTTAATTCTTACACAATCTGGGGATGGAGGTGCTACTATTATTCCCACTTTACAGATGAAGAGAGTAAGCCACACAGACATTAAATGCGTGTATGTATATGTATCCATATATATACGTGGACATATACACACACCGCATTTTGTCATTTTGTTCATTCACCAGCTAATAGACATTTGTGTTGTTTTCACTTCCTTTCTATTATAAGTAATGCTGCTCGGAATATTTATGTGTAAGTTTTAGTGTGGACATATGTTTTTCTTTGTCTTGGATCTATACCAGAGTTAGATTTTGAACCCAGCAGCCATGTTTACATTCTGCACTTTTAAGCATGATGCTATGCTTAAGAGGAGGGAAATACCTTCAAATAGTAATAGCTGCTAATTCTAGACGATAGTATTAAGAATGACTTTTGTTCCATTATATGGATTTTTAATAGAAGTTTTCCATGATGAATACCTACTTGTACAATCAAGTAAAACCATATATTCGTAAATCTCATAAACTTCCTCTGTAAGGCTTTCAAACCTGTTTTTTTTGCCCTTTTCACTGTCTGAAACCAATCTGAAAAGTTACTAGAAGACACAATATTACGCAATCTAAAGATTTTCCGTTTATTAATGCAAGCAAACCTAGGAGTGAAAATAAAACTAGAATATAACAAGATGGCTTGACACGATAAGAACAGATGAAGTAGACTCACAAGAGTGAAGCTGAATAGACACCGGTGTGGGAAGTATCTGGGAAACGAGAGGAATAAGAGAACAGAATTTCTTGGAATCTGGGCAATTCCCTTGCACATAGTACATAGCATAAAGAGGAAACGTGTCTTTTTCTTTCCTTACCATAATATCCTGGGGCCTAGCAGAGTGTCTAGCCCATCATGGATGCTAAAATATGTTTTTCCTGTGAATGAATAAATGTGTGCCCTGGTGACCTGGAGGCTAATCCCTAATGCCAACAATACCCAGCTGGCTAAGCCTGGGTTTCCTGATTCCAAACTGCCTCTCTGCCCTTTCGTCAGAGTTGAGCTCCTGGTTTCTGAACTGCCCACCTGGTCCTGACCCACTGCCTTGTCTGACCTACCTGTGCTCTGTGACTCAGGCTGACTGCTCATGAGCTCTGAATCGCAGCTCCATTTCGGGACAGGCCAGCCCTTCCCTGCATTCCTGTTCTGACTCTCTGCGCTGCTCACTCAGCTCGGCTCACTCAGGGTGGTTTCCACCCTGTCTTCATTATCGCCAGCCATGCCTGATTGCAGAGAAGGATTCTCCTGGGCTGGTTCAACTGCTTCCCATGAATGCCCTCTACTTGTATCTCCTAGTCCCCAGGTTACCATGGAATTCGGGATTTGGTGAAGAAAGAGGCTCTAGGACTTTTACCCCTGCAAAGTCCTTCTCTTTTATATTTATAAAAGCAATAACAACTTGGCATTTGGTTTAGGTTTTTTTTTTTTGAGATGGAGTCTTGCTGTGTCGCCCAGGCCAGAGTGCAGTGGCGCGATCTCGGCTCACTGCAAGCTCCGCCTCCTGGGTTCAGGCCATTCTCCTGCCTCAGCCTCCCGAGTAGCTGGGACTACAGGCGAATGCCGCCACGCCCAGCTAATTTTTTGTATTTTTAGTAGAGACGGGGTTTCACTCTGTTAGCCAGGATGGTCTTGATCTCCTGACCTTGTGATCCGCCTGCCTTGGCCTCCCAAAGTGCTGGGATTACAGGCGTGAGCCACTGTGCCCGGCCTGGTTTAGGTTTGTTTGAAGTAAAAATTCTGCTGGAAAGAAAAGGTTACAATAATCACGGTTCTATCTTTTTCCTTAGAAATACTCATGTAACAATGTCACCTGTAACTCCATACCTGTGCTCTCGCTTGATCTATAGGCTTTTATTTTACCATCTAAATAAACATTTCTACTTAAATACCTCATTATCCTAAGCTCAACAGCAACAAAAACAAAGTCATCACCCTTCTCATTCCATTTTTCTTTCCACCTCCACCAATTGAAGCCACTATTTACATAGCTAATCAGGCATTTCCAACTCACCCTTGCCTTCTATGTTCTTACCTTTATCCAATTAGTATTCTCAAGGGATTTTTTTTTTCATTTTTTTCTTTTGAAATGCCTTTGGCATCAGTTCTTGTTTTTTATTTCGCATGTAAGATCCTGCCACTCATTCATGTTTAAATAGAAATGTGCCTCTATTGACCCCAATGGCTGCGGATTTTTTTCATTCTCTATTTTTCTTTCATAAGATTGCTAGACTAACCATTGAATGTTGTTCTCCAATTCAGTACTCCTCAGTGTAATTATCACCACTATTTAATGTTATGGCTTTTTTATCATCCCCAAAAGAAACCCATATCCATTCTAAGAATTTTGTCCTTAAAGTATCCAACTAAATGCATAGCTTCTATCTTTCAAATTTCTCTATTGTCTCATCGCAGCCTAACAATTCATAGCAATTAGACTCTGCTTCTCAAATGTCTCCTTGGCTTTAGACAGGCCCCCAGACACATGTGTACACCATGACAGCACCCGCCTCTGAAGCTTTCCTCTGACCTTTTTCTTTGCCTAGAATCTACTCCCCAGTTTCTTTCTCCAATTCAAATTCCAGTCATTCTATAAAATCTTCTTTTTCCAGGAAAACATATCTCACTAAGTCATCAGTATTCTAGCACTGATAATCTATAGAGCAAATATTGCATTTTCTAACTGTATTAATTGCTCTTTTATTAACTATTCATTCTTTATGTCAATTGATCTTCTTACCCAAGAAAAATGTAATCCCCTTTTCGACCAAAAAACAATGCCATTCAATTTCCTATTATCTAGCATATGTGCATAATAATACCTACTGCTTGAGTGATTCCAGATGAGGAAAGATTTAACTTGACAAAGAGAATTCACAGAACACTTTTCAGAAGAACTTTGTTATTTCCTTTGTAGGTAACATCTGATCTAGAGATGTTAACACATTAGGATGATCGGACTATTTTTGTATGCTACATTTAATAGTATTTGAATGAGATGTTTAACTTTTAACTTTATACCTTTATAATTATTTGGTATTATTATAGAATATTTTAATTGCATTCTTGATGTGTCAGTTGATAATCTTTTAAATCAAGCATACCACCTTCAGATAAAGATAACTGCCAACTGCTTCTCCTGCGATTGTGATCTTGTAGGTCATGGCAGAATACTCTGTAACTTGAGCTTAGACCTTTTAAAATAGGCATCCTTGAGCATATCCAAAGCTAATGTTTTCCTCATTCCAGTTATTTCCCTTTCCATCTTCTAGGAATATTTCCTTCCCTTTTATTGACTTCTGTCTTTTTGCTAATTAACTTCTGCATCATCATTAAGAGTTCCCTTCTCTAGTGAGCTACCTGGAACCTAAGAGGTGTGAATCCTGTGTGTTCCCTCAGTCCTCTGTGCATGCCCCACATCATAGCACTTACAAGGTATTGCCTGTTAACTTGACTAAATCCTCACTAGACTGTAAATCAAGGAGAGCAAGGTTAAGCCTATATGGAATCAATATGAGCTATGTAACAATGGATCTTTGCAATATAAGAGAAGTGACTGGTTAAACAGTCACATTCACCAGTTGTTTTTCATAATAAAATTCCACACTTCATAGAACTTTCCTACAATATATTTGATTTTCCAATTATATATTAATTTTTAAATCATATATATTATAGAAAAAACTCCATAAAGTGTGGAATTTAATTATTTCTCCCTATAACTGTCAGTTCATTGGAATCTTTGTCACTGTTCATGCACTCTGCATCATTGTGGCAATACTATTTTGTGCCCTTTAATTTATTTTAGGCACATATGACTTTATATTAACACAGTCAACATAAAATCTTTGGTTCATTCTTAAATCACTTAAGTGCCCATTCTTGACAGTATTTTAAGACTACTTATATTTCCATCACTACTTATATTTCCAAGGAGATAGGTTTGTTTCTTTTTATTTGGATTCTATACACAGCAACAATTATGAACTTTATACCTTGTGATTGTTCCTGGCAGAACCTTTAGTAAATAGTTATGCAGGTAACTTGAAAGATCTGGTAAATATGTAGAATCTGGTCATTGGGTCCCTGATAAGGATAATTACTATTACGTTGGGTTGCCTTCACTGAAGGGCAGACTTCTTTTTAAAAGTGCTTTTCAAATCAAGTCATCATTTGTCTAGAGGGAGGTTGTCTCCTGGAACAAATGGAGTAATCAGCTTTTAGACTTTCTATGTAAGTCAATCCCTTTAGGGTGGAGGGACAGTGGTACAAACTCTTACTCAGATTTTGTCATAATAGTCATTGCACTTGGAGAACCAATTCACACGAACTCAAGGTTAGGCTGAAATTTCTGGGAAGTTAGGATAGGGTGGGGTCAGTGGAAATTAAACATGTTTGTTATATATTAATTTATTTTCTTTACGCAAAAACTATGTATGGAAGAACGAGTCACATTCTAGACCCCAAAGTGGCACTCATGGGTCAGTTGAACAGAGAGTTTCCTGCAAGATTTCATGATGGGCTGTGCCCCTAGGCCACCAGTATGTGAAATGTAATGGCCCCCATTTCAACTGAGTGAGTCAAGCAAAGAAGGAATCATGCAGTAACTGACATTTTACACCATTCTCTCGCTTCCAGGACTTGTGTTTCATCACATCTATCTCTTACTTGTCTTATCCTGTAACAGTTGAAAATTCCATCTTGTTTTGCTAGCAATTTGTGTCACAGCCAACTTCCACTTTTTGGGTCAAAGATGACTTTGAGGAAAGAGACTGTGGCAACCTGAGAAGATGGTGATGACTCTGAGTAGATAAACGAGGTCTCCAATTGTCACAAGTCAGCAAATATTTGCTGAGACCCAGAGGCTGTAACAGTAGTTAATGACATTGTTCTGTTGCTTTGTAGCTCTGTCAATTTACTGAGACAGAAAATATGATTATGTCACCAATAGAACCATGGCCTCCAGAGCAGCCCATTAAAGGCTTAGAAGCCTGTAGGCAAAATGGGTCCTGAAAGGACAATCATCTATTAGTCATGACATTAAAGTCAGTACTCCAGGCATTTACTCATTGCAGCTTTTTCTATTTTACAAGTTTAAGTATCTCAGATTTCACTTACTCCATAAACCCTTATATTAAAAAAAAAAAAGTAAAGAGAAAGCTCATTTCAAGTTTCAAGTAAAACTTTCCAATTTGGCAGAGGTACTAAATTAATTTTCATTAATTACTCAGCATGACAATTATTCACACAGCACCTAGCTCTGGGGTAAAGGTAGTGAGCACGTCTGAGCTTGTAGGTCAGGGGTTTCAGAGGTGTGGGTTCAAGTCTTAGCTCTGCATCTGCATAACCTGGAAAAGGTAAAAAACCCATGGTTTTTGTAGCGCACATTTTCAAAGAGTTTTTAATATGCCTGACACTGTTCTGAGCACTTTATATTTAATCTCCGGAACAACACTATCAAATAAGTATCTATCTATCTTCATTTTAAGGATGGGGAAAGTAAGGCACGGAAAAGTGGAAAACTGTCTAATGGAATGGAGTAAGGAGAAGGCAAAGTAGGGTTCCATTCCAAGTAGGGTTCCATTCCAAGTAGGGTTCCATTCCAAGCAAGCTGCTATAAGAGCCGGTGCTACTGACCACAGTGCGCAATCGCTCTTCATAAGATCCCATGCTGCAAACACTAGAGAAAAAATCCCCTGGGAATAGTCTGTCTATTTCTGCATAAATTTAGTATCCAATCAGGCCTTGAATCAGTAGAAACTTGGATATATACATGGCACATGTATACATATGTAACAAACCTGCACGTTGTGCACACGTACCCTAAAACGTAAAGTATAATAATTAAAAAAAAAGAAACCTGGAAATATCTACTTCAAATATAATAAAGGTAAGGCAGTCCTTTTTGAAACTTTTCTTGGGAGCTAAAAAGTTAACTAACATTATTACAGATTTATAAACAAGGTTTTATTTGACATGGGTCCCAAGAGGCTCATAAATATCTTCCAAAATATTGTGGAGACTTACTGGCTAAATCTCTCACCTGTGGCTTTGGCCAGTGCTGAACTAGTGTTTTTTGCTGAGTATAGTCAGTGATTTTTGTACTCTTATCCAATCTACTGAGTTATACCCTGGGGCCCATCTTTTATCACATTATTTTGAAAATCCTAAATTACCTGTAAATAAAAAAGAAATCAATTTGCCTGTGCTTTGCTGAAAATTAGGTTCTGGTTGAACTTTAAAAAAAATATTTTTCTTGTCAATAACCAAACTGTGCTCTTGGAGTTTAAATTAATTATTCTAAGACCATACATTGTTCAATGGCCAACCACGGAGTTGAAAAGCCTGACTTCATTTAGTTTATCTATAACCAATGATTCGGAATGTTAAATTTAGCCATATGATAGAATAAGCATGAAGAAAACCATAGGAAAAGTGTATTTTCAATAAGGGATTTGAGAAGAGAATCAGATCTCTCTCTATCTTTCTCTCTCTCTTTGTGTGTGGGTATCTGTGTGTTGTGTGAAGGTTAAGAAAGATGACCTTTCAAAAGTAAAGAGTAGCCATCAAAAGTCTGTTTAATTACTAATGTCTTCAAAAGTTTCTAAGGTAAAATATCTTTTTTATCCTTTGACTACCTCTTGTGAAATGCATTTGGGATATTGACCTCACCTTTCACCTCACTCCTGTCTCTCATTCTCTTATGATTCATATAACAACTCCACCCCTTCTTTTCCAAAAATGTGTGGCAGTTGTGACGGAAGTACTTCTGAGTCAGTCAGAAGTAGGGCAGAATGCCAAATGGCTGAGTCACTCCCCAGAACTTGGAGGAGGAGACAATTAGGGAATTAACTTCAGTTGTGGGGGTAATGGTTTATACAGTGGTTTGTGCAAGCTCACTTACTACCTGTGACATGACAGGAAATTCACCTCAATTTTTTAATTCAAACACCTACACTACTCTTGTCTTAACCTGTTGGGTATGGGTACTATCAGCAAAAACATCCTTTCTTTTTTATTTTTTTCTGAGACAGAGTCTCCCTCTGTTGCTCAGGCTGGAGTGCGGTGGCATGATCTCGAGTCGCTACAACCTCTGCCTCCCAGTTCAAGTGATTCTCCTGCCTCAGCCTCCCCAGTAGCTGGGATTACAGGAACAGACTACCATGCCCAGCTAATTTTTTATACTTTTAGTAGAGATGGGGTTTCACCATGTTGGCCAGGCTGGTCTCAAATCCTGACCTCAAGTGATCAGCCCGCCTTGGCCTCCCAAAGCGCTGGGATTACAGGTGTAAGCCACCACGCCCGGCCTACGATCCTTTCTTTCTTTCTTTTTGAGATGGAATCTCACTCTGTCTCCCAGGCTGGAGTGCAGTGGCGCAGTCTTGGCTCACCACAACCTCTGCCTCCCAGGTTCAAGTGATTCTCCTGCCTCAGCCTCCCTAGTAGCTGGGATTATAAGCATGTGCCACCAGGCCTGGCTAATTTTTTTTTGTATTTTTAGTAGAGACGGGGTTTCTCCATGTTGGTCAGGCTGGTCTCGAACTCCCCACCTCGGTGATCCACCCACCTCAGCATCCCAAAGTGCTGGGATTACAGGCGTGAGCCACCGCGCCTGGCCAGACAATCCTAAGACTTTCTTTATAAGTTTTAGAGTAGGAAAAAATATCGTCAGCAACTTAGGATCACTGCTATTTCATTTTTCTTGAAATGGGTCCAATAGGGTAGCCAAATTCATTGGGTGAGGGTTCTACAGAAGGCTCACAAAATGAGGATCAAGTACAACCAGGTGTGTACTATTAGATATTATAATAGCCTTATACATTTGGGCTGAGAAGCACTCCATTGTGAAACTTGAAATACCCAAGAAGTAAAAAGCAAAAACAAAAAAGCAAATAAAAACTGTTACAAAGAGCTCCTATATAATACATTATTGCACCTATTTGTCTTATATTTGACCTAAAATTGAGTCTAAAATTTGATAAGGTGTTTTTACATTTCACTTGAAAAAAGTAACAAACGTTCGAAATATATGGGGGCAAATCAAGCATACGTTGATCTTTAACTCATTTAGATATCATACCAGCAAGTGATTCTGGACTTTATTTCCCATAGTGAAGATGAAGAGATCTGTGTTCCATTTCATTGTAAGGCTGACAAAATCATCTCTCTCTACCATATATGTCTCCATTATGTCTAGGGTTCGTTTTTTAGACATGAATTTAAATTCATCTGTGTATCTCTCACCTTTTCCACATGAGAGTTAGGTAGGAAGTTACAAAGGAGGGATTCTATTCTTTGGGTTGAGAATGGAAACAGGCTTTGAATGCTACATGGCCATCTTTCAAATGTTATGCAATAGAACTTCAGCAATGTATTACATTCAAATGGGCATTGTGGAAAGTTTGAGAAAAGGAAGCAAGAGTAGCAGCCCACTCCCATTGTTTGGTGTGGCAGAAGGAGTCTGGTAAACACAGAATTGAGAATAACTGAGATGGAAACAATGTTCAGAATCAAAGCTTACGGATCAATATTTGGAAGACAATGAGAGTCAATGACCAGAAAAG
Source organism: Hylobates moloch (assembly GCF_009828535.3). Classification (NCBI taxonomy): domain Eukaryota; kingdom Metazoa; phylum Chordata; class Mammalia; order Primates; family Hylobatidae; genus Hylobates; species Hylobates moloch. The sequence continues at coordinate 57,956,417 of NW_026652277.1, forward strand.
AAGAATATTGTCTTTCAGTCTATATAGAGTGCAAAAGTGGGCATTCTTTCCATCGGTCCTTTCCTCTGTTTCTACCTTGTGTGATTGTCCAGTTCTTTATAAAACATGTGGTAGAGTCTTGGGAGACTCCAAACTGGTCAGTTTGTTTCTTTGCTTTTTTGTTTTAATGTTTCTTTGCTTTTTTGTTTTCTATTCTGAGAACCTGCTTTCTTGTCAGCAAGGCTTAATATTTTATTAGAAAACATTGTGAATTTTCTCAGTAAAGACAGTGCATTTACTTCTTCCTTCATATCTTTGATAGAACCTAAGAGGTGCTGTGTTCTCAGTAGGTCCCAATCCTCAGTGAAAATGATACTTCATCTTTCCCATCTTGTTTCTGAATAAGTTGAAAAGTAATAGACATGAAGGCTAAATTATCATTGTCTTCCTAAGAGAGATCAGGTTAGAGTACTGGGCTTTAGATTTGTTAACCAAGTGGACTTGCTAATGTTGAACTCAGATTTAGGAAGACCGACTCCAGTCACAGCAACATGGGCCACAGGATGGGACTGTCTAGGCAATGCTTTGTCCAAGGAGGCACAAAGCAGAATTTCTACTCTCCATGGCTAGATTCACTCTTATCAGGAATACCTGGGAGCTGAGCCAGGCATACCCAGTTATTTTTCCAAATTTATCAGATAAGTCAGTCATCTCTCTAAATATGAAATGAGCAAAGATGTTAAGAGAGATTCATGAGTATGCAGTTTGAACTCCCTTCATGGGAAGGAAATGCCAGAATTTGGGAAGAATCATCCTTCATTTGCATTTGCCCTTTGGTGAATGTAATGAATGGCCATTTGTGGACACATCATGTGTTTAGGTTGTGCATATATGTATACTGGGATAATGCTTTATGCTGGAGGTAATTTAAAGAAAATGTTAAATAATAGAAAGACTAGTTTGTTTTATTATGGGGAGTTTGGATTTTGTGGCAGGGAGTTATTCCTCTTTTTTCCAAATTGTATGTTTTCTATATGTGTTATATAGTAAATCCCATCATATCACTTGCTTATTTAAATTGCTCCAACAGCTTCGCACTGCACTTAGACTACAATCCAAACTCCTGTGATGGCCAGAAGGCCTAGCAGGCCTCCACATGGGGCCCTTGCCTACTCTGATCTCTCATATCTCCATGATTACTCTGGTCCAGGAACAGCCATAACTTTTTGTTGTTGATGGTCATTTTATTGATTTTTTAAAAAATTGATTACACAAAACTCATTTCCACTTAAAGCATAATTGTTGCTCACTTTACCTGGAGTCTTTGCATGTCTGAGTGCTTCTTGTCATTCAAGTATTTGCTCAGATGTCATTTCCTCAGAAAGGCCTTCCTTGACCACCTAGTCAAAAGTAGTCACCTGGTGACTTAGTCATCCAGTTGTTCTATTCTCTGCACAGCGTTTATTGCAATCAGACATTTGTGTTTGTTGTTTATTTATTGTTTATTTTATTTCTCCTGTTGGTGGTCTGAAAGCTCAATGAAACCAGTGGGGCTGTCCATCTTCCTTGCTACTGTGTATCTCAGTCATGCATTTGTTAGGAGCTCAACAAGTGTTTGGTGAATGAGTGAATAGTTCCCCTCATCACACTACTGCTGAGCATAAAAATCACCCTGTGTATACAGCAATTAGTTCAGAGGCCACGCCAAAATATAATGTCAGTTTTGGACATAGATTAAAGTGAGGATGCATTTCCTAACAAGCTCGTTGCCAGCTAACACAAAGAAATGAGCGTTGTTAACCAAAATATACCTTCACAAACTTGAGAACAATCACTATAGTTTCAGAAAACTTCATGAGATTTCACTGGCTAAAATATTTCAGTAGCTAGTAAGTATTCCCATGGGTCAAAAGCAGTTTTCATTCAACATTACTTGTTTTTCAAAATGATTTGTGTTGAAAAGATTGGCATGGGAACAGACCCACAGATATTAGTCTAGATCTCAAACATTGTCTGTAAAAACAAAGGTACTATGCAGACTTCAAAAACTAGGTGTGTCATTGTTTGGGGATAATGAACCAGTATGGATAATCTAGTCTCGTATCTTACATTAGAACTGCCTCTTATGACTGGCTTTTAGGGGAATTTTATCTTTGAGGCTATGATTTGACTTTCTACCCCCTGCTTTATCCTAATGGAACAACTTAGAAAGGTTGAGTATTTCAGGGGTAACTCTGATACAAGGTTGAATATTGTTTGAGATTGAATTTCAGTTTTGAAGATTTTGTTTGCTGTGCATCTCAGTGTCCTGAAGGGAGGCAGGCAAAGTGTGCATCACTATGGCACAAGTATGTTTGTGCATTTCCCTCTTTCACCATCTTCCCTCCAACCAGGTCTTCTAGATACATATGGACCATTAAGTAGTAGTGTTGATACTCTTGTTTGTCTCCTTCATCCCAAAGTATTTGTTTAATATCCAGCAATGTGATGAGGAAGGTGAGGCCTCCTCCAAGAGCTGGAGCTGCACATGAGTGAGTTCATGGTAGCCTCAGGTTTAGGGCATGGTCCTGGAAGGGAGCAGTTATTTTCTTTTCTTCATCTAGATCTGCTTAATTTATGTGTGTGTGTGCGTGTGTGTATATATGAATTGCTTTTCCACAGGAATTGCTTTTTCATTGTGAGCATTTGCTAAATCCTGGTCTCTCATGCTTAATTTCATGCACCTATAATTCAGGCACACAGATTTATCTAGACTATGACTCAAGGATCTCTGAGGTTTATACTGAATTTCTAGACTTAGCTTAAAGTTTCATCTTTGTTAATATGAAGTGGTTCCACAGATCAACAAAATAGTTTCAAACATGAGGTGAGGTGTACCAACGGTCCATTTTTACATTGTCATTTTGATTCTATTAGCCACTAGCTTGAATACTGCCAGATGTGAGTGCTAGAGTGAAAGTGGTGAAGAAAAGTTGATACATCTGAGCCAAAAGGAGATATGCTGAATTCCACTTTAAACTTAGAGGACTACTTAAAGGAAGTCTTGCTTCTTGAGTTGAAGAAAATAAGCACAATCCAGTAAATTCAATCTCTTTTGGAGGGGAGTCTGCCTCAGGACCTGGTCTTTTTACTCATGTCAAGACCAATTCCTTCCTAAATTCCCCTGCACAAAGAGAATGCATGGACTGAGGGGCTATGTCCTAGAATCTGTCTTGGTTTAAGATTTTACCCTATTTGCCAAGGATTAGAGGGTAAAGAAGTATAGTTTGTGGAAAGCGATTAAGATAAAGTCATTGACCTGCATGTTATGTCTCATAGCATGAAGAAAAGCACTAAAAGTTCACTGTCATCCTTAGTATATACGAATTGCCAGAAACCCACTCAATGGGGAAAGGGATTTTATCTTTTTCACTGGTGGGGCTAGAAAAGTACCTAGTAAAAGATTAATGGATATTTATTGAAAAATTGGATCAATGCATCGATGAAGACCTTACATTCTGTCACACTTATCTGAGTCAGAGTTCATTTGCCCCTGATAAATAAATTCTCCTGCTTCAGGCCTCAGGTCAGATCAAAAGAGGAGACCACATCATAATGAGGTGATTTACCAGCTCAGATCCACATCATACTCCTCATTTTTCACTTACAAATACATTACAGTTTGAGGAACAGAAAGCATGACCATACATCCCTGCAAATACTTAGCTTGTGAACAGGTCCAGAGATAACCCACTAGATAAGCCCGTTGCATCATTCAAGAAAATCATTTACTAGACCAAGAAGGAATCCAGCTTTTCCTTGCACGCAATGGGCAGGTGAGTTCAGAGAACAAGGGGACATGCTGTAGGATTTTTGCTGCATTTCAAGCATTGCAGGGCAGTTACAAGTTAGGGTGAGCTGGGTCAGTTTACTTAGCACAGCTTACCAATGCGTTTCGTCAGAGGATCGATAGGTAAATTACTTGTGACTGGGCTCTGGAAAACCCAACTCTCACCTGGAAAGGTCAGAAGGAAAAAAATACATAAACAGTTAACATTAATTTTCTATGAGAATTAGACCTTCTTCCATTTGTAGCTCTAGGTTTGTGCACAAATTGATAAGCCACCAGGTAATCCTAGGAAAAGTACTACAATTATCTTTGTGGATGTTTGTCTGGACTCGATGCTGTATTCTGCTCCTGAGTTATTAAGAAGTAGCTAACCTTATTCATACCTGAAACCTACTGATGTCTAAAGATGTAAGAGATTATATAGATTCTTCTCTAAGGAAAAGCAGTAGGAAAAATATTCTGATCTTTGTGATTTCCTTCTCAGTTTCGTGCCAATTTCTAGACATATTTACAGAATATAATTACAGAAATCAAACAGTATCAAACAAATCATCTTTGGTCTGTCAAGAATATTCAGTCCTAAGATAAAACAAGTCAGTTTAGATTTGAGGAAGATTAGGAAGAAGATTTGTGGAATGACATTTAAGAAGTTAAGAATGCCTGGTTTCATTCAGAATTTTCAGATGTGTCCTATTGGTGAATGGGCTTTATTTGTAGTTCTTATGTAGGTTTATTTTTTTTGGTAATGTTTAAAATGTTTTCTGCTAAGATTGCCTTTCTAACTCAGAATTTCCTTCCGTGCTCTGAGAGGATTTATTCTAGAGATAAGCATCGATATCTATGGCTAATAATTATTTAACAGTTATTACTTACTAGCATTACAATGACTCTATGAGACAGATTCTACATTGGTCTGAGGTTTGGATAGCTTTATTTTTTTTTAAATAAGGCCTTTTTATTAACTCAAAATTGAACATTAAGCTAAGCACTTGAACTATAAAACTAGAGAAATTATAAGAAAAAAATCTTTGTAGTCTTGAGGAGGCAAAGATTTCTTAGAGCAAAAACAAAGAAACAACAAGAAGGAAAAATGCACCCAGCATTGAAAGATGTTAAGAAACTAAAAGGTAAATAACAGATTAGGAGAAAATATTATAAAATTGTGTCTGATAAATAACACAATCGAATAAGAAGAGGATAACCTGATTTTAAAATGATTTGAACCCATGCTTTACAAAAGAAAATATAAGAAATGCATGAAGTCCATAGAAGGATCCCCAATATCACAGTCATCAGGGACATGTAAATTCATACTGTGATGGAATACTACTACAAACCCACTAGAATGGCTAAAAATCAAAAGATCTACAATGCTGAGATATGGTAAAGATGTAGAGCAATTACAACTCTCATTATTGGTGTGGGGATGCAAAATGATATAATCTTTTAAGAAACAGTTTGACAGTTTATTATATAATTATATATTTACCATAACAGCATTCCCAATCCTAAGTATTTTCCAAAGTGAAATAAAAGCATATGTCCAGAAAAGAATGTGTACTCTATTCATATAGTAGCTTTTAAAAATAATAGCCCTAAATCAAACCCAACCTAAATCAACCTGTGAATGAATAAAAAATGTTTATTATATCCATTCAATGAAATGTATCTTATAATAAAAGGGAATGAACTCCTACATATGTACCAACATGAACAAATCTCAAATCATTATGCTAGCTGAAATAACACAAGCGCAAAAGATGGCATATGTGTGATTGTATTTGTATGAAATTCTGTAAAAGGCAAAACAGTAGTTACAGAAACCAGATTAGTGTTTATCAAGGGCTAGGAGTAAGGAGGAGATAACATGGACACAGTGAATTCGTTTGTGTCTTAACAGTGGTGGTGGTTACATGACTGGATGCATTTGTCAAAACTTATTGAACTGTACACTTAAAATGGGTATATTTTTATTATATGTAAATCATGCCTCAAAAAATCTATGTTACTGTGGCAAGATTATATGAAGAGATGTTTTTAAAGTTGCTTCTCTTTTCCTTTTCTTGTGCTATTGCACTTAACCATGATTTTGGCGCAGCATTTGCTTTTTTATAAACTGCCAAGAGGGAGGACACAGATGCAACTCAGAACTGTGCTGTCCAATGTAGTAACCACTAGCCACATGTGCCTATTTGAATTTCAGTTAATTAAAGTTAAATGAAATTTAAAATTCAGTATCTTAGTCACATTAGAAGAGCTCTTGATACCACCTATCAAGAGCTAAATAGCCACAGGTAACCAGAGGCTACTGTACAGGGTAATACAGTTATACATAGCACATTTTCATTGTCACAGAAACTAGACAGTACTGGCCTAGAATACATTGCTTCTTCCCTTCCCCCTCCCCTCCCCCTCCTCCTTCCCCCTCCTCCCTCCCCCTCTCCCTCCCATTCCATCCCCTCCCCTCCCCTCCCATCTCCTCCCCTCTCCTTCCCTCCCCTCCCATCTCCTCCCCTCCCCTCTCCTTCCCTCCCATCCTTTCCCTTCCCTTCCCTCCCCTCCCATGCCTTCCCTTTCCTTTTTTTTTTTTTTTTTTTTTTTGACAGGGTCTCACTTTGTCACCCAGGCTGGAGTGCAGTGGTATGATCATGGCTCACTGCGGCCTCAAACTCCTGGGCTCAAGCCATCCTCCCTCAGCCTCCTGAGAAGCTGGACTACAGGCACGGACCATCACACCTGGCTAATTTTAACTTTTTTTTTGTAGAGATAAGGTCTTACTATGTTGGCTAGGCTGGTCTCAAACTTCTGGCCTCAAGAAATCCTCCTGCCTCAGCCTCCCAAAGTTTTGGAATTATAGGCATGAGCCACTGCACTCAGCCTAGAATACATTTCTGAATAAATTTTATAAGCATGTAGCACAAACAGAGTCTGAATGCCTTTGATTTGCAAAAGTTGCACTTCGTTAGATGAGAAAGAGTACTCCCCCACACCTCAGAAGAGGGTATTAAAGTATTTAAGCGTGAGCAGTGTGTTTAGCATCATCCTGGGTAGGAGAGTACATAGACAATGAAAATGGGTCATGATGGGTGTCAGAAATTTCAGGAGAAGGTGTCAGACCACCAAGAGAGGGACTAGTCAAGATGAATGAACCCTCAGAAGTTGCCAACAAGGATAGAGAGAATCAGGCCTACCAGGCATTCTTCTCAGAATGCCAGGACCATATGCAAGACCCCCTAAGCTTAGCTCACCTCAGAAAAGAGAAAGGAAGGGAAACTTACAGGGAAATAAGAGGTTCTAGAATTTGACTGGGGTGCTACTTAAAGGAGACATGAATTTTAAACAGAGATGATCAGGTTACCATTAAGATAAAGTTGTTAGCCACCTGTAGAGATAAGCCTTGTAATGTAATAGGAATTCAGTTAAAGGGAAATAAAATTCATCTCACTTTACCAAATCAGAAATTCCCATACATTTTCTAACAGAAACTCAGAATAAGAAATACATTTCCTATCCTATGATAGTATGCCTTTACACATATATAATTGAAACAAAAATTTACCCCATCTATTTGTAATGCAATGTATTTTTATCCTAATCTATTTCTTTCATTTGAAAAAAAAAATGTTGGTCAAGATTTACTAAGTTAGTTTCATAATCCTTGATGGCCAAAATCCAGAGTTGTGAATACAGTGAAGTAAATTTTTCATTTGAGAAGAAGGAAGATGAGAAGAATTAGTTAGCATAAATGATATTGAATAAGAGTTACATCAGGTTTTTCAGATAACTATGGTGGGTTTTTTTGTTTGTTTTTAAATTTTATTTTATTTTTCCTGCAAGGTGAGAGTCATGGATCTTTGGCAAGTAAATCAGTTAGAAGAATGATGTAGTCATTTCTCGACCTTTACCACTTTTAATCTAGAAGAGGAAAGTTCAAAGAGTAAAAAGTGTAGAAAAAATATGGTTTATTGGTTTCTCTGAAACTAGATATTTACAGATGAAAAGAAGCTGCTGGTAGAGGGGTAAATATAACATTAAATTTAAACCAATTAGACAATGGAAGAACATGCTTAATGAATTCTGTTACTAAGCCTGTAAGTGAAAAGGGGAAAGGGAGCTAATCCTGACAGAGCACCTTCTTGCTACTGAAGACTGGAAACATAAGTAGTAAGGTAGGATGTCATCAGAGTAAGCCAAGCTGGCTACTCACAAAAGAGTCTCAAGGTCTAGCTCTAGATCTGCAAATTTGATTTTGTTGAACTCCCAAATTTGATCCATTGCTTGAGGATACTGACACTAACCAAACACATTAAAGATTGTTCTGTAAACCAGAATGCTGACATATGTATTTACAATAGGAAATGAAATTCCTCAGCCAGCTAGATATTTGCTTTCTCTAGAGAGACCATTCTCTTCCTTTAGAGTGATCTTTTTTAGGAGTCTGTCTTCTGATACCTGTATTAAAAATTACTTGGGGCTTGTTGAAAATTAAAATTTCTTAGTGGATCAGAATGGGTATTCTAGGGACCCAATGGGGAAGGGAAGAGATATGAATTTTTAACAGCCACCCCAGTGGAATTCTGATCACACTAAAATGTTTAACAAAAACTATGTAGTCCCTTGGGGTGAAATGGATTCTGTGTGGGGAGTCTTGTAGATTTGTTCATTGAACAAATATTTATTAAGTTCTTAAAATGTGTCAGGTTCTATTCTAAGTGTTCTGACACATGAATCACATTATTTTACTTACTGTAGCTATATAATGTATTTTAATATCTGATAGACCAATATTCTTTTCTAAAATATGTCTAGCTAGTCTCATACTTTTTAAGGTGGGGGGCCTGTGTTGTGTGGTAGTTGATTACTCAGGCTAAGCAATAGACTCAGATGGCCTTAGTTTAAATCTCAATTCCACCACTTAACAGTCTAGAAAATCTAAGGACTCAGGGAAAATGGCTCCCATTGAAAACAAGTTTTGTTTCTGGATCTTTTATTTCTGTTCTGTTGATGAATTGCTGTGCCAATTCCAGATAGTTATTATTTAGTGGATTTACCATATATTTCACAGTATGAAAGGGCATGCTTTTCCCTTATTGTATATAATGTAACTATATTTTTCAAAAAATTTTTGGTGATTATCATTTATTGTTTTAAATTTCCAGAAGAAATTTAAAGTAAGCTTACTGGGTTAAGATACTGAGATTCTGATTTGAATTGCCTTGCATTTGGGAAAAGATGGCATCTCTGCAGTACAACGGCTTTCCACTCAAAAACGTGGCATGTGCATCTATCCAGTTCTTGTTTTACATTCTTATAGTTTACACATTTTCGAGGATTTTTTATTCTTCCATTTACTCCTAAATTTCACTGGATTGTCTTGCTAGTTGTTAAAGATCTATAGAAAAGCTATCTCTTTTTCTATGCTTGTTTAAAAAACTGTCACGTACTGATTTTATTTTTAAAAACTTTCTCTGTAGATGATCATTCCTGAAAATAATAACATTCTTTCCCCTTCCACTGTTTATAACATGTCATTTAGAATCTTATTTTGACAAAACTTTCAAAGCCAAATATGGGTTTGAGAAACTGTTTAATAAAATAGTAGCCACAATGGTGAAAATTCCCACCTTTTCTTTTGTATTTAAATGAAACACTATACCTATTAGGATACCATTAGACACAAGTAATAGAATTCCCCATTAAAGACACTTAAGTTATAAGTCTTTTGAGTCAGATTCTTAATAATTAACTTCATTTTTGCTGATTTTTTTGAAGATTTCAAGATGGCTTCTGGGTAATAAAGCATGCATCACATTAAAATGTAACATATAATGTCAAATTAATTTTCAGAGGGTTACATACCCACTAGTGATTTGTAAACATACCCGTGGCTTCATATTTTAATTAACACTTGATAATATCATAATTCTTATCTTTGGAAACTTATGAAAAGGAAAATTCAAAATAAGATCATTTGAGTTTGAATATATTTCCATGTGCTTGTTGACCAGTTGCTTTTCCTCTTCTCTAAATGTATGTTAATTTTTTCTTGCTCATTTTACTGATCGATGTTTATTCTTTCATTTTTAGTCTTTCTTTAAGAAGTCTATTCTATTTCATTTTGTATATATATAGGAAATACTTTCTAACAATTTGTGCAAAAGTAATTTTCTACCATAACTACTTGTCTTTTCACTTTCCTAAGAATGTCTTTAATAAACAGCTTTTCAGATATTTTCATATAGTTACATCATCAGTGTTATTTTTAATATTTCTTTGTATAAAAAATGTTTTCTCAGTCTGAGGTAATAAAACATCTAAAATTTTGTCTTTCACATGTCTTAATTCCTCTGAAACTAACTTTTGAGATTAATGTAAGTAAGAATTCAATATTATTTTCCTTCATATGGATAAAGAATTCTCCTAGTTTCTCTTTTATTGCTATTTTGTATATGAACATATATAGATACTTAATTTCAACTTATATTTTAGATTCAAGGGGTGCATGTGTAGATATATGTTACTTGAGTATATTGTGTAATACTAAGATTTGGAGTATGATTGATCCTGTCACCCAGGTGGTGAGCATAGTACCCAATAGTTTTTCAACACTTTCTCCCCTTTCTCTCTTCTCTTGTAGTCCCCAGTCTATTGTTCCCATCTTCAGGTCCATGAGTACCAATGCTTAGCTCCACTTATATGTGAAAATGTGATATTTTGTTTTCTGTTCCTGCATTAATTAGCTTAGGATAATGGCCTCCAGCTGCATCCATGTTATTTCAGAGGACAAGATTTCATTCTTTTTCAGCTGCATAGTATTCCACAGTATATATGTACCACATTTTCTTTATCCAATCCACTGTTGATGGGCATCTGGGAAGATTCCATCTTTTTGCTGTTGTGAATAGCGTTGTGATGAACATATGAGTACATATATCTTTTTGGTAGAACAACTTATTTTCTTTTGGGTATATACCCATTGGTGGGATTGCTGGATCAAATGGTAGCTCTGTTTTAAGTTTTTTGAGAAATCTCCAAACTGCTTTCCACAGTGGCTGAACTAACTTACATTCCCACCAACAGTGTATAAGAAGTGTTCCCTTTTCTCTGCAGCTTCACTAGCACTTGTTGTTTTTTGACTTTTTAATAATTGCCATTGTGATTGGTGTGATATGGTATCTGATATGGTTTGGAACTGTGTCCCTATCCAAAATCTCATATTGAATTGTAATCCCCAGTGTTGGAGGTGGGGCCTGATGGGAGGTGATTGGATTACGGGGGTGGAGTTCTTATGAATGGTTTAGTGCCATCACCCCTTTGTACTATATAGTAAGTGGGTTTTCAGGAGATCTGATTGTTTAAAAATATGTAGCACCTACCTCTTCTCTTTCTTTCTCCTGCTCTGGCCACGTAAGACATGCCTGCTTCCCTTTCACCTTCTGCCATGATTGAAAGTTTCCTGAGGCTCCCCAGAAGCCATCAAGCTTCCTGTACAGCCTATGGAACAATTAGCCAATTAAGCCTCTTTTCTTTACAAATTACCCAGTCTCAGGTATTTCTTTATAGCAGTGTGAGAATGAAGTAATACAGCAGTTCATTGTGGTTCTGATTTGCATTTCTCTGATCATGAGTGATGTGTAGCATTATTTCATGCTTATTGGCTGCTTTATGTCTTCTTTTGAGAATTGCCTTTCATGTCTTTTGCTCATTTTTAATTGCTTTTTGCTTGTTTATTTAAGTTCCTTATAGATTCTGTATATTAGATTTGTGTTGGATTCATTGATTGTGAATATTTTCTCTCATTCTGTAGGTTATCTGTTTATTCCGTTGATAGTTTATTTTTCTGTGCAGAAGCTCTTTAGTTTAATTAAGTCCCAATATGAATTTTTATTTTTGTTGCAATTGGTTTTTAGGACTTAGTCATAAATTATCTCCCAATGCCAATGTCCAGAGGTTTTTTTCCAGGATTCTTATAATTTGAGATCTTACATTTAGATCTTCATTCCATTTTGAGTTAATTTTTATATATAGTGGACAATAGGGGTCCAGTTTCATTCTTCTGCATATAGCTAGCCAGCTAGCCTAGCACTGTTTATTGAATAGGGAGCTCTTTACCATTGATTATTTTTGTCAACTTTGTTGAAGATCAGAGAGCTGTAGGTATATGGTTGTATTTCTGGGTTCTCTATTATGTTTCTTTGTTCTATGTGTCTGTTTTTGTATTAGTACCATGCTGTTTTGATTACTATAGCCTTGTAGTATAGTTTGAAATCAGGTAATGTGATGCCTCTGGCTTTGTTCATTTTGCTTGGAATTGCTTTGGCTATTTGGGCTCTTTTTTGATTCCATATGAATTTTAGGATAGTTTTTTTCTGTCTCTGTGAAAAAATGGAATTGTCACAGTTTTCACTGCAGAGTGGTCTCTCACTTCCCCTAGTGATCTGAAATGTTGTCTTTGTCGTATACCACATTTCCATATCTATGAGTATCGTTGCTTCTGGTTTCTCTGTTTCCCTCCATTGCTTAATTTGTTTGTCTCTAAGCCACTATACTGTCTTAATTACCATTGCTCTATAAAAGTTATTATTTCTAATAGAACAAGTTCTTTCAAATTGTTGATTTTTTAAAAATTTGTTAGCTGTCCTTGGCTTTATGTATTTCCTTTACATAAATGTTAAGATAAGCTTATTGAATTCTACAAATAATCTTATTGGTATTTTGATTCAAATTCATTTAATTTGTAGCTTAAATAAAGGATAAATCTCATCTTTACCACACTGATGTGTTGTATTCAAAAACACACCTATTTTTATGTTTTCTTTTATGTTCTTCAATAATGTTTTTAATATTTCATTTTTATATGACTACTATTAAATAAATTACTATGCATCTTATGTTTTTCTTGCTTTTTTTAATGAGATTTTTAAATTAAATGTTTCCAATAATCACTACTGCATAGGAATTATTCTGATGTTTATATGTTGATATTATTTCCAGTATCCTTGTAAAGTTTAAATAATTTTTAAAGTGTTTGTAAATTATTTTAGATTTCTATGTAAATAATCATATTATCTGTAAATAATTGTACTTTTGATATTTTTTCCAAAGTCTGTAACTTTCCTTTTGACTTACTCCATTAACTAGGACCTCCATTACAATGCCAAATAGAAGTGGTGTCAGTGAACACCTGTGTACTAATTAAGAATTTTAGTGGGGCATTTCTTACATTGTACCATTAACAATGATGTTTGCTGGGAGGTTTTGGTAGATATCCTTTAACAGGCTAAGGAAATGTCTTAGTCCATTTGAGATGCTATAATGACATGCCATAGACTGGGTGGCTTATGAAAAACAGAAATTTATTTCCCATATTTCTGAAGGCTGGGGAGTCCAAAATCAAAGTGCCAGTGGATTCAGTGTCTACTGAGGACCATTTCTTGGTTTATATATGGCACCTCTGGCTGTGTCTTCACATGGTGGAAGAGGCTAGCTATCTCCCTCTGGTCTCTCTTTAAAAAAAAAAAAAAAAAATTTATTATTATTATTTCTTTTGAGATGGAGTCTCACTCTGTCGCCCAGGCTGGAGTGCAATGGCGCAGTCTCGGTGATCTTGGCTCATTGCAATATCTGCCTCCCAGGTTCAAGTGATTCTCCTGCCTCAGCCTCCCGAGTAGCTGGTACTACAGGCGCCTGCCACTACGCCCAGGTAATTTTTATATTTTTAGTAGAGACGAGGTTTCACCATGTTATTTAGGCTGATCTCAAACTCCTGACCTCAGGTGATGCACCCACCGCAACCGCCCAAAGTGCTGGGATTACAGACGTGAGCCTCCGCACCCAGCCAATCTCTCTTTTATAAGGATACTAATCCCATGATCTAGTGTCTTCCCAATATCCCACTTCCTGGCACTATCACTTTAGAGATTAGGTTTCAACACATGAATTTTGAGAGACTGGGGACACGACACAATTATTCTAACCTTAACCAGAAGTTTCTTTCTGTATTTATTTTGGTAGAAATATTTTAAAAAATATTTTACCATGAATATGTATTTGTAGTCAAAGCAGGAGGATCACAAGGTCAAGAAATCGATACTTTCCTGGCCAACATGGTGAAACCCCGTCTCTACTAAAAATACAAAAATTAGCTGGGCGTGGTGTCCGGCACCTGTATTCCCAGCTACTAGGGAGGCTGAGGCAGGAGAATTGCTTGAATCCAGGAGGGGGTGGTTGCAGTGAGCTGAGATCGTGCCACTGCACTCCAGCTTGGCGACAGAGAGAGACTCTGTCTCAAAAAAATAAATAAAATAAAAAATAAAATAAAACAAATAACAAAAACATTTTTTTCTGCATGTATTGATATGATTATATACATCATCTTTTTAAATCTATTAATGTGATAGTTTGCATTTATTTATTTTGTTATGTTAAACTATTATTGCTTTCCAAGGAGAAGCTAAACTTTTTGATTGTGTACTTTTTTTTTTAAGCATTGCTTAATTTGGTTTTAAACTATTTTGTTAAGCAGTTTTTACATTTTTATTCATGGCTTAAATTAGCTTGAAATTTCTTTTTTTTTTTTTTTTTTTGTCCTTTTTTATTTTAGTATCATGGTTATACTGCTTCTTTACCTGATTTGGGAATATTCTCTCTTTTCCCCCTTCATTAGAAAAGTAAAGAAATTGAAATGTCCTGTCATACGAAGTTCAAAAACACACCCATAAAGCTATCGGGGATTGGTATTGACTGTGGAAATATTTTTTTTTATAATTTTAGAATTTTTCAATTAATTTCATCTGAGTTAATTTTAAGAAAGACATTTAATTTTTCGGTTTTTAAAATTAGCTCTTCATCTTCAGTGCTCATCGATTTCACTGTAATTAGTCTAAGTGTAGATTTATTTTCATTTGTCCTACTGGCTAATCTCATAGGCTAATATAATATCTAAATCTATGAATCTGTGATTTTTACTAATACTGGAACATTTTAAATTATTAGCTCTTCAAATTGTGCCTGTCCTCAATTTTTCCTTTCTTTCTTCTGGGATTCCAACTAGAGATATGTTAATCTCTCATTCTATCCTCTATGTCTTCTGAGGTCTCCTTTTATGTTTCTCATCTGCTTTTCTCTCTGTGTTATATTCTGAGGATACATTCTCAGGTTCACTAATCCTTTTTACAGCAATGTCTGATCTGCTTTTTGTCATCTGTTGTATTTTTAATTTTGACAATAATATTTCTTGTTTCTAAAATTAGTAAATTCAGGTTCACTAATCCTTTTTTACAGCAATGTCTGATCTGCTATTTAAGTCATTTGTTGTATTTTAAATTTCAACAATAATATTTCTTGTTTCTAAAATTACTAATTTCAGGTTCACTAATCCTTTTTACAGCAGTGTCTGATCTGCTATTTAAGTCATTTGTTATATTTTTAATTTCAACGATATTTCCTGTTTCTAAAATTACCAAACTACCATTGCTTATTTTGAAATTGTCTTGGCCATATTTTATTATAACTTGTTGCTTACTCACTCTTCCCATTGTTTCTATTTTTTATACATTTCACATATAATTATTTTATGCAACTGATAATTTCAATATCAGAAGTCCTCAAGGATCAATACCTGTTATGTACTGTTTTAAATTTCAGTCATGATAAGTTATTTTCCTGTGTGTGCCTCCATGTGTGTTTATTATGAGTTTTAATTTTTTGAACTCAATGTGTGGAAATTTTGAGGGCCTAAATTGGTGATGCTTTCCTCTGGAGAAGATTTGTATTAGCTTCTGCATATAGAACCAATGTGTGTGTATTTCCTGAGAGCACAATAGCCCTTTATGAAAATTAACTTGCCGTGTTCCAGAGACCTAAGACTTAACCTCCTAAAAGCAGAGCTAATACAGGTTGATTATCCTTTATTCAAAATGCTTGGGACCAAAAGTCTTTCAAATGACATGGTTTTTTAAAAATTATTTTGGCATATTTGCATATACATAATGAGGTATCTTGCAAAGGGGACCCAAGTCAAAACACAAAATCTATTTATGTTTTAGATATGTCTCATATACATAGCTTGAAAGTAATTTTATATAATATTTTTAATAATTTTGTGCATGAAACAAAATTTGTGTACATTGAAACATAAGAAAACAATGGTGTCACTATCTCAGCCACTCGTGTGGACAATCTGTGGTTGTTTGGCATCACCATCATTCCTGACTCACAATGTATATGCTATTGATAAGCAATTATTTCTTACACTTATTCACACCTAAGTAGTTAACAGTAAAAATGTGAAATAACATTAATACAGTGAAAAAAATATGTTCAGGGTTGCTAAGCAGCATGGGAGCATCAGCAGAATACCCGCATCAGCTGTTAAATAGCATTTACAACAAACAATGGCAAGTTTCCACATACCATGCTGTGTTTGGGTAAAAAGGTTACTGTACGCTGTGTTTTCGTTTTTTAGTTGAGAAGAAATACCAGAAGTAGTTGAGGCACCAGGAAGTGGGTCCTCTAGAGATGAGGAGGCATTTCACTGGACAGCTTTTAAAAATGTTTCCTCCAGAGTCATTGCCCTCATTAACAACAGTTTTTGTCTTAGAAGTCTGTCTTTGATATTCTAAGCTCATATGGTTTCTTGTTCTGATATGAATGCACTATTCTCTACTCCTTCAATAAGTTCATCACACGTTTTTACTATGTCATCTACAGGCACTTTTTCTGCAGTGTTAACAATCTTCATTGTTACTGTTATCACAGTCACCTTGATCCAGAATCATTTTAGCTATATGCATTGGTCAGTGAATGAACAATTAGAGCTTTATCATAGATGTTAACATCGTCTTCGATATCCACTTCTCCCAGCTTACTGACAGACTCTGAATGTACTGTATGTTTTTTGCACAGTTAAGGAGGTTCAGACATCTTTGTTTTTTCTCACTTGACATACTGAATCTTTCAAAGTCACCACCTTGTTTATCATCGTGGAACACAGTCATGGGCCAGAAGTTGTGGCAGGTATACATAATTGTGTCTTTAGTCACTATGTTCCAAGTGTTGGCAACAGCATGTATGGCATCTTTCACGCTAAACTTTTGAAAATCTTCCGTATTCACGCCTTTGTTCACTACTGCTAGAATTCAAGAAAGTGTTTTTATATTTACTTTTCATTGATTTAAGGATACCCTGATCACATGGTTGAATTTAATGAGGTCACATTTGGAGAAAAGTACATGGCATAAACATTATTTTGTTATGATAATTTCAGCTGAAGAATGAGCAGAACGGCTGTCAAGGAATAATAAAATCTTGCAGTTACAGGCCGGGCGCGGTGGCTCACGCTTGTAATCCCAGCACTTTGGGAGGCCGAGGTGGGCGGATCACGAGGTCAGGAGATCGAGACCACAGTGAAACCCCGTCTCTACTAAAAAAATTACAAAATGTTAGCCGGGCGTGGTGGCGGGCGCCTGTAGTCCCAGCTACTCGGAGAGGCTGAGGCAGGAGAATGGCGTGAACCCGGGAGGCGGAGCTTGCAGTGAGCCGAGATCGCACCACTGCACTCCAGCCTGGGCGACAGAGTGAGACTCTGTCTCAAAAAAAAAAAAAAAAAAAAAAAAAAAAATCTTGCAGTTACAATCTAGGTCAGTTTCCTGGCAGTGAGCATGAGCCACTGGTACAAATGTCTATGAAGCGAATCCAAAAACATGTCTCTGGTGATCCATCCCTTTTTGTTAGCATAGTAGTGGGCTAGTAAGAGATTTACTCCTTGAAAACAGTGAAGATGCAAGCTTTTGCCTATCACAACAGTTTACACTTAAGCATGTCTGCTGTATTAGCAAATCCCAGCACAGGTATTCTGTCCTAGGCACCCTTATTTCCTGTAGGGGCTGTCTCATCAGCTATAGTCAGTGTCCTTCTGGGGCAATAATGCCAATACAGTGATGTTTCATCAGCATTATAGACTTGTGCTATTGTCAGATTTTCATCAGCTATGACCTTGGCAAATTTGCTAATTAATTTCCCCACTGCTTTGTGATCTGCAGTCACTTTATCACCACAAATCTTTAAAACTTAATGTCATGTGTTTCTTAAATTTCTGCAACCAGCCTGTTGAATATTCATAGTTCCCTCCAAATTTTAGTCCATTGTGATAGATCTTTGCTTGCTTGTTTTCATACGATTAAGTGGCATGTGTTCACTATGATGCTGATAGATCCACTCTTTTTTTTTTTTTTTTTTTTTGAGACAGAGTTTCACTCTTGTTGCCCAGACTGCAGTGCAATGGTGTGATCTCGGCTCACTGCAACCTCTGCCTCCTGGGTTCAAGTGATTCTCCTGCCTCAGCCTCCCAAGTAGCTGGGATTACAGGCACCTGCCACCATGCCTGGCTAATTTTTGTACTTTTAGTAGAGACAGGGTCTCATAATGTTGGCCAGGCTCAAACTCCTGACCTTATGTGATCCACCCGCCTTGGACTCCCAAAGTGCTGGATTAAAAAAAGCCACTGTGCCCGGCCCCAGATCCATGCTTTCAATACACAACGGAGATCATTTTTAGCTTTATGCAGTGTTTTTCTATTTTTTATTAATTTCTCCTCATCACTTTCAGCATAGAACTTCAAAAGTTTATTCTTCTTTTTCTTCAGATCATATATGGTATTCGTCCACAAGATGTTTCATACTCCACTGTCCAGTTTATCCCACAGTTCAACATTTTATGCTATAAACAAACATAAACGCTTCCTCTTTTTCTTATTACAATTATCCACATGGATATATGCAGCCCTTTTTGACATTTTCAACCATATCTATATACCACAGAGCAGACAAGCAAAAAAACAGAGTGAGTAATGCTTGTAGGTCTTGGCTCCACGTGAGGCACAATGAGGAACTTGCTGTTGGTGTGTCTGGCATGTACAGGTGCCATTTGATTACCTTTTATGGGTGTGCTTGGGTGGGGGAATCTGGGCCTTATGAAAAAGATATATTGTAGCTGAAGGGTGCTGGGAGGGTCTTTTTCCCCTTGGGGGTGCTGAATGAACTGTGTGTTGTGTGACTGCAGTTTGACTGCAACCCAGCATATGAGGTCAGGTGTGGAATTTTCTAATTGCAACATCATGTGGGTGCTCAAAATGTATTACATTTTGAAGCATTTCAGATTTCAAATTTTCATATTACAGATACTCAACCTTATGGACTATCGTTCACTGGGAAAACCAAGTTTTATTGTCTATATTTCCCTAATCTGCCTGCTATTTAGAGCTTTCTCCTATGATTTTAGTAGACTTCTTTCCCTGTGTATTTTGTTTATTCGTTTTAGTTTTTTATTTATTTGATGTGATTTTTGGAGTTTTCTTCACTTTCTAGTTAGACCTACAATTCATTAAAATTTGTTAGAATTTGTGTTTTAGTGACTGATATTTTATCAAGAGGGTCCTTGAAACTGGCTCACCATCACATTTATAGAAGCAAAAGTTTGGTGATTATTTTATTAGTTTTTTGGCGTAATTAGTTTTTATCCTTATTCTTTTTCATATATTAATAGAAGAATGGAATGCTTTAAATTTTTCACTGTATATAGCTTAGGTAATGTTTTATACAACATAAATTTTTCTTCATGATTTTGCCATTTAAATTATTTTTAACTTATTTACAATTGAAGCTTCCCATGCTTTAATTATCTAGACCTTGAAGTTGTTTCTTAGCTCTGCTATGACTTATTTAGTGAAAGGCAAATATCCGTGCCTATGCTAGATGATGAAACGGGATGCATAGCTCCTGCAGTCAGTGGGGTGGTGGGAGTAATTAAGGTCAGAATCCTGGAACAGATGGATTCTGGTTTGAGTCAGAGCCATGCAATCCAATTTTCCTTTCCCCTAAGAAAAATGTTTCACTGATGCCAAGTTTAGATGATTTACCTTGTATCACATTAAGGGGTTTATTGTAAAAAAATTAAATGTGTAATTTATCAGGTTATGGTTAATCACTTGCTTATTGAATTTACTTTTAAATATATTTAACTTTTATTTTTGAAGCCATAAACTGTTGGACCTTAAGAAATCTGTCATCTGCTCATTATTTTCTTTCACTGAAAAACAGTCAAAGCCTTGTGACTGTAACATATTTGAAATATGGTTTAAAAATCTGTTAAAATGAATGTCATCCATAATATATCATTGATACAGCATATATATTTTCAGAAAAAAAAATGCTTCTTAAAAAAAAGAAAAAGTTATTCCAGACAAAATAACAAATATTATTGTCACGTGAAGCTTATCTTTAAAAACACATAAGCCAATGCCAACTTCTTTCTATTCCTCAGCTCTTTAATTTTGACTTTTCTCTATTTAGTTACAGGTCAAGTAGATAGCAATATGGTCATCATTTTCAAGCCTCTATAACAACACATGGAGTCTACTGCCAATTTTTTACCTTGGTTTTGAGGTCTAGTCAGAAGGGAAAGAACATGCTTATCAATGAATATAATATGTGTATTTATACCTCTCTTTCTTCTCATAGGTCCTGTGATCCCTGCGCCATGCCCTGTACATATGCATTCAAAAATGTATTTGGCAATAAGAAGTGGAAAACAGGAGAAAGCAGAAAGAATAAAGATGATGCTTAATTACTCTTCACTATTTAATTCAAAAAAGCTGGATCCTCCAGAAAGCGTAAATATGTCTTGCCTTCCAATGAGAGACTGCCATTGGGTTGCCTCATCTCAGAAGTGATATCATGCAGATAAGTGGTATATTAGGACTGGAAGCCAGACTGCCCACCTCCAAATCTCAGCTTTGCCACTTATAAGCTTTGTGGCCATGGAGAAGTTACCTTAATTCTCTGTACTTCAGTTTTCTCTTCTGTAAAATGAGATAATAGTACTCTTACAGGCTTGTTTGGGGATTAAATTAGTTAAATACACTTTAAAAAACTTAGAATAGCACCTGTCACATAGTAAGCAATCAATAAATGTTAGAAATTTTTGCTATGGAGGTTTTATATTCAAGAAAATCATAATCAAAAAGAAACTCACAGATTCCTTGGTGTGGTAGTAGGGGTGGGGAGGGGAAATAGACATCAATTTTTTTCTCCTTTTTTTCCCTGGTCTTTCATATGGCTAGCCTAGAGTATAACTATTAATTTATGATTATGCTGTTTGAAAGGGAGAGTTTAATATAGTCTACGTTTTTTTCTTTTGTACTTCTCTCACATTTCACAGAAGGAGAATACCAGGGCTTGTTCTGAGGGGTGTGATGATGTTTATTACCAGTATCTAAAATGTGGTTTGTTTCAAGATATTTCAAAATTATAAGAAGAGTAAAATGTGTAGATTGCTTATTGTTCTTACTCTTCATTTAAGGCACAATCTAGAGAACAGCTGTTTAGTGTTTCAAATCATTGCAGAAACAACAGCTAATTGCCTTGCTCTAAGATTGAAAATACAGTCAAGTGACATCATTTTTTCTCCTTTGTTCATGGAGGGATTTAGAAGCTACTTCTCCTTGAATATAGATGCAATCTCAGATATTTCAACATGACATTCTGAGAAGTCACTTCCAATTGGTCAGAATTGATATGTCAATTAAAACATATTTTCCGTCTCTAGCTTAATCAATAACATGCACGTATGTAGAAAATGAAGCATCATATATCTTATAGATTGTATCCTTAATTCCCATGTTAGTAGGAAATATTAATATTAAAAAAATCTGAAAACTACATAAAGAATTCAGGAAAATCTTGATTTTTTTCTAGCTTTAGTATTCTGTGACTTTAATATGGTAGGTCTGAAGTTCTGACTTTGTTACTATTATCTGTAATTATAGGTGCTTTTTTAGAGATCTGCTTAGTTTTCTTGTAGCCTCAGAAAGGAGGTTGGGATTCCACAATTTAGCACCTCTAGCTTTTCATGGCGCCTGTCTATATAAAGGAGAGTATAGTTGCATGAGATGGTAAAATCAGGGGAGAAAGCTCTCATGAAGCTAGTAGCAATCAAGCTGGGAGGGGAGCTGGCCCATGTTACAGTTCTCCCTGGATTGTGCTATGGAGAGTGGAACAGCATATACAGATGAAAGCTGTGCATCAAAGGAGGACAGGGATTATCATCCAGACAGTGGTTTTTGATGAGTTCATAGGTCTTCAGGACCAAACTACATATTTAGTCTTAGTGATTTGCCAAGGCTCATAAGGGTTAGTGAACTAACATTAGCTGAGGCCTTCTTGGAGATATAGGAGGATAAACTTACAAAATCCACCCTGTGACCTCACCCTCTCCTCAGGCTTCTACCACGGACCCAGAGATGACAGGTGAGTATATTGGAGATTTGTGAGTCATAGGCTTTGGTACCTAGGGTTAGGAGTTCACCCCGACTTCAACTCCTCCCTTACCAAATTAAGAACAGTCACTCACCTGGATAATTATGCTACTTTAATTTATCTTATTCCTTTAAGATAAACTTGTTTAAAATATCAACTTCTGGATTAGTAACATTTTGCCTTCTTGGACATTTCCATCCTTGTGGAGCATTTTATAAGTCCTGCACTAGTAGGCAGTTTTATTTATCAATTATCTCAGTGTAGCTTTTAGTTTTAGGGTTTTATGTTATACATGTTGGAAACTGCACATTATAACCTTAGAAACTCTATTTCACTAAGTGACCTTCCAGGTGGTGAATCTCATACATGTCCTACCTCTTTTGAGAATGATTGTGACTCACTTTACCCAGTAGGATTTTTTCAATGCCATTGTGGCTAAATAAAATTTGGAGTAGTGGCAAGGTGCAGTGGCTCATGCCTGTAATCTCAGCACTTTGGGAGGCTGAGGCAGGTGGATTATCTGAGGTCAGGAGTTTGAGACCAGCCTGGCTAACATGGTGAAACCCGGTTTCTACTAAAAATACAAAAAAATTAGCCGGGAGTGGTAGTGCACACCTGTAATCCTAGCTATGTGGGAGGCTGAGATAGGAGAATCGCTTGAACCCAGGAGGCAGAGGTTGCAGTGAGTCAAGCTGAGATCATGCCACTGCACTCCAGCTTTGGCAACAAAAGCAAAACTCCATTTCAAAACAACAACAACAAAAAATTGGAGTAGTAAAATCATAAAAGCATACTTAACATGCAGATACTTATTATTTAAAGAAATTGCATATGGTACTTTATGCAAAACAAATATTCTTTTTTATAAAGTGAGCAGTCATTCAGCCAATGTATTTATCTTGAGTTTAGATTTTTATATCTTAGGTTTTCTTAAACATAAACCATACTTGCCCTGATATAAAGGATTTCTGCAATTTTTTTCACCTGAGAGTTTTACTGCTCAGGTATTCCTAGCCCATGGTCACTTTAACCATGAAGTAAGTGTATATATTATATAATTTCCCTGAGCTTCATTCTTTATATCAGTAAACTAGAGATATTGCCAAAATACAGGTTTGTGGTGAAGGCTCTATAAACAACAATTTGCCATACAAACACGGGATTTTTACCTAAACCACATGTATCAAAGTGTTGTTTTGTCAACCCTACTGACCTAAGTACTGTCAAACTGGGGGAAAAGTGGTGATTCTGTCTTTAATATTACAGAGATTATCTTTGTAAAATCAACTAGGTAGGTATTCTCTGAGCCCAGCATGACTGCAAGGCAATTTGAGACATTCGGGGGGTCAACTCCTTTTTTAAGCAAAAATGCTTGTGTTTATTATAGTAAGAAATTTTCACATGTAGGATGGTCAGATAAATAACACTTACAGCTAACCAACTGGACCTACTATAGACACTCACTTGGCCTCCCATGAGACTCTTTAAGTCCTTCATGAGAGAATTCAGAATCTTCATCATAATAGTCATCCACATAATAGAGAAGTATGCAGAAGTCCACAGATGGACAAGACATGGGACTGGAAATATCTGACTGAGAGCTACGGTGCTCCTATTTAGAGTGCCTCACTCTGGGTCACCCACTTCCTGTCTTATCTACGTAGCCCCATCAATAGCATCAGTGCCTGCTTACTTGCTAAATAAGATTACATGGTTCTGAGGTTTCCTCTGACAAATGGAGAAAAGGGAGGAGAATAAAGGCTCTGTATTGTTTCATGATTTTGAAATGGAGTCATGAAGTCAGAGTCCATACCTAGATGAGGCCACCATGGCAGACTATGGGTGAAGTTCCAGCAATGTTGCTTCATACACAAGGCTAAGAAACTTGAAGGAAAACCCAATCCATATTTAAGGGAGTACAAAAATTTAACCTGAGGAATTTTTAGTGCTAAGGATAAAAACCATTTCATTACATGTCTGGTTCTCTCCTCAGACAACTCACTGGAATTTTCAGGAGTGTCTGTCTTGTTTGAATCTGTACCTCCAGCGTCTAGTATAGTACCTGATTGAAATAAGTTTGTAACATATTCATGCTGACTGAATGAATTGGATTTTCAAGATTTTAGACAAAGATTTTAGACATTTCTTCATCAAATGGCATTTTGTTCTGGCTCTCAAGATAAAGAGACAGAAAGAGAGGAAGGGAAGAGAGAGGAAGAAGTGGGAGGTAAAGGGGAGACAGAAATTGATTAATGTAGACATTGATGTTAAGGTGTAAATGATGTAAAATACTCTAAAAGATTATCTTTTCCCCGAGGTATTTTAATAGAGTATAGAATTATAAACTGGAGAAACATGCCCATAATATTGGTGAGAGAGACCATCCTTTTCAATGGGCAAAGAGGCAGCAGGACAAAAAGCGTCTCCTCCATCCTGCTCTAAGAATTTCGCATTCATTCGTAAATGCCTGTTTTGCTTCTATTTAAGTCACACAACAAATCTACGTTCTCCAGTTACTGCCTTGCTCTTTAGTTTGGTAAGAAAAGCAACATTTTTTCTTTCACATCATTTCCTAGTTACTTTAGCTTAATCGAATTTTCTATCTAATAATTCTGTGACTCTGCTACTCAAAATGTGTTTCTCATCTTGAAATGAAAAAAAAAAAAGATGTCTCAGCTCAAAGATTGGGCTTGATGAAGCCTGCTGGGTATGAGAGTGAAAAGAGAAAAGAACATACAAACCAGAACATGAAAGATTCTCATAAGTTCCTCTGAGAAATGCAGGAGTCATACGCCCAATTGCAAAATCAACACCATCGTTTAATATGCAGTAGGATGATAACACAAAGTACAAGCCTAGCCAAAAACCACAAGCCCTGGAACAGGTTCAAACCAAGCACAGACAGGAAACCACCCACCCAGGCACAGAGAGGTTAGGTGCTCCTGAGCAGAAGACAAATGGGCAAATGTGCCAATGCCTGAGAGTCAACTCCCCTTGGTGAGTGCCTCAGAACTTAGGAAGAGAGTAAGTATATCCAAACATTTTAGAAAAAACTGGAAGATGTAAAATGCATTGCAACTTAGAAATTTAAAATAATCTCAATATTTTATCATTTTCAAGAAATACAAATCTATTAATAGTTTTAGTCATTTATTTGACTATATTGCTGGAAACATGTACCAGTAAAATGCTTTCTAGTGTGGATTATAGATTAATAATTAAGACCTATTTTTCACTTAAACATGGGAAAGTTTTAGTGAAGTGCTGCTATTGTCCTGTAAAACCCACATTTTAATGGGGCTTTATGATATATCCTTGGATGATATAAATTGATTTTCTTACTGCTTACTATTGCTTTACTATCACTATTATTACGGCTTCTCCTAGATAACATTAATAAAACACTTAACAAATGCCAGGCACTGTTCAAAACAGTTGACATATGTTAATTGCAATTTATCCAGTAACAACTCTACAAGTTGGTGTTATTATTATCCACAATTTTTAGAAGAGGAAATTGAATCACAGAGAGATAAAGCTATTCTGTTTAGAAGTGGCCCAGTCAGAATTACTACAATAACATGGACTGGTAATTATAGCAAAATTAACAGTTTTTTTAAATGAGAAAACTCTTTTCCTGAAAACTTTGTTAGATCTAGGAAGTAGTTATTATAACATTGATTCACATATTCAAACATGTGTAAAGTGTTTACTATGTGCCAGGCATTGAGCTAGGGACTGGAGACAACAAGTTGACAGGCATCTGTATCTGTCCTCATCTAAAGATGTATATATAATGGGCCAGATGCTGTGGGCCCAGAATCCCAACACTTTGGGAAGCCAAGGTGGGCAGATTACTTGACCTCAGGAGTTGATCTGGGAAGGCCTCAGATGCAGTGACTGGGGTGCCTTTGCTTTGTTCCATGTGTTTCTCATCCTCCTCAGGAACAGCGCATGTCTCTCTCATGAAGATGACAGAGGGCAAGAGTAAGCAGAAATATACAAGTATGTCTTAAAGTCTCTGATTTTGTCGTGTCTGCTATCACCCCAGAAAAGTCACAAAGTCCAAGAAGCAGATGCCAAGACTGCCAAGATTAGAAAAAAACATATTAGGATTTGGCTACGGAAAACGGCTGTGAGAGATTATTGGAAGGGATCCTGGAAAGACTGGGATAGCCATGAGACCACGATGCAGGTCTGGCTCTGACTGAATGAGAGAGGGAAGGAAGGTTGTTTGGAAGCATCCCTGACTGTCCTGCAATCTAACAATGCTTGGCAAGGCCATTGAGGAGTCCTCGAGCCAAATTTGGCTGTCAGAGGAATCCTGTGTCTCCCAAGAATGGACAGTCATAGGCTGTGGTGGTCTGTAGGAAGCATGGTCTCAGTATGGATGCAGTGATGAATTTTAGACAGCAGCTAGGAGCAGAAGGCTTTGGTCAATTATGCTTCATATAGTCGTTAGAGGCCTATGAAGAGCATCCTATGTAAGTTCATTCTAGACTCAGAAGGTGAGTAAATATATTTTGCCACTTTAGTGGGGTCACACAGCAAAGTATATTAATATGGGGATGGGTAAAGATTTAAGATTATTGATACAATCAGTCTACTATACAAGGTAAAGGCAATGCCAGCAGAAGAATGGGGCAAGGAAAGAAAGCCACTAATAAAAAATTCATCACCAAAGTAGCTACCATTGTGGGAGACCAGAGTTTAAACCATTGGCAAAATTCTACGAGCCAGTATAAAACACCCCTTGCAGAGGGAGCCCACCCAAGGGGCAAAGAAGATGATGGGTATTTGTCGTTATATTTGGATGAAATTTATATAGACATACAGGAATAATAGAAGATAAATGTCTAGGAAGGTAAGGGAACATATAATGGAGGGTGTTGACTGCTAGGATGTTTCTAGTTTATTAACCAGTAGTGAGAAGCATGTAAACATTTTAAACATAACCAGGGTTTATATAATGTAAAGATTGATTTGACAGTGGAGTGAGAATGAATTGGATTCAGAAGACATAAGAGGATAGGAAACCAGTTATGAGCTCATTACAAAAGCCTTACAGAGCTATAAGAAGTTATGCGAGTTAAAGCTTGAGTATTATCAATGGAAAAAGATAAGGGTGGATTTCGCAGACATTGAAGGGAAAGACATCGTGAATACTTGTGGGTGGCAACAACCAGAAAAGTCAAAGATGTTTGGAAATGTGCCAGCCTGTGTGCTTGAAGGAATGAAGGGGCTTAGGACAGAAATTGTAAAATTAGGAGAGTAAAATAATAAAAAAATATTCTTGGTAGGGGAAGACTAGTGATATTGGTTTGGTTTTGTTGCTCTTGTTGGGTTGACATGCTGAGAGAACTTGGCAGTTAGAGAGTTTTGCAGGAGCTAGGCACATAAAACTACCGCTCAATTGAGCATCAAACTTAAAAATGTAGAGTTAGAAATCATTGCAATGAGACCAATAGCTGTGGCCAGGCATGAAACAGGGAAGAAGCGATATGGAAGTGTCTTCACAGTTTTGCAGGCCATAAAGACACGTCCTATATGTGACTCATAAGAGAAGAGATGACTTCCCTTTTGCTCAAAGCCAGCCCAGCACTTTCTTCCATATAAAACTAGCCAAAGCACTGAACTCAAGCAGCTCACCACAGGAGGCTGGGGATGAACAGATGAACTTGAGGGATTTGTTCTCTCTTTTATTGAAGTCTCTATTAATTCCTGACCCTGGTTGTTTTGCAGTTTTTATTCAGTCGTGTCTGTGTTTTTGTCTGCATCTTCTCTTATCTGGTCATTTTCAGGGATTTGCGTACTCTATTATGAATTTCTCTTTGAGAAATAATACCTGTAAGAATGCTGCTCCTTCAATTAGGTTCAGGATTGGAGGAAAAATCATATAAAATAGTTAAGTAAGACTGGTATAAATTCTTCAAGGTAAGTGGTATTTGCACCTAAACCCAATTTGAGACTATAAACCAAATAAAAATGCCAGTGGAAATTCCCTGATTTCTTCCAGAGAGGTTTAAATAGGACCAGCACAACAGTGGTCTTCTGAAAGCTGGTTTATGGAAGATGTTGTAATTATTTACAGTGTGAGAGGTAGCTCACTTTAAGGTCCCTAACAAAAATTATTTGCAGCTTCCCATCTTTCCTGCATGCTTGGAAATCCTCCTGCTGCCCATATACAGAGGATCTCCTGCCTGCCACATGAAATAGCTCTTTATTAAACTCAGCCACAGACAGAATAGACTCTACTCAAGTCCACAGTTACATGTTCTCTTCCACTGAATGACATTTCATCTTTGATTCATATTGTGCTATGTGTCAGCTTCCTTCCCAAACAATTATGTGCTTATTAATAATTATAATAACTCCTCGATATTAAGTATATCTTATTGCCAAACCCTGTATTAAGCATTCTACCTATATTACTTCATTTTCATAATTAAAATGACCCTATAAGGTAGATATTACTGTCTCCATTTTATAGTGAAGAAACAGATTTAGTTACATTAATAACTTTCCAAAAGCCATATGAATAAGAAGTGGCAATACTGAGATTTGAACCCATAGCTTCCCATGTATTTAAATAAGATAATATGTAAACATGCACATATAATATCTTCGAAGCCACTTGTCATATTTCCTAGGTAATTAAGCCTGGGTATGAGCTATTATACTTGCTTGACATTGTATTTTTAAATGACCTTTCAAACTTGCAGCTCCTGGCTTTTTGGTAAATAACTACAGATGGTGCTGGTTGATATCTATCCTCGTTTGATCAGTTTTTCTTTTTAATGGTATCTCATGTACCCGTGATAATCATTACTCCCAGGTACATGTGAAACAGTAGAGTAACAAAGATAAGAATAATGTTGCATCATAGGCATAGAAACTACTGCCTCTGAGTCTGTGTTATTTCTGTTTATGTAAGGTAGGAAGGACCTGCCTTTTGCCTTACTAAACTTCACTGCATAAGTGGACATTGACTAAAAACTGTTATAACTCTGCATGGACAGGCAATATGAACAAAAGGCCAGAGAGAGATGTAATCTCAAAGTGTGCTGGTCACCACAAGGGGTCTGAACAGGATACTACTCTCCTGGTCAAAGTACCACAGTCTAGGGCCTGGCCTTTGGCTGTATTGCCTTAGGAATCAGGATACATAAACATAATGGAAATGGATCTGGTTCTTAGAATAGATTTAGTTAACCTTAAAAAAAATTATAAAATCAGGATGTAAATTTTATTGTATTTCTTAATAATACTGAATTGTAATTTTTTAAGCATTTCAACATTATTAAAATGAAGACGCTTCTTACAATGGAGGAATTCATTTAATGTAGTGGTGCTTCTTTTTCTTTAAGGTTCTTTTAAAATACATGGATTTGGTGCAGTGGCTCACACCTGTAATCTCAGCACTTTGGGAGGCCGAGGTGGGTGGATCACCTGAGGTCAGGAGTTCGAGACCAGCCTGGGCAAGATGGTGAAAACCTGTCTGCAGTAAAAATACAAAATATTAGTGGGGTGTGGTGGCACGCACCTGTAATTCCAGCTACTCGAGAGGCTGAGGGAGGAGAATCGCTTGAACCCAGGAGATGGAGGTTGCAGTGAGCCGAGATTGCACCATTGCACTCCAACCTGGGTGACAGAAGCAAGACTCTGTCTCGAGAAAAAAAAAAAAAATACATGGTTGCATACCATAATCAGCATCTCAACATTGAAAAAAGGCAGCAATTAAAATGTGAAATATAATCCCCAAAAGACTAGGATCCTTTGCCTACTATATTCTCTCCCAGTAGGCAAGGTACCCAGGAAATAAATTTATAATCAGAAGGTTGCCAGGTGAACATGAAATCCAATTAGAGAGAGTTTGTTCTTTGATATAAATGTTTTTTTAAAAATTGTACAAAGCACCCATCTCTAAATCAGAAGGTAAGCAACACTAGTTCCTTGGAGGGCACTTGGTGGCTTTTACAGATAGGGTAGACTAGCTCTGAGCATCCATTCTTACCTCCTTCTCATGGACATTTCTGCCCTACAGAGTTTGGAAAGGTAAGAATTACAGTTCCCGTTCTGTATAACCAGGGTTCTGGAGGTGAAGTAGATTCTTCCAGTGTGTTCATTTGTGCAACATTTGGGAGACATAGGAGGCTGAGGCCATTTTTGTTTTCTGATGCTTTTTGCTGTTTTCTGCTAGTAACAGAGTTCCAGCATCCAGTCTCCTGCTTTGAGATCTATGTGCAGTAGTGGCAGCTTTTTGACTCCTTCATCATAGCTCTAGTGGCATGTCCTTGAATGAAAGAGTTTTGGTAGCAGTTTCAATTTCCAGTACTGATCCTTGACTGATACAATGATTTCCTCCCTCTGATAGTCATGTTCTTTTGTTGTTGTTGTTGTTATGTTAATATATACTGTCAAGTTACAATCAGCTTTTGACAACCTGGGAACCATTTGTTTCTTTAGGATATTTATGTACTTTTCTGCCTTATGACATCTTGATTCTACATTTGCTCTTAGAGAACAATGTTGTTTCCAAGCTTAGGGAAGCATCTAATTTTTGTTTCCTTTACAGTCTATAGAAAAAAGTAAAACGTGTACTGAGAAGATGTTTCAACACATGTTAACAGGTGTAGAAATCGCAAGTAAGTGATGGGGAACATCACCACAAATGTGAAAGTACATTACACAATAATGCTATTGCCAGTCATTTTATAATTGTTAGAATGTATTCTCCATACTCTACAAGTTAAATTGCGTTAGACCAGTTCTTCTGCCTGTGAAACAGTCACTGTATTTTCTCTTTGCAGAACAACCTCAACAGGTCATCAGGACTGTGTAGAGAAGCTTAGCCATTTTATGCAAGTCACAGCTAATACAGGCTGAGGCCATGAAGAATGATGCTTGCTTTTTCACATGGCCAAAGAATATATAATTTGGAAAGCTTAATATTTCACATAGTCTTCTTTCATTTTCCAAACTCAAAGTAATATCAGAAATGATATTTCCACGTGAAAATCATAAGATGTGACTGCCTCTTCCTTTCCTCCAAGCCATCATACTGATCTGAGGTAAACGGTTTTGGACTTAACCCAGCATTTGGTATGCCATCTAATGTTCATCCGGAAGTAATCCACTGACCAACTAACCATCGGCTTCTTCTCAGGAGCCAACAATTATTTCTATCTTTTAAAAATAGCTAAGATACATTTATGCCTACGACACAACAATCCCGTTCCTTCTTATCACCAGTTGCAGCTCCTCGTCTTTATCTGCTCATTATATTCAACTGTGTTTAAATTAGCAAACCAAGGCCACAATCCTTCCATTCAACAGAATAGGTAACTTTAGCTCACACTGACAAATGCAGGATTTGCTTGCTTAGAAATACTTTTTTCTAAGGTAGTTTCTAAGAAAAGAAGAGAAGAGGAAATACTGGAAGCTCAAAATTAGGTCTGGCCCACCAGGCATTCACATATTTTAAAATATTATACTGTAATTTTGTTGTGGTTAGGAAAGAACCAAGGGCCTTTGTATAGGAGAGAGAAGTGTGGATTCAATGAGGTCATCTTGACAGGATGTGTCCCCAGTTCCCTTTAGTGACTCATTGTAAATTAATTTTCCATCAGTATATTTAAAATGTACTTTGACTTCATTTTGTTCTCACTTTGTTCAGTATGTTAGGATGTTTATTGCTACATAAACTTTGTGGTTTTTGTGGTTCTCAAGTTATCTCCTTAAAATCCCACGAGTCCTGGAATTCACTAAGCAAGACTGTAACCATTCTTGAAGAAGCTGAAGATGATAGTTGAAAAATAAAAACAAGAATGTAGGTTAAAAAAGCACAGGAGAGAGTAAAATGAGAAAATAAAACATTCCTTTTTTCCTTTGCCATTCTCTTCTCTGTCTTTTACTGCTTATCTTCTACTGTCTTCAGTTTATTCAGTTAGGTTGTCTTCTGTTTTTTTCTGCATTATTGTCTATTTCGTTTTGAAGCCAGTGGTCATTGATGAATAATGCATCATTGGCACCTTGTGCCGTCAGGTAGAACAGAAAATAGGAGTCGTGTTTCTCCATTCATCTTTGGGCTTTTACACTGTATAGGATGCTGGCCTCAGAAATAACAACCACTGGTGCCTCATCATTGTTAAAACAGTATATATTTGTATAAGCTTATTGTTTTCCAGAAGCTTTCATTGTAAGTTCCACCCTTGGTAGTGTCTATCCATTTGCCTTTGTTCTGTTCTTTACACTGGAGGAATTCACTCCTTTTACATCACAAGTTTTCCAATATTTGAAAAACTTACCACGTCTTCCATAGGCCCTTTACCCTCAAGCTAAGACTCTCATTTGGCATGCATTTAAACTCTTCATTACACAGGTCATTTTTTTCTAGTTTGTCAAAATCCTTAAAATGTAGCACAGAGAACTGCAAAGACTCCTCTTGACTCTTACCTCTGTTGATCCAGAAAAGATACTTAAAAAAATCATAAATTAGGCCAGGCATGGTGGCTCACGCCTGTAATCCCAGCACTTTGGGAGGCCGAGGCGGGTGGATCACGAGGTCAGGAGATTGAGACCATGGTGAAACCCCGTCTCTACTAAAAAAAATACAAAAAGTTAGCCGGGCGTGGTGGCGAGCGCCTGTAGTCCCAGCTACTTGGAGAGGCTGAGGCAGGAGAACGGCGTGAACCTGGGAGGTGGAGCTTGCAGTGAGCCGAGATTGCGACATTGCACTCCAGCCTGGGCGACAGAGCGAGACTCCGTTTCCAAAAAAAAAAAAATCATAAATTAATATTCCGTGTCTTTTCACACTTTTGACATATATTGAACCTGAGGCCAACTAACATTTCCATGTCTTTTTTATAAGCCAGATTGCTACCATATTTTGCATACTTTTGTTTTCACCGTACATGAAGAACTTTATTTTTTTTGACTTTCAACCGGTTTGTTTTAACCCCCAACTCCTGGTTGTTAAAAACAATTTTGAATCTTGAGTTTGTCAGTTTATTGAACTACACCCTTAATTTTGATAACAACATTTTCCAATGACCTTGAAGATGAGAACATTGCAGCTATAGAATGTGGTCTTTTGTAGCTCTTCAATACAATTAAATTGAACATTAACAGGTTGGAGCTCTGTGAAGCCATGATAGAGAATTATCCACGAAAGAGCATCTTATTACTACAACTACTATTATTATCTCTTCAGCTTCATGTTTCACCACTCCTACCCTCCTTTCCCTTCAGCTTTCTGGGTTCCAGCCACCATGGCTTCCCTCACTTCTTCAAACACGCCAGGCTCCCTCCTGTCCAGTCCCCTACCCGGTCTGCTCCCCTTCATCTCCCTATTTCCTCTGTTTGCCTAGAGAACTTAGACCCTGCCTTCAGCCTCAGCACTCTCTGATGCCCAAGATTAGGACCATTCCGTCTTGCCTCTACTTTTGTGATTATTTTATTAATATCTGCCTCCCCTGATAGTGGAAGTAGTAGTTTATTTTGCTTACCACTGTACCTTTTGTGCCCGACACAGTGTTTGACACAGAACAATGCACCATTACTATTTTAAGTGCTTTGGCTCATAAACTTCTGTCATGTCATGTCACATCATGCCAGTAGGTGACACCAAAATGCATATAATCTGTGACTAAGCCCCTGAACTACGGCTGTGGTTTCATCTCAGCATAGTCTGAAGCCCAAGAGCAGTTCAGAAAGTCTGTTTCTCAGTTTTTTAGGAGTGGAAAAAGTTTGGGAATTCAATATATGCTTATATTTATATTCAAATAAATATTACCTAGCTGTGAGTAATCTTCCAAGTACATTATTAATAATTTAAAATTTTGATATTCACAAATTAAAATAATTACCCTTCTAAAATTTGAGGATCCTAATTTAATATTCTGCTAAGAAATCCCACTGTCAAGCAATGCTTAGCAAGAACTTCTAACGCACACTTAGATTGCTGGGGTTGCCCAAATTTTCAGAGAAGATTCTCTAACCTTGTTATAATTTTAGGATTGTTTTAAGCTAGCTATGGTTTTCAGTTGCTCCTATTTTTGCATTATTTAATTTATGTATAGAATTATTCCTAGGTTACACTTTTCCTGATGGCTTTGTTCCTGCATAATTGCTGAAATGTTGCTATTATAATTGTTTGTTCCTCCCCAATTGTTACCATCACAAAGCTTTCTTCAATGCTAGAATCAGTGAAGTAGACCATATTTTCTTTTGTTTTCCTTTCAGCTCAGTGAATCCTGATCAGAGAAAGTTTGAGAAATGCTGCTTCTGAGCAGTGCTTAGAGAGATGTGCAGATGTCTGTTTAGGGAGCTGGGGGTTGGGGGGTCTGTAGGAGAGAAGTTTAGGGAACCTTGGTAGAAATTGAAAGTAGGAAAGACCTTGAATTTCTAAAGTTTAATCTTAGTTGTTCAAAATTTGCATTTTATTCTAGAATCAACCAAACACCTGTTATGTTCCAATTTTTTTTTTTTTTTTTTTTTTTGAGACGGAGTCTCGCTCTGTCGCCGAGGCTGGAGTGCAGTGGCGCAATCTTGGCTCACTGCAAGCTCCGCCTCCCGGGCTCACGCCATTCTCCCGCCTCAGCCTCTCCGAGTAGCTGGGACTACAGGCGCCCGCCACCACGCCCGGCTAATTTTTTTATATTTTTAGTAGAGACAGGGTTTCACCGTGGTCTCGATCTCCTGACCTCGTGATCCACCTGCCTCGGCCTCCCAAAGTGCTGGGATTACAAGCGTGAGCCACTGCGCCCGGCCCCATTTTTTTTTTTTGACAGGTTTATTTTCCATTGTGTATCACTGGGTAAAGGAGATGGTTCCTAGGGTGGGCCATTTCATCCTGTAGCTTGTTCCCTGGGCTGAGCACTTCCAAGTATCTCTGTTTCCTTCTGTATTGCACAAGTATGAAGATGAAACTGTTAGTGGATAAGTATGATTATGTGAAAAACTTTATCTAAAGCACACTGTTAGCCCTTCTTTTATTTTTCAATAAAATGATTGTTATATTTCAAAAGTTCTGAAGTTTAGAATTTTAAAAGACTTGTAAGACTCCAATCATAATTTGTCATAGAATTTACCGGAAAAGTTTCTCTATCTATTCTATCTTCCTTTCTTCGATGACTTTATTTTGATGACTCTGATATATGAATAACAGTTTCTGATTAGTATGATAACTTCTGGAAGAAAGGAAAACCTGCACAAATTCAATTTATGGATAGTTGCCAAGTCTTGTTTACTATATTTCTAACTCTTCTTTGAACAAACATTTTGCAAGGCTTTAAGGGCATTTGGCAACTGTCATTCATTTATTATGTCCTTTATTCAGTCATTCTGTTTTCACTCAGATTTTTTACACACTAATCATACACAAGACAATGCTGCACATGCTGTGAATAATAAATATATGGATGATACAATCCCTGTATGCTGAGAGCTTATAATACAATATTAATAAATGTAGATCCTTGTTATGTTACTTTAATTCTTCCGCTTAGATTTTTCTCTTCCTTCCTAAGCTTGTTTGTTTGAAACTTTGACAAGCAGCTAACTTCTACCAATAAAGTTTAGAGGAAGTAATGTAGTCATGAATTGGGATTGAGGGTTTTGGGGCAGAAACGACACTGAACTTTTTTCTCCATGAAATAAGAAAATATATTAAAAATGGAAAACATCATCTGGCTTAATAAAGATAAACAGAATAGTAATGGCTAACATTTCTAATCATCTTGCATATATTAGCTTGTTTGCTTCCTAGTAACAATTCATAATGGGTACTATTGTTTCTAATAATTTGTAAATGAGGAAACAGGCATATGTGATAAAGATTGAAAATAAATGCCATGAAGTGAGAAAAAAAAATGTCAGATTATCATGACTGCTCTTTTCTTGGAGTCACTGTTGAAAATGTCTTGATAGTAGGCCTGCAAGTCCTATTGGGTCTTTGGTAACTGCATCATTTAGAAGAAGTACAGTATAAGGGAATTTGAATTATAGTAAATAATATTACAGACTTCATGAATTTACTTTCGTGTTAGTCCTATTAAGGGCAGTCTCTGAAGTCATGTGAATTGAAATGTACTTAAGAGGAAGACATCAAGTCTTAAGGAATGAAGTTTCAATTCCTTATCTTAAGTCAACACTAAATAGAGTTCAATGAAAGAATCCTCATGAAACTTGGCTTAACATTTGAAAGAGATATTCTTAAACCAAGAAGTATTGTGTTAAGCACAAAGAAGGGGACATGAAACACATAATTTTCATAAAGGAAATTACTTCTAGGATTCCTCCTTTTCATGTATACTACTATCTCATTAACTACTGCAGACCTGCTTTTGAGAAAAATATAAAAGCAAATATATGTCAGCACGATAAGAATAAAAGAGGAGAGTAACATTTTTGAGATTAAGGGTGAAAAACTCAATCAGAAAACTGGGGGGAAATTTTGACATTAGTCTTCAGGTATCATGGCCATACATATGATTACTATGGCAACAGGTAGCAAAACAGTGACATAGCCTTCCAGTTTGAGTGCCAAGTTTAGAAGACCAGTCACACCCTGCACAGCTCAACAGGCTGTCTCTATATCTGTCCTTTTTCTGCTAAGTGGCTGTTGAAAGACCAAAACCACAGAGACGCTCATTGGCCTCAGCAACTATATTAATTAAATAATTCAAACATGTATTTATTCTTTCATTTATTCAGCAAATATTTAGAGTCTAGCTACCTAGAAACCCGTCTCCTTGGGGCAAAGCCAGTTCTTAGAGAAAGCTTGATACACTACTTGATCTGTTTTTCCCTTAAAGAAGCTGGCTACAAAATAATAATGCTTCTTTTTATGTTTCTTAAAAAAAAGCTGATGAACTTTTAGTAGCATCAGTAGGTTATTTGGTCAAAACAAATGACTTGCAAACATATTTTTTTGGCACCCCTAAGACTACTGAAAGTTGGGCTCCTCCAGGAATCTGCTGAAATCACTAGTAATGACTTTGCAATTCAGGCTTCCTTTAATCTCTCTGAGGACGATTTTTCTTAGCTTGATAAATTTGTAGATTTAGTGTTTAATGCTAATGACAAAAAGAGCTTAAATGCCCAAGAGCAGAAATGAAACAAACAAACAAATAAGAGAAACAATAAAATGGAGTGGAGATAAGTAAAATGAAAGAAAATTTTTGAAAATCAGTTGTATATCAGGCATGTTATGTACATTATTTTATGCAGTTCTTTCAATAAATGTAATAGGTAGGTAGTGTATCACCCTCATTTTACAGATGAGACACATGCTCAGGAGGGAGCCCAAGGTCACGCCCCTTGTCTTGGGCTGGGCAGACCAGGATTCTAACTAAATCCATCTGGCCCCCAAACTCGGGTTCCTTTCACCACACATAAGTAGAGACCCTTGCTTTTATTGAACAATGGTTGTTAACACATCACTTAAGTAGAGTCTTCTAGAATTTTAGTCAATTTAATATCTACTAGATTTCACTCAAAATAAGGCACACTTAAGATCATCAACAAATTATTGAGACTCAAAGGACATTGGTTAATGGCAGAATATATGAAGTTCACAATCTATTACTATGATAAGGCAGCTGCCTATTTACTCACTTGTACATATGCTTTTTTTCAGATAATTGCAACTGTAATAAGGAAATTATTCTTTAAACGAGTGCACTAAGGTTATCTAGAAGGAAAGTTTAAATATTATGCATAAATACAAGATACTTAGAAAAAAATGAAGAATTTGTGGCCCAGAAAGGATTATTGGCCTACCCATTTATTGATTTATTCACTTACAAATTCAAGGATATTTTTAAATTGAAAATTATGTGCTAGGAATTTTTCTAGATGCTGAAGCCCATGCCAGGGTAATTAAGATTCAGCTCTTCCACTTACGTAATATGCTCAAAACAGTCTACAAATGCCTTCTCTACACCTAAAACTGTTTTAGGCACTTGGCATGACTTAATGAATCAACAGACAAAGAAATATGCTCTCATGAAACTTATATTGTACTGGCAGAGATAAAATATCAACAAATAAATAGGACATATGATGATGATGAAAATTAGGCAAAGAGAGTGGGGAGTATGAAACTAAAGAGATAGGATTAAAATAGGATGATCAGAGAATTCAATGGGAAAGTTATGTGAGTCAAATATTTGAAGGAGATGTGAGTCAAGCAAATATCTCGGGAACAAATATTTCATGAGCCAGGAAGAACAAGCACACAGTCTCCAAGGGGGCAGTGAGTCGAGGTGTTTGAGGAAGAGTGATGTGGTCATTGTGACTGCCTGGAGTGAACTGAGCATGGGGGCAGTGGCAGGAGAAGAGATCACAGCTACTACTGGGTGCCAGATTGTGTGGGGCTTCGTGACCAGGTTATAGGTGTTGGCTCTCACTCTCAGGGAGATAGGAAAACATTGCAAGATTATGAGCTGACATGACTCAAATGGGGTTACTCTGACTTCTGTGATTAAAAAAAAAAAGCCTATAGGAGGAAAAGAACAGAAACCGTGCACCACTTAGGAATATGATAATAATTCAAGTGAAAGATGATGGCGTCTTGGGTAAGGGTGCAAGTGGTGGGAAGAAGTGAGATTCTAGTGATAGGTCACAGAAAGTTCCAACATGCTTGGCCTGGTAGGTTCTGCCTCACAAATACCAACTTTCAGGAAAATAACAAGTATAAATATAATAAGCAATTTCCTGAACATAATGGGAAAGAAATAATCGCAGGCAGACACTCGGGACGGGAGGCTGACACTTGAAAGAAGGGAAGGGAACTGAGTGAGTTTCCTGTCTTTGGAGCTTTTAATCTGAGAGCAGATCCCAATCTGTAACAAATAAGGGTCGCTAAAACCTAGACAGTGGCTATATAACCTCATAGGCTTAATTAACTTCAGGACAGATTTGGGGGTCCTTGGCAATTGTAAAGTGAGTGGGGGTAATCCCAAAAAAGGAGAGTCACATAAAGGGAGCTACAAATTCTGTATAGAAACGCTGCTTACATTTCTGGGTGACACTGAAGAATGCATGTGCAGAGCAGATTCCAAGCAGTGCACCTAAAGCTAAAAGAACTAAATTCGATATTAGAATTTGGAGCTTTAGTTCAGCCAAGTTAACTATCTGTTACAACAACATATTGATATTCTCTAAGGGAAAACAAGAGAATTCAGAGTCTCTTTAATGCATCATTTTTTAATGTCCAGGATACCATATTAAATTATGGGCTATATAAAGAAACAAGAAAGGCCTGGCGTGGTGGCTCACGCCTTTAATCCCAGCACTTTGGGAGGCTGAGGCGGGTGGATCACAAGGTCAGGAGTTCAAGACCTGCCTGGCCCAGATGGTGAAACCCTGTCTCTACTAAAAATACAAAAACTAGCCTGGCGTGGTGCCAGGTGCCTGTAATCCCAGCTACTCGGGAGGCTGAGGCAGAGAATTGTTTGAACCTGGAAGACAGAGGTTGCAGTGAGCCGAGATCGCACCACTGCACTCCAGCCTGGGTGACAGAGTGAGACCCCGTCTAAAATAAAAATAAAATTAAACAAGAAAAAAATAAACAAGAAAATACATCTCAGATTTAAGAGAAAGGTAGTCAGTAGAAACCAGTCCCAAGATGACCAGAATGTTAGAATCAGCAGGCAAAAATTGTAAAGTGACTATTATAAATATATTTAAAATGTAAAGAAAAATATTCTCATAATAAATGAAAATATAGGACATCTTAGTAAAGAAATAGAAAGTATTTTAAAAGAATAAAAATAAAATTCTGAAACTGAAAAACAGAATATCTAAAATGGAAGAAATCACTAGATGGACTTATCAGCAGATTGGAAATCGCAGAAGAAAGACTTACTGAACTTGAAGAAAGATCTATTAAAAATGATCTCATCTGAAGTCCAGAGAGAAAAAAAGATTGCTAAGAAATGTACAGAGGCTCAGGAGCATGTGACAATTTAAAAAGTCTAACATACACGTGACTTGAGTCCTAGAAAGGGATGAGGGTTATAAGATAGCAGAAAACACATATACATATATAATACTCAATGATTTTCCTTTTGGTGAAGGACATAAATCTACAAATTCAAGAAACTCAGCAAATTCCAAATGGAAAACATACAGATAAGCCAACAAACAACTAGGCACATGATAGTTAAACTTCTGACAACTAAAGCTTAAACAAATCTTAGCAGCTACAGAAAAAAAAATGATATATTTCACATAGAAGAAAGATGATTTTAATTATCACTGATTTTTAATCTGGAACATTAAAAGCCAGAAGAGAATAATGATCTTTAAAAGGTAGATAGATAATAAAATTGACAACCCTGAATTCTACACTTGATCTTAGCCAAAAGGCAGAGAAGCAATACAACCCTAACTTCTATATCCAGCAAAATATCCTTCAAGAATAAGGGCAAAATAAAGACTTTTTCAGATAAAAGAAAACGAAAGAAGTTGTTACTAGCAGATCTGTACTAACTGACTATTAAAAAAAATGCTTTTCAGGCTGAAAGGAAGTGATAATCAAGAGAGACTTGCATTTTTCAGAAAGAAGAATGAAAATGAAAATATGGGTAAACATACAAGACAAATTTTTTCTTCTAATTTTGTTAAAGTACATATGATGGTTTGAAGCAAAAATTATGTTTTTACATTGCAACGTAAAAATAAGAGAGGATAAATGAACCCAGGTGATTGCAAGTTGCTTACATTTTAGGTGATATAATACAATTTCAATTCGAGGTAGACACTGAAAAGTTACGGTTGCATATTGTATTTCCTAGAGCAACCACTAGAAAAATAATACAAGAGGAAACAGCTAAAACTACAATAGATATTAAAATGGAATTCTAAAGAACTTGTATTAATTTCCTCTCCCACCCCCAGAAAATAACAACAACAACAACAACAATGAAAGAACAAAAAAACAGGAAGTGTAAGAGAGAAAAAACTTTTCTTCTACCCTCCCAAATTCAGTAGCTGG
This sequence comes from Hylobates moloch, assembly GCF_009828535.3. Taxonomy (NCBI): domain Eukaryota; kingdom Metazoa; phylum Chordata; class Mammalia; order Primates; family Hylobatidae; genus Hylobates; species Hylobates moloch. The sequence goes on from NW_026652277.1 coordinate 57,997,542, forward strand.
AACTTATGAATTAAACTGACAAAAACCAGATAAACTGGAGAAAAATGTTATGCTTACAGAAGCCAGCACAAATCTCATTAAATTGTTAAAGAAGTCATACATAACTCAGTAGAAAAAAGGGAGGGGGAGGAAAAGGCTTCTGAGGGAAAAGCAGATGGGTTTCCTTAAGAAACACAAGTGAGCTTCTAGGAGATTAAAAGTTTGTGATAATTACCTGCCTCAGTGGGTAGCTCATGGCTATAATCCCAGTGATGGGAGTGGGAATAGGCTGAGACCGGAGGATTGCTTGAAGCCCAGAAATTTTGTATCAGTGAGCCATGATTGTGACACTACATTCCAGCATGGGCGACAGAGTGAGACCCTGAAAGTTTCTGATAGTATTTGTATATACAAGTATGAATACACTCTTTCCATCTTCTTCAGGGCCATAAAACTCTTCTGGAGAGAGGATCTATGGTAGTTCTCATTTCTCAGAAATTTTTGCTTTTGGTCAGACAAGGAAAGCTCTGCTCTGAGAAATTTTCCTTCTGCATCTGCTGACTTTCAATTGCCTTCAGCTCAAAATATACATATAATAAAGTGGCATATTTTGGGATGGCATGTTCTGATTCTGTCTAGGACAAACACACAAACAAAAGGAAATGATAGATTTAAATTCAAACGTATCAATAATCACACTCAGTGTAAACTGACTAAGCACTCCAACTTAAAGGTAGAAATCATTACACTGAACTAAAAAGTGAAGACACAAGACCAAACCACATGCTCTCTATAAGATACTTTAAATATGAGACAAATAGGTTCAAAATAATTGGTTGGAAAAAATATACTATGCAAACAATAAGTATAAAATACCAGAATATAACTTTTTTATATTTCTTAGCAGATAAAGTAGATTTCAAGTAAAAGAGTATTATCAGAGATAAAGAGGGAGATTATGTAATGACCAAAAGGTCAAATATATCAGAAGACATAATAATCAGAAATCTATACGCACTTCATAACAGAGTTTCAAAATACATGAAACAAAATTTGAGAGAACTAAAAGGAACATATAAGTAATTTTACAACCACAGTTTGAGATTTTAACACTCTCTTTTAGCAATTGATAGAACTAGAGAAAACCATCAATACAAACATAGATTATTTGAACAACACTTTCAACCACCTTGACCTAATTCACATCTATATTAGACTCCATCCAGAAACTATAGAATACAACTGTCTGGCCTAATGGGAAAGATGGAACTGCTATTGACAGATGTGGTAAAACTCTAAGAAATGCATTGATGAGAAAAGATCAGGTGTTCAGTTTTCACCATATACACTTGAGATGTTCATTAATTACCAGTGAATATATTGAACAGACCAAAGATATACAAGTCTGGATTTCAGACAAGAGGATTAGAATTAAGTTTGAGTATTATCAACATGTAAATAATATTTTAAGTCAAAGGACTGCAGTTTTCATTAGAGTAGTCATGTAGTCATATAGAAAAGAGAAGAGGGTCAAAGACTGAGTGGTAGGGTGATGGAACATTAGTGATAGGGTAAATGAGGAGGAGCTAGTAAAAGATATTGAGAAATGTCATTAGTGCCTTGAGAGTCCGTTTTGGTGGAGTGACAAGGTGAAACGCCTGACCAGGGTGGGTTCAAGGAAGATAAGTTGATTGAATTTGGAGACAGTGAGTACAGATCAAAGGTGGGGTAGAGCGAGGGTGTGGGATGGTGTTAGAATTTTTTTTTTTTTTTTTTGGTAAAGGCCAGAGAGTAAATGTTTTAGGCTGTGTGGTCATATGGTCTCTGTTGTAACTGCTCAACTCCACTATTGAAGTACAAAAGCAGACACAGACAATACTAAGTGAAAGAGTATGGGAGTATGGTTGCATTCTAATAAAACATTAATGATAAAAGCAGTGAGCCATATTTGACCCACAGATTTTAGATTGCTACCCCTGATATGGATAATTCTGTTGAAAACCGTTCTCTGATTTGGCCAAAACTGGAGGAGGATGGGAAGCCAGGAGGCTCAGGTGAAGGTTTATTTTTCGGGAGACAGAACAAAATAATTGCTGGTGTGATGACCTTGAATAGTATTAGTCCACTCAGGGAATTTACATTTTGACAGGGCAAAATTTACAAATAAATAAATACAAGTTTGTTTCTGTTTTGGTGAGAGTTCAAGCTATAAGCTTGAATGAGATTGCCAAGGAGAGTATGTAGAGAGAGAGGAAAAGTAAGTTAAGGACATTAAGTTAGGAAATCCCTGGGAAAAAGGAGAAAGAGCAGCTAGAGAAGACTTCTAAATGAGGGATCAGAGAGATTAGGCAAGAATTAGGAGCAGAGCCAGCTTCATAAGTGTACAACCTGTGTAGTCACACAAGGCCCTGTGCTCAGAAGAGGGACATGCCTGGTTTAATAATCTGTTACCATCTTGCAATGTATAATAATTTCTGAGCAAGTGGCCTTGCATTCTCATTCGCATTGAACCTGCAAATTTTGTAGCTTTTCCTGGCCATGAGAGTATAATTTTACAAAAGCAAGGATATGAAAGAATTTCAATCAACAGGAGTTGGGACAAGGAGGACTTCTGCACAAATAGCATTTCAAACGTCAGTGAGAAGACATTATTTCTTAATTGCCCTCTTTAAACTCTCTGAAAACAAAATAAAATGATGATACAAAAAGTATGCCATTTTCAATTATACAAGAAAATTATCATAATCTCAAACCACGAATTGTGAAGCATACGCTTTACTGTGCATTGTTAAGCAGGAGAAGAATGCTGGGGGCAAGCCTGCACATGTCACATCAGAATCCAGTAAGATTCCACCCCCAAAAGGTATTCCCAGTGGTCCTCTGGGTAGAGCAAAAAGAGCTAAGGCAGGGCCATCTGCAGAGGTGGGGTTGGTCTAAAGTGGCATCTTAAAAGGCAAAAGCCAATACGCCATTTATATTTTCTATGTTAGAAGCTAAAACATGAGAGTCTGCAGATGTGTTTTGTTTGAACTACATTTTTTTTCTATTCGTTAGATTTACCTTTAAAAATTGTATTGATACATGATATTTTACATATTTATGGGGTACATGTATTTGTTACATGTATAGAATATGTGATGATCAAGTCAGGGTACTTGTGACATCCATCACCTTGAGTATTTTTCATTTCTGTGTTTGAAACCTTCTAAGTCTGCTTTGAAATACACAATACTAATGTTGCTAATTATAGTCAATGTACTATGAGCATGATCAAACATTAAACATTATTGCTATCAAATTTTAAACTATCAAACATTAAACATTATTGCTATCAAATTTTGAACTATCAAACATTAAACATTATTGCTATCAAATTTTAAACTATCAAACATTAAACATTATCACTATCAACCATTAAAACTTATTCCTTCTATATAACTGCATGTTTTTACCCACTGACCAACCTCTCTTCATCTTCCTTTCCCACCCCCACACCCTTCCCAGCCTCCGGTATTTATCGCACTGTTCTCTACCTCCATGAGACCAACATTTTTAGCTCCTATATATAAGTGAGCACATGGCATATTTGTCTTTCTGTCCCTGGCTTATTTCACTTAACATAATGACCTCTAGTTCCATCCATGTTGCTGCAAATGACAGGATTTCATTCTCTTTATGGCCAAATAGTATTCCATCGTGCATGGCATTTTAAAAATAGAGGTTCACTTAAACAATATGTATTGTGGCTGGGCGCGGTGGCTCACGCTTGTAATCCCAGCACTTTGGGAGGCCGAGGCGGGCGGATCACGAGGTCAGGAAATCGAGACCACGGTGAAACCCCGTCTCTACTAAAAATACAAAAAAAAAAAAAAAAAAAATTAGCTGGGCGTGGTGGCGACAGAGCGAGACTCCCTCTCAAAAAAAAAAAAAAAAAAAAAAAAAATGTATTGTTTGACTGTTGAAAAAGAAATTCTGGCCACCAGGGTCTCACACAACAATCTAATAGCAATCAGCTAAACTGATTAGCTGCTGTCACCTTAGGATGAAGCGTACAGTGCAGTTCATCACAGACCCTACCACTCCCTTTGGTCTTAAACTTAGCCCATTTCACTCATTTATATCTTCTACTCAATCTCTGTAAGTATTTGAGCTTCGAAACTCTGTTATATATCTAACTTTCTAACCAAGGAGCACCTCTAGGAGAAATGGAAAAAAAAAAGAGCTTTGTTGAGACACACGTTGATTTAGAGGATAAAGAAAATAATACATTCAATGTGAGATTATTCAAGAAGACAAGTTAAGTGAAGTCCAAACACTCAGAGCTCATTGCAGACCCTCTACCCTAATTCTTTGTCTTCTATTCTTACGAAAAATGAACATGAATTCAAAAGTAAATATTAATCAAAAATAAATCTGCTTAGGACCTATTTATAAGATTTCAATCAATCAGTTAATTAAAACATGAGGAAAAATTAGCAAAAAGAAGATGAAACAAATATACAAAAATGAATAGAAATATTTACAGAGTATTTTATAGTCACAGAAACAAGAGCCACAAGGAAGACAATAGAATTCTAAGTATGAATATGAGAGATTTTAAGACAACAGAACAGATGATAGTCAGGTAGCAGAGCACAAAACAATGTGGAAGGAAAAAATAATATAACCCATTATAGAGATGAAAATCAAATGGAAACAACAAGAGTTTAATTAACAATGCAGGATCATAACAGACATGTATATGCTTGAAGAATCACACAAAATGATACAGAACAATGATGTCAAAGTCATTATAGACAAGCAATGGACAAAGGATAGCTAACATTCATAAAATTATGTTCCCGATGGATAAAAGCAGAAAAAATGGACAGAAAACATAGAGAATCATTCCAAAAAAAAAAAAAAAAACCGGTTAATGCATCTACATACTGGCTCTCTAGGTTGTTGAAAATATTAATAAAGAATGATAAGCTCCAGACCACATCCTAGTGAGGTTCTCTTACCTCAGTGATGATCAATTTAATGTGCTCCATATCAGGTAAAGCACATCACATCTAAAGGGGGAAAGATGAGGTTGGCCTCAGATTTTTTTTCATAATAACACTTATTACCAGGCAGAATGGAGCTATGTCCTGAGGAAAGAAAAGTGTGGGCCAAGGATTTTACAAAAGCAGGTAGGCCCCATGCATTCTCAAACATGCAGCATTTCAGAAAATACAGCATTTGCTAATCTTTTTCTCATTTTAGTGGTCTTCACCACAGTATCTATTTCTATTTAACAGTGTTTGCTTTGCTGACTATAATGTCCGAGAAATAAAAATAGATGAGTGTTGAATGACAGCCTAAGTGCAATGCTACATCATGTTCACCTGCCCTCTGTAATTGGCTACTTGAACTGAGAACATCATGACATTTCCAAGTGTAAGTAGCACCGAGGGCTCCCTATGCCAGAGACAAGTCATTTTGGCTGCAGCTTTAGTCAGTGGGTCAGTCTGTAGGAAGTAACTAGTAGTAACATCTTAGGTTCACAATTTCAAAGACACTTGCGTCTCTCTACAATACTATATGAAGTTCACATTATGAGGTTGGCTTTTAGAAATTTTATTGAGATTAGCATATTTAATGTTTAAGAGCACAACCTTTCAGTTAATAAAAGTGGATTAATAGTTATGTGATATTGGCTGAGTAACCTTATCTCTCTAAGCCTTAATTATTCATCCTTAAAATGAAGGTAGTAATATTTCTGTCAGATGGTTCTTGTAAATATTCATCAAGTAAGTGTATGGAAACACTTATCAGAGGATGTGTAACGTAGCAGGTTCTCTGTAATCAGTTGCCTTTATGGAATTCAGTTCTGATCAACAAATATTTATTGGACACCTTGTCTATGTTATATTCTGAGTTAGGTGCTAATGGCATAAAGATGAGTAGCATGTGGTCTCTATCCTCATAAAGGACCTGGTTGTAGGAGAGAGAACTACATATTCAGATAATTCTAATATAATATGGAGATTATTAAGAGAGATATGTGGCCGGGCAAGGTGGCTTCTGCCTGTAATCGCAGCAGTTTGGGAGGCCGAGGTGGGCGCATCACCTAAGGTCAGGAGTTCAAGACCAGGCTGGCCAACATGGTGAAACCCATCTCTACTGAAAATATGAAATTAGCTGGGTGTGCTGGCCTGTGCCTCTAATCCCAGCTACTCAGGAGGCTGACGTAGGAGAATCAATGGAATCCAGGAGGCGGAGGTTGCAGTGAGCCAAGATCATGCCACTGCACTCCAGCCAGGATGACAAGAGCAAAACTCTGTCTCAAAAAATAAAAAAAAGAAATTAAAAAGAGAGAGAGAGACAGAGATGCACAGGGCTTCTCAGCTGTTTTTTAGAGGGTCATTTGCAGTACACCTTATTAGAGGTCTCAAACTCTGCTTAAAAATTGCCTGAGGACTTTGTTAAAAATACACATTTTACCTGCATTTTTAACCACTGATACAGTAGTCTCCATCTTTAATAAGTGGCTTTTAGTTACACTAAGGCTTGATGCCCTCTGATCTGTAGGGTCACAGAGGGAACTCTCTTAGCTCAACCCAAAGATTCAGGTCTGACCCTTTAGTTGAGTGTGGTTGGCATGCGCCTGTAGTCCCAGCTACTCAGGAGGCAAAGGTGGGAGGATTCCTTGAGCCCAGGAGTTTGAGAACAATCTGGGCAACATAGTGAGACCTCATCTCTAAATTAATCATAATCATCGTCATAATATAATGAATAAAAGACAATTGGATGAAAAGAGGTGGAGAGAGCCTTCATAGCCAAGGTCTCAGAGTGAGCAAAGGTATGGCTGCAAGGCAGAAGTGGCATGATGTGTGTGCATGCCTGCCAGGGTATTTAGAAGCATGAGTGCTCCCAGGGTGATGAACAGGGTATGAGAGTGTGGCTATCAAACATGACTCAAGTTAGAGATTCTTGGAAAATTGTCTCTGTATATACTTCACCTTTCTCACATGAGTTTTCCCTGTCCCACATATTGAACCATCTATCAGATCATGCCTACATCAAAACTTCTCATGAATCACTGAGTAATAGTAGAGTAATGGAATCCAAGAGATGCAAGGGATTTTTGAGACATCTTGGATTTGCCCTTTTTGCTTTAATACAGATTGGATTAAATATACAAAAGTGGATATCATTCAATGTTCATTCTTTATCCCTTGGTTCATAATAATCTAGCAGGCCTGTGAAAGCCTAGTAACACGTACTAACTGACCAAGAATTCCTCTGGTGATAACATCAGGTTCTTAAAGTTTAGCCCATGAAGTGCAGCAGGGCTGCACCTTTTCACTCCTACTGAAATTCCTCATAAGCTGGGATGACTCAGACATAGAGTATGTCATAGCTTCACTTGTTTGGATTGCTTCACTCTACCATGATCCACCTTCTCTAGTTTCCAAAATTCTCCATCTTAGTGAATGACCTAGGTTTACTTCCTAAAAACTGAAATCTCTGTGAGCGAAGGGGCTGTTGAAAGTTATGGTTACATCAAGAGAAATGGTGGACAATCCAAAAGCAATGGCCAGACTTAATTATCTTGTTTCTTCTCATGAAACCACTCCCACTTCACTTTGATCCTCAGGGAACTATGTTTGCATTGGAAACAGCACTTGGCCAGTAACCAGTGGAGGCAATAATCTAAATAATTCCTTTCTCAGGGATTGATGAAGAGATTAATGATTTCCTAGCTTAGTGAGAAATAGTGTGCTTTATGTAGTGAGGTCAACAATCATTGCATTCCACTGGGTGTTCCTGATGAGAAGAATAGCAGTTAACAGAGATCTTTATCTCCTTTGCTTATCTACCCAAGGTAAACTGGAAACTTATGCTTAAAGTGTCAGCACCAACTGTTGAGTCAACAATTAATTCCTTGCTAATATCTTTCAAATTCTCTTGGGACATCTTATCATTTATTTCTCTTGAAAATTTAAAAAGATAAAGTTTACCCTTAATGTTATCCCCCAACTTATACTTCTTTTATTTATTGTGGTGATACTATATTGCAGTTGAGTGATATCGCCAGATACATGAGTCACGAGTTTTGCTCAGTTTTTATTATCATACATAGCTTTTGAATAACAACCAACTTGCTATTTCTGTCACCCACAGAAATATTTCTATAAAGACTTCTTACGTTAATCAGAGCTTCTATTGCAACCCACAGAAATCTAACTCAAAATTTAAAAACAGAGTTTATTGTCTTTCATAGCTAAAAGTTTGGTAGCAGATTCAGGTATCAGTTAGTTCAGGAGTTCAACACATGTTATCAAGAATTTCTTTGTCTGTATAGCTTCTCAGCGTTGCTGTACATGTGTATTGGGGCACGGGAGGTAGAGGGAAACGGTAGGGAGGGATGTGTTTGCCAAACTCTCAGCTTTGTTTTTCTCATTAATGGCCTTAATACATTGGATAAGAATGAGTTTTCTGTATGATTGGGTTTAAGAGGAAGAATTATATTTCTGGTAAAGGGCAGAAGGGCATGGGAGATTGAAATAGCAAGTACTTAGGAAGCTTCAAAAAGGTTGGTGTGGCCTAGATAAGGGACTGTAGATTTTCTTATGTCAGTGATCTAAAGTCACTGAGGGTCTTTAAGCTGCAAAAAAAATTATAAGATTTGAAATTGGCAGCTGGGTGCCGTGGTTCACGCCTGTAATCCCAGCACTTTGGGAGGCCGAGGCGGGTGGATCTCCTGAGGTCGGAAGTTTGAGACCAGTCTGACCAACATAGAGAAACCCCTTCTCTACTAAAAAAATACAAAAATTAGCAGGGGGTGGTGGCACATGCCTGTAATCCCAGCTACTGGAGAGGCTGAGGCAGGAGAATCGCTTGAAACTGGGAGGTGGAGGTTGCGGTGAGCTGAGATCCCACCATTGCACTCCAGCCTGGGCATCAAGAGTGAAACTCCGTCTCAGAAATAAAATAAATAAATACATTAATTAATTAAAAATAAAGACTTGAACTTGACAAGACTGTTTTGGTATCATTATGGAGAGTGGATTTGATTAGGTCAAGACAGGGAGCCAGAATTGCTCATAGAGAAATAAGGACAGATAATGAGGATCGGAACTGAGATAGAGCCAATGGAAGTATAGAGAAGAGGGGGAAATGTTAATTTCTTGAACAAGGTGAATATTCAGGGTTTGGTTACAAATTAGAAGTTAGGGGAGAGGAAGTAGAAGAAATTAAGGAAGGAAAAACAGGTATAAAATTACTTCTGGGTATAAAAACAGGTATAAAAGCACTTTGGGAGGCCAAGGCTGATGGATCGCTTGAGGCCAGGAGTTTGAGACCAACCTGGGCAGCATAGTAAGACCTTGTCTCTACGAAAAAATAAAAACATTCAGTGGTAGAATTGCTTGAGCCCCAGAGATTGAGGCTGCAGTGAGCCATGATAGTGCCACTGCACCCTCACCTGGGTGGTGGAAGTGAGACCCTGTCTCAAAAAAAAAAAAAAAAAAAATGCTTCCGGACTTCAAACTCAGAAAAACCGCAGTCCATTCAGAAACAGCAGAAATAGAACTAAGAGTAGATTTTTGCTAGAGTTGAGATGTGTTAAGAGGCAGATAGATAGCTCAATATGGAGTATGTTGTCATGCAGTAAGTTCAGGTGAAGACCGGCAAGCATCATCTGGAGTAGGCTCAAAAACTCACAGGCAGAAACAGGTCCACAGGTGCTCATTCTCTTGGCAACTTGCAGAGAGGCATGCTTGGGCTGAGATTCAGTGGAATATAGTGTGGAGCTGAGCTTCGCTGGAGTGACCTTGTCATCCTAAAGCTGCCTCTTATATTTATGCAAACCTGAGAGCACTCTTTATAGTGGGAATAAATATTTTGGGGGCAGAAGCCACGCAGTTAGAGCTCAGATGCCAGCTGTTTAAAGGAATGATGCCAAATGTCATTTCCCAATGGCTAGGCCTTAGGGCCCTCGATCCCATAGGAATTTGGGGTTAAATGAAATGGTGAACCCTTTTTATAGATAGTCCTGCTTGTCTCCACAAAACATTTTCAGTAGTCAACCATAAACATGGTCCTGCAGTTTTGAAAGACTTCTGAAGTATGAATATATTTTATTTAAAAATATTAACATTATTGATATATAATCTGGTAAAGTATTGGGCAAAGATGATATTCCTCAAGGAGAATTAATTATGCTAGAAGAAAGAGTGATAACAAAAGACATGTGGAAAAGCCCAGTATTTAAGAGCTTGGAGGGGGAATGTTGGATAAAGAGAGTTCGTGAGAAGGATGAAGACAGACTGGGAAGAAACACACACTGGCCAGATAAAAGACTGGAAGAGAGGGACATCCTAATGTCAAGTAAGACAGTCTACAGAATACTCCCAAGATATTAAAGAGTTAGAGGATTATGGATTATTCTTGGCCCATGTTTCCCTCCTTCTAAGACAAGTTCACATTTTAATGTTTCTAATTCTGAATGAGTCTTATAATCAATATATATATTTTTTTCTGGTGGTTTTTGGTCCTGATAGAATATTATTAAATTGATGATGTCTACTTTAATCTATGGCATCTTGAATCTGAGATGTGGATTAATTTGGAGCTTACTGGAGATTTTACAGAAAGCAATATTTAAACATCAGTAACTATTGTAGTAGGTCCACAAGAACACCTGGGAAAGATTCCATCACCTGTATCTCACATGACCAAGAGTTTGAAGAGAAAAAAATATAAAGTGAAGAAAATTACCATTCAGACTTAATTTAATGACCTAATTGATGAAAGCAGGAAAATTTCAAGTCATATAATTCAAGACAATCGTAAGGTAGCTCGTTCATCAAAGGAGATAGATAAAGCAGAATTACAGAAACAAAATATTGGTATTGCCTTTCAAAGCACCCCTCAGGGACTTGGAATCTTGATCAATAAGCTTAGATCAGGATAGCCTTCCTGACATGGACAGTCTTGGTTTGAAGATTAATTCACCAGGCTCTTTTAGCCTAAAAGCTTAAAATAGCCAAGTTAAACTTGATTCCATGCTAGCATATCAAGCTTCAAATTATAATTTGGCTTTCCTAGGTACATATTCCGTACGTTGGGTAGAGTAATTTAATGAAAGGTATATTTTCTATGTAAATTAATGCGCTCACATTCATTCTTGCTTTTGATTTGCTGGTAAAATTAGGTCTCTGGGTATATGAAGATGTAGGTCAGAACAAGGTGATCTTGCCCCACCTTTGAAGCTTCCATGGAAGACAGATAGCTGGCCTCCTCTAGAAATTTCTCTATCTTATCGCTTATCTCAGAAATTATGCCACTGTAATTTAAAGAAAAAAGATGATAAGTTTTAGTACAATGGCTGAGTAATCAAAAAACAACGAATGAGAATATAAAACAACACAAAAATCTCACTTCTATAAAAGCCCAGAAAAGTGAGTGATTAATTTCAGTTTAGGGAACTTTTTTCACTAACGGAAGTGGCCTTTGAGTTGACTTTTAGGTAATATAAAATCAGGCAAAGATGGGATACAAAATACATTTGAGGTATGCATAAATGTTGAAAATTGGGAAAGGACAATCAATGTATTTACAAAGCAAGTCACTTAAGTTAATCATTATCCAAATGTAAGAAAATAAGCAATTTAAAGTGTACCTTAAAAATATATCAAAATTGGATCTTAATTAAATTTTAAAATTTCCACATAAAAATGATGATTCATTTCTGGACAGAGCATAGTATTCTAAGATCAAACTATCCCAAGTAACCTCAATCCATTTACTATATCTCAAATAACCTTCAGTGCTATTTTGATTTAAATGTAAATGGTAGATGGATAATAAATGACCAATACAGTAAATCAGCAGTTTCTGTTTACTCTTTTCTTGGGTTAATAAATGTTGCATTTCACATAGGAAGGGTCTAACACTTAGGATTGGATAATTAGCAAAAACGAGGCCCTATATAATGTTTTTGTAATCATGGCTCCATTTACTTAATTATATTAAACAATTCTTTTTAGAGGAGGTAACTGGTACTAGGTCAAACTAAATCAATTTCTGATGGATTCCCTCAGAAATCAAATAAGGCAGAATAAAAAAACATTAAGTACCAATTACCTGTCATGCTGTAGAACTGTGCAGGTAGAAAACTGAACTTAATTTAGCAGTTCTAAGAGTGACTTCCTCACTATTAGAAGATAAAATAAATAAGGCATATTTATGTGAAAAACTATAATCTCATTACATTACTGCCTTTGAATTTATGAAAAAGGAAAACATTTTTTAATGTTCCCTTAATTTTCTTCTTAGCCATGCTCTAATTTTGCAATTATTAAAATGCACTTAGCCAATTATTTCTAGGAAGCCCACTTGGGTGTATATTAGAGCATTGTACTCAATAATAATTAATATGCAATATTTTATACTTTATGGTTATATTGGTATTATAACTTGGTTTCCAAAAGAGCAATATGGACTGATTTTGCTTTTTTTGTGTTGAAATTATGCAAATGACAGGTGAATTCTCTTTATTCTTTTTCACTTGGTAAATGACTATTATCTCTTCCTTGTGATATGCCAAAGTCTTTAGGTGAGAATCTGCATACTCCCCAGAACGTAGGAAATAAATATGAGAGCAAGAGAGAAAGAAATTTGGTCAGATGTATATCCAAGGAAGAGTTTTTAAATGGTTTTATCACAGGGATAAAACCTGAATTTGGGGGCTTCTAATTGATAGCAAAGACAACATTCTTTTAAATCATAGGCGTGAAATCAACCTGAATGTTAGAGATGTGGGTGTCCACCTACTACTGCACAGTACAATTGGTGCAATTTTTTATTAGCACATAAAAGAAAGAGAAGTGGCACGTTCTCAGCCAAGAGGCATGCATAGTTAGGCATTGACAAGTTCTGATGTAACAGAGAAGATACTCGGAAAAACAACATATCTCAATTCTGTGACAGACTTTACTGAGCTACATAAATCACCTGTATTTGTAATGCTTCTTGTGAATGATTAATTTGGATGCCTTGTTTGAAGTGTCACAATCCTGGTAAAGCATATTTGAAACATGATGGGTTAATAACACTCGTCACTTTGTAATGGAGGCAAATTCTCTCTTCCGAAACCCAGTCCTTGACATTTGTAAAATGGGTTACTGGGGAGAGAGTATTTTCGTGCTGTGGAGCTAATAATATGTAGTTTGGTATAATCCCTCATTAAGATTCCATAAATATCTATTGTGCTTTAATTTCTGGTTAGTAAAGTTTCTTTGCATGGAGCTTATAGGGTTATTCAGAGAGTCAGAAAATTGATGGTGATTGCTGTGTGCTAACCATTGTGAAAACTGTTTATGAAATTGGACTGACATTTTATAGGAACGTATGGAGATGAGAAAACAAATGGATACATAACTTGAGGTTGGATTTTTATAAGAATGACCATTTTACTTAACTTCACATAGCTACTCTTTTCTTTTTCAGGTGGTAATCTTTCTTCTTTAGAAAGTGGCAACGATATATAGTACTGTTGAACCATGTCTGCCAGTGTCAATTCCTGAAATGGCAAAAGAAAAGGGAAGAAGAAAAGATAATGCTATAATGATCAGCTCCCAAACCTCTACTTAAAGCATAAATGAAGAAAAGAAAGCTCGGTGTAGTGCTACGGAACACTATTTGGCATTAAGCAGAGTAAATAGCTTAGTCAACAGTGTGGGCCACTATCAGTCTTTATTTGTCATCTCTCACTGAGTGATCACAACTCAGCCTCTTAGGAGTCCTGGAAGTGTCCAATCTCCAAGTTAACTATTAAGAGGAGATACATCTTAAAAGTAATGCCTCATATTTAGGGGAATTATATTAAAGATATCTCATTTTGTCAACCCTGCTATTCGTTCTGTCCTTTCCATGTAACACTAATAAGAGGACACTCCACTGCACTGGTGGCTCTTCTGTGATGATTCAAATGTTCTGTTTTCTTCATTATACTGTGTTGTAGATAAAATTATAGAGTAAGTAAATTTGTGGGAGTTTTGGCCATTGTAGAAAGCCAGTAAAGAAAAATTTTCTAAGCCATTTGAATTATAACAAATTATACACATATTAAAGCTACACAAATAAAATAACTTTATTTGGGTATTTGGATTGCAGGCTCTTGAAAAATTTCAGATTTGTCAGTCTTCCAAGTTGCATAAAAGGCATAAAAGTCTTTTTTATTTAATGTAGTGCTATAATTCTCCAGCTGATAGAATCAAAGCTTAATTGCCTAAATGTATTTTCTAGTCAGTGTTGAATCTCTGCCTAATTTCCACAATTATTAGCCCTAAATTACAATACCATTTGATATAGTCTCAGGGAATCCAAGCTAATTTTAATGTTCATTCAAGCAAGACAGAATCATGAAGGTATCCTTTTGGGGAAAAAAATGCCCATTAATACACTATAAAAGCAAACTGTGAGCTCTAATTGTCATGATTTTGAGTTTAGTGTGCAATGCTGCTCTCCTCTATTAGCAGAGGATGAAAAACTTCATTGAAAATGAACGTGCATGTGTACTTCACCTGAAAATAAAAGCAATGTGTGTGTTTTTGAAATTATATTAAAATTATATTAAAGATGATTAACAACAAATTGGAACTTAGACAGCTCCCACAAAGTAATATCATTGTAATCATATCTATTTTGTAAAGGTCCCCTTTGTAGAGAATAAAACCAATTAGGTGTGTGTTACAGGTTGAATTATGTTCTCTCCCAAAATTCCTGTGTTGAGGTTTTAACCTCCGGTACCTTAGAATGTGAAACCTTGTTTAGAAATAGTGCTTGTTGTCGAAGATGTAATTAGTTAAGTTAGGATGAAGTCATATTAGAATAAAGTGGCCCCCTAATCCTATATGACTGGTGCACTTATAAAAGGAGGAAAATATCCATTCTTCAGTCCATGGATCAAGAAGTAATTCTGCCTTTCATACCCTATTATTTAAGAAATACATTTCTTAATGCTATAGCTGCCATAGATAGTGATTCCTCTTATGGATCTGGGCAAAGTACATCAAAAGCCTCATGGAAAGGATTCACCATTCCAGGTGCCATTAACAACACTCATGATTCATGGTAGGAAGTCAAAATATGAACATTAACAGGAGTTTGGGAGAAGTTGATTCTAGTCCATATGGGTGATTTTGAGGGGATTAAGACTGCAGTGGAGGAAGTAACTGCAGATGTGGTAGAAATATCAACAGAACTAGAATTAGAAGTGGAACCTGAAGATGAGACTGAATTGCTATAATCGCATTATACAACTTGAATGGATGAGGGGCTGCTTCTTATGCGTGAGCAAAGCAAGTGATTTCTTCAGATGAAACCTACTCTTGGTGAAGATGTTGCAAACAGTGCTGAAGTGACAACATAGAATTTAAAATATTACATAAATTTACCTGATAAAACAGTGGCAGGGTGTGAGAGGACTGCCTCTAATTTTGAAAGAAGTTTCTACTGTGGGTAAAATGCTACCAAACAACATCATATGCTATAGAGAAATATTTTGTGAAAGGAAGAGTCAATCAGTTGATGCTGCAAGCCTCATTGTTATCTTATTTTAATACATTGCCATAGCCACCTCAACTTTCAGCAATTACCACCCTGATCAGTCAGAAATCATCAATATAGAGGCAAGACTCTCCACTAGCAAGAGGATTATGACTCAATGAAGTCTCAGCTGATTCTTAGCATCTTATTAATATTTTTTAAATAAGGTATATACATTTTTAGACATACTACCATTACCCACTTAACAGACTACAGCATAGTGTAAATATAACTTTTATATGCACTGGGAAACAAAAAATATATAACTCATATTTTGATATTTGCTTTATCAGTAGTATCTCCAAGGTATGTCAGCGTGTACAGTCATGTGTCACTTAACAACAGCAATATGTTCTGAGGAATGTGTCATTAGGGTATTTTGTCATTGTGGTAACATCATAGAGTATATCTACACAAACATAGACAGCCTCTCCTACTACACACCTGGACTATTTGATATGGCCCATTGTGACTAGGCTGTAAACCTGTGCAGCATGTTACTGTACTGAATACTGTAGGCAATTGTAGCACAATGGTAAAATGGTATTTGTACATCTAAACACTTCTAGGTTATCTCTCAGGGTTTTTTAAAAATAGTTTTAGGTTTTACATTTTAGCCTTTAATCCAAGTTGATTCCTGTATAAGATATAAGGAAGAGGCCCAGTTTTAATCTTTTGTGTATGGCTAACCAGTTATCCTAGCACTATTTATTGAATAGGAAGTCCTTTTCTCATTGCTTATTTTGTCAACTTTTGTGCAACATCCCATGGTTATCGGTGTTGTGGCATTATTTCTGGGCTCCCTAGTCTGTTCCATTGACCCGTGTGTCTGTTTTTGTACCTGTATCATGCTGTTTTGGTTATTGTAACCTTATAGTATACCTTGAGGTTCAGTAACGTGATACCTGTAGCTTTGTTCTTTATGTTTAGAATTGTCTTGACTATTTGGTCACTTTTTTGGTTCCATATGAATTTTGAAAAAGTTTACACAGCCCTAAAAAAGAATGAGACTATTTCCTTGGCAGCAACATGGATGAAGTTGTAGGCCATTATCCTAAATGAACTAACATAGGAACAGAAAACCCAAATACCACATGTTCTCACTTATAAGTGGGAGCTAAACATTGAGTGCACATGGATACAAAGAAGATGACAACAGACACCAGGGCCTACTTGAGAGTCAGGAGTGGGAGGAGGGAGAGGGTTGAAAACTACCTAATGGGCACTATGCTTATTAGCTGGGTGATGAAATAATCTGTATACCAAACCTCTGTGGCATGCAATTTACGTATATAACAAACCTGCACATAAACTGCTGAACCTAAAATAAAAATAAAAACAAATAAACATATCTAAACATAGTAAAGATACAGTATTATAATCTTATGGGATCAAAATCATATATGCAGTTCATCATTGATCAAAATGTCATTATGTGGCTCATATCTGTATTAGATTATCTCTGTTTTCTCTGCTCAAATGAAAGCATGCTGTGCAACTTTTTATACTGTGTATTTGGAAAACTTGCCATGTTGATTAGTAAATTGTTGCCTCATTCTTTTTGATGACTCTATATTCCATTGTTTGGATGCATCATAAATTATGTAACTATCCCTATTAATGGATATTATTGCTTAAGATATGTTCTATTATAAAAGTGCTTAGAAGAGTTTAGAAATCACAAGAATGACATGGAACATGAAGAAGAGGTTATGTAATAAGAAATAAACATCAGATTGGCCTGCAATATCTTCTTTGCAACACTGAATTCCAGAAGGCAGTGAGGCAATGCTTGCTGTATGTTAATGGAAAGGATGTAACCTCACATTTTACATACAGTAAATTATTCAAACACATACACTATAAAGGTATAATGCCCATGAAAAAACAATTCTCAAAAACATGCTAATAGCTGTGTTTTATTTTCCAAAAGTTCCTGCAATAATATTGCCCCTTGAGTATGGGTGGGCTTGTGACCTGCTCAGTACTGAGGAAATGCAGTGGAAATGATGCTGTGTAACTTCTGAGGCCAAGTTATGAAAGATCATGCAGCTTCTACCTTGTTAGGTGAGACATTGACTTTGTTACTCTAAGCTACCATACAAAACATTAGACTAATCTTAGACCGCCGTGTGGTGAGGAAGCTCATGCTACATGAAAAACCAACAAGTAGGTATTTTTGCTTCTCTTCCAATAAACTTCATTTCAGCAATTCTTCGGATAAGCCTATCCCCTAAAGAAATTCTTGTTCACGTGATGAAATATATGTAAGAATGCTCTTTTCAACATTAATTTAAGAGTAAAAAACTGGATGTGTTTTGTGTGTCTGTCAATGGGAAATGGATAAACAAAATGTGACAGTCATCCAACGAAATATTCTACAGCAAGTAAAATGAATGAACTTACACTAAGTATATTGTATTAGTTTTTTTTTTCCATGCTGCTGATAAAGGTATACCCCAAAACAGGTAATTTATAATTAAAAAGAGGTTTAATGGACTCACATTTCCAGATGGCTGGGGAGGCCTCACAATCATGGTTGAAGGTGAAAGGCACACCTTACATGGTGGCAGACAAGAGAGAATGAGAGAGCACGTACGGGGAACTGCCCTTTATAAAACCATCAGATCTTGTGAGACTTATTCACTATCACAAGAACAGCACAGGAAAGACCCTCCCTCATGATTTAATTACCCTCACCTGGTCCTTCCCCTGATGCATGTGAATTATGTGAGCCACAATTCGAGATTTGGATGCAGACACAGCCAAACCATATCATTTTGCTCCTGGACCCTCCCAAATCTCATGTCCTCACATTTCAAAACCAATCATGACTTCCCAACAGAGCCACAAAGTCTTAACTCATTTCAGCATTAACTCAAAAGTCCACAGTCCAAAGTCTCATCTGAGACAAGGAAAGTCCCTTCTGCCTATGAGCCTGTAAAATCAAAAGCAAGTTAGTTTCTTCCTGGACATAATGGGGGTACAGGCATTGGGTAAATACAGCCATTCCAAATGGGAGAAATTGGCCAAAGCAAAGGGACTACAGGCCCCATGCAAGCTCAAAATCCAGCAGGGCATCAAATCTTGAAGCTTCAAATGATCTCCATTGACTCCATGTCTCACCTCCAGGTCACCCTAATGCAAGAGGTGGGCTCCCAGGGCCTTGGGCAGCTCTGCCCAAGAGAGGGCACAGCCCCCTCTCCTTGCTGCTTTCATGGGTTGGCATTCAGTGTCTGTGGCTTTTCCAGGTGCACAGTGCAAGCTCTTGGTGGATCTACTATTCTGGGGTCTGGAGATTGGTGGCCCTCTTCTCACAGCTCCACTAGGCAGTGCCCCAGTGGGGACTCTGTGTGGGCACTCTCATCCCACATTTCCCTTCTGCACTACCCTAGCAGAGGTTCTCCATGAGGGCTGCACCCTTGCAGTACACTTCTGCCTGGACATCCAGGCATTTCCACACATCCTCTGAAATCTAGGCAGAGGTTCCCAAACCTCAATTATTGACTTCTATGCACCCACAGGCCCAAAACCACATGTAAGCTGCCAAGGCTTGGGATTTGCACCCTCTGAAGCAATGACCAGAGCTGTACATTGGCCCCTTTTAGCCATGGCTGGGATGCAGAGTACCAAGTCCAGAGACTGCACAAAGCAGCAAGATCCTGGGTCAGGCCTATGAAACCATTTTTCCCTCCTACCCCTCTGGTCTGTGATGGAAAGGGCTGCCGCAAAGGTCTCTGACATGACCTGGAGATATTTTCCCCATTGTCTTGGTGATTAACATTTGGCTCCACATTACTTATGCAAATTTCTGCCAGTGGCTTGAATTTCTCCTCAGAAAATGGGTTTTTCTTTTTATCACATAGTCTGCAAATTTTCCAAATTTTTATGCTCTGTTTCCCTTTTAAAACTGAATTACTTTAACAGCACCCAAGTCATCTTTTGAATATTTTGCTGCTTAGAAATGTCTTCTGCCAGATACTTTAAATTATCTCCCTCAAGTTCAAAGTTCCACAAATCTATAGGGCAGGGATAAAATTCCACCTGTGTCTTTGCTAAAACACAGCAAGAGTCACTTTTACTGCAGTTCTCAACAAATTCCTCATCTCCATCTGAGACCACCTCAGCCTGGATTTCATTGTCCATAACATTATCAGCATTTTGGCCAAAGTTATTCAACAAGTCTCTAGGAAGTTCTAAACTTTCCCACATTTTCCTGTCTTCTGAGCCCCACAAGTCTCTAGGAAGTTCCAAACTTTCTCATATTTTCCCATCTTCTTCTGAGAACTCCAAACTGTTCCAGCCTCTGCCTGTTACCCAGTTCCTAAGTTGCTTCCACATTTTCAGGTATCTTTACAGCAGTGCCCCACTCTACTGGTACCAATTTACTGTATTAGTCCATTTTCATGCTGCCAATAAAGACATACCCGAAAATGAGTAATTTATTTAAAAAAAAGAGGTTTAATGGACTCACAGTTCCACATTGTTGGGGAGGTCTCATAATCATAATGAAAGGTAAAATGTGAAAGGCATGTCTTATGTGTAGCAGACAAGAGAGAATGAGAGAGTGTGTACAGAGGAACTGCCCTTTACAAAACCATCAGATCTTGTGAGACTTATTCATTATCATGAGAACAGCATGGAAAAGACCCACCCTCATGATTTAATTACCTCCCACTGGGTCCCTCCCACAACATGTGGGAATTATGGGAGCTATATTTTGAGATTTGGGTGGGACACAAACCACATCATATAGCAACACAAATAAAGAACAAACACTTGTCATTTGGTGTACATATATTCTTTAATAACATGAAAAACAGTCTTTCTCTGTCTATATGACAAAAATGCCTTAGTTTGGATTTGGTCTCTTTCAGTATTTATTGTCCATTTATAAGAGGAGTAATAAAGTTAAGGATTCAGTTCTGCACATTTGCTTTTTCCTCTCACTTAGTTCCACCTACCAGATTGACATTCTACACCCAGGTATCATAGGTTTCTTCCAACTCCTGTTGAAAAGGGATTACACTCTTTCAGTGTTATTATTTCCTTGGCAACGAGTAGAGCCAACTTTGCTGTATATTCCCTTTAAAATTCTGACATGATCATTGACAAGAGAAGATATTAAGCACATTGGGAAGCTGTGGAAATAGATCCAGGTCAAAATCTTCTACTAAAAAAATAAGCAAACTGAAGAGTTACAGAAGATTTAAATAAATGATAAATTATCACTGTTTTCCACCCAAATAGTATTCAGTTGAGCAGAAATGTTTCAAAAAGTTAGATATTGAAACCAGTATGTGGTTTTTCTAGATGTTTGAATTATGGATGAGAAATTTTACTTTCCTCAATGTGGTATGATAATACCTATGTAGTAGACCAAAAATAAGTTTTCATGTTCATTTTCTTGGTGTACATTTAAATTTTAAATTGATGTCTTTAATATCTATACATTGTTTTATCACATTTCAGAGAGTATAATGTATAATGATTTATAAATTAAACTGTTTCCTATAATAAAATACATTTCTAAGAAAATAGCAAATGATATGTATTTTATAGATTCATAAACAAATTAAAAGTTATCAACTCATTAAATCAGGGAAACGACAATTAAAATCACAGTATAACACTCCCACAAAACACCTAGAATGTATAAAAAGTACAATACTGATAATACCAAGTATTGGTGAAGATATGAAGCAGCAGAAACTCTCATACATTCTTTGATGGGAGTGTAAAAATTGATCAACCTCTCTGGAAAACTGAATCTATCAAAATTTTTAATATGAAAATATCCTATGATTTAACAATTAAACTCTGAGGATAACACAGTTACAGATATGTACACATATTGAAAATAGCTTCATTTATAATAGCTCCAAAGTATAAACAATCCATATGTCCTTCAACAGTAGAATGAATAAATAAATAGAATGTAGTCATACAAAGAAGTGCTCTGCAACAATGACAATGAACAGGCTACTGTTACCTAAGGCATCATGAGAAATATCATAGCATAATATAGAGCAAAATAAATATGACATAAAATACTACATAGTGTATAATCAAGATTATATAAACTATAAGAGACGAACCCAATCTCTGATGTTAAAAGTTTACTTAAAAATTTCCCTGGTATCATTTTATTTTATTTTATTTAAAAAATTTTGTGGTATTGTTTCTGAGGGCTCTGTTCTGTTCCATTGATCTATGTCTCTGTTGTGGTACCAGTACCATGCTGTTTTGGTTACTGTAGCCTTGTAGTATAGTTTGAAGTTAGGTAGCGTGATGCCTCCAGCTTTGTTCTTTTGGCTTAGGATTTATTTGATGATGCGGGCTCTTTTTTGGTTCCATATGGACTTCAAAGTAGTTTTTTCCAATTCTGTGAAGAAAGCCATTGGTAGCTTGATGAGGATGGCATTGAATCTATAAATTACCTTGGCCAGTATGGCCATTTTCACGATATTGATTCTTCCAACCCATGAGCATGGAATATTCTTCCATTTGTTTGTATCCTCTTTTATTTCATTGAGCAGTGGTCTGTAGTTCTCCTTGAAGAGGTCCTTCACGTCCCTTGTAAGTTGGATTCCTAGGTATTTTATTCTCTTTGAAGCAATTGTGAATGGGAGTTCACTCATGATTTGGCTCTCTGTTTGTCTGTGATTGGTGTACAAGAATGCTTGTGATTTTTGTACATTGATTTTGTATCCTGAGACTTTGCTGAAGTTGCTTATCAGCTTGAGGAGATTTTGGGCTGAGACAATGGGGTTTTCTAGATATACAATCATGTCATCTGTAAACAGGGACAATTTGACTTCCTCTCTTCCTAATTGGATACCCTTTATTTCCTTCTCATGCCTGATTGCCCTGGCCAGAACTTCCAGCACTATGTTGAATAGGAGTGGTGGGAGAGGGCATCCCTGTCTTGTGCCAGTTTTCAAAGGGAATGCTTCCAGTTTTTGCCCATGCAGTATGATATTGGCTGTGGGTTTGTCACAGATAGCTCTTATTATTTTGAGAAACGTCCCATCAATACCTAATTTATTGAGAGTTTTTAGCATGAAGCATTGTTGAATTTTGTCAAAGGCCTTTTCTGCATCTATTGAGATAATCATATGGTTTTTGTCTTTGGTTCTGTTTATATGCTGGATTACATTTATTGATTTGCATATGTTGAACCAGCCTTGCATCCCAGGGATGAAGCCCACTTGATCATGGTGGATAAGCTTTTTCAACTATCTGATCTTTGACAAACCTGACAAAAACAAGCAATGGGAAAAGGATTCCCTATTTAATAAATGGTGTCGGGAAAACTGGCTAGCCATATGTAGAAAGCTGAAACTGGATGCCTTCCTTACACCTTATACAAAAGTTAATTCAAGATGGATTAAAGACTTACATGTTAGACCTAAAACCATAAAAACCCTAGAAGAAAATCTAGGCAATACCATTCAGGTCATAGGCATGGGCAAGGACTTCATGTCTAAAACACCAAAAGCAATGGCAACAAAACCAAAATTGACAAATGGGATCTCATTAAACTAAAGAGCTTCTGCACAGCAAAAGAAACTACCATCAGAGTGAATAGGCAACCTACAGAATGGGAGAATATTTTCACAACCTACTCATCTGATAAAGGGCTAATATCCAGAATCTACAATGAACTCAAACAAATTTACAAGAAAAAAACAAACAACCCCATTGAAAAGCGGGCAAAGGACATGAACAGACACTTCTCAAAAGAAGACATTTATGCAGCCAAAAAACACATGCAAAAATGCTCATCATCACTGGCCATCAGAGAAATGCAAATCAAAACCACAATGAGATACCATCTCACACCAGTTAGAATGGCCATCATTAAAAAGTCAGGAAACAACAGGTGCTGGAGAGGATGTGGAGAAATAGGAACATTTTTATACTGTTAGTGGGACGGTAAACTAGTTCAACCATTGTGGAAGTCAGTGTGGCGATTCCTCAGGGATCTAGAACTAGAAATACCATTTGACCCAGCCACCCCATTACTGGGTATATACCCAAAGGACTATAAATCATGCTGCTATAAAGACACATGCACATGTATGTTTATTGTGGCACTATTCACAATAGCAAAGACTTGGAACCAACCCAAATGTCCAACAACGATAGACTGGATTAAGAAAATGTGGCACATATATACCATGGAATACTATGCAGCCATAAAAATGATGAGTTCATGTCCTTTGTAGGGACATGGATGAAACTGGAAAACATCATTCTCAGTAAACTATTGCAAGGACAAAAAACCAAACACCGCATGTTCTCACTCATAGGTGGGAATTGAACAATGAGAACACATGGACACAGGAAGGGGAACATCACACTCCGGGGACTGTTGTGGGGTGGGGGGATGGGGGAAGGACAGCATTAGGAGATATACCTAATGCTAAATGACGAGTTAATGGGTGCAGCACACCAACATGGCACATGGATACATATGTAACAAACCTGCACATTGTGCTCACGTACCCTAAAACTTAAAGTATAATAATAATAAAAAATAAAATAAAATAAAATAAATAAAAAATAAAAAAATAAAAAAAAGGAATTCACAAAACTGACGGTTGTTTCTTATGATTTCAGCAACTATCTGAAGCTGATTTGCCAAAAGCAGTGCATAGCATACAGTGGTAAAATACATGTATTTGCCAAGCAGATACATGTTTAAATTTTGAATGTGAGCCTTAACTTTGAACAAGGCAGCTGAATTTCGCACACTTTGTGAAACAGGAATAATAAAAATACAAACCTTAAAAAAAATTTTGTGGGTACATAGTAGGTGTATATATTTATGGATACATGAGATGTTTTGATAAAGGCATGCAATGTGAAATAAGCACATCATGTAGAATGAGGTATCCATCCCCTTAAGCACTTATCCTTTGAGTTACAAACAATCCAGTTTTACTCGAAGTTATTTTAAAATGTACAATTAAGTTATTATTGACTATAGTCACCCCATTATGCTATAAAATAGTAGGTCTTATTCATTCTTCCTATTTTTTGCACCATTTCTGTAATCCTGAAAAATAATTCTAAAGTTTATATGGTTGAATAAACAGGGAAGGAAGCTTAGAGAAAAATGTGATGAATACTACCAAGAAATATCTTGCTCTATGTCTGTGAAATACAAATTACAATATCAAAGCAAATTTGAACTAGAGTGTAAAACCACAGGGGGTTTTAAAGAATGAGAAAGTGTCGTGTATAATATGCTAACTATTTTAAGACTTCTGTGATACTATTTACTAATCACAAACTATTGTCTTCAAATAAAATATAAATCACTGTATGAATTGTTATGGTTAAAACATTTAATGAAAATATGTACACTTAGTAAGGTACACTTAAATAATTACCATGAATTACAAAACACCCCATCCATGCAGGTCAAGAAAGAGCACTCCAGGGAAACAACAGGTGCTGGAGAGGATGTGGAGAAATAGGAACACTTTTACACTGTTGGTGGGACTGTAAACTAGTTCAACCACTGTGGAAGTTGGTGTGGCGATTCCTCAGGGATCTAGAACTAGAAATACCACTTGACCCAGCCATCCCATTACTGGGTGTATACTCAGGGGATTATAAATCACGCTGCTATGAAGACACATGCACACATATGTTTACTGTGGCACTATTCACAATAGCAAAGACTTGGAACCAACCCAAACGTCCAACAACGATAGAATGGATTAAGAAAATGTGGCGCATATACACTATGGAATACTATGCAGCCATAAAAAATGATGAGTTCATGTCCTTTGTAGGGACATGGATGAAGCTGGAAACCATCATTCTCAGCAAACTATTGAAAGGCAAAAAATCAAACACCGCGTGTTCTCACTCACAGGTGGGAATTGAACAATGAGAACACATGGACACAGGAAGGGGAACATCACACACCCGGGCCTGTTGTGGGGTGGGGGGAGGGGGGAGGGACAGCATTGGGAGATATACCTAATGCTAAATGACGAGTTAATGGGTTCAGCACACCAACATGGCACATGTATACATATGTAACAAACCTGCACGTTGTGCACATGTACCCTAGAACTTAAAGTATAATAATAATAATAATAAAGAAAGAGTACTCCAGAAACCTTCCTCATATTCCTCCCAATCTCTACCACCTTCTTTCTTCCTCAAAAAAGCCACTGTTGTGTTTTCTTTCTTTCTCTTTCCTTCGCTCTCTTTCTTTCTTTCTTTTCTTTCCTTTCTTTCTCTTTCTTTCTTTCCTTTCTTTCTCTTTTCTTTCTTTCCTTCTTCTTACTTTCTTTCTCTCTCCCTCTCTCTTTCTTTCTTTCTTTTTCTTTCTCTCTCTCTCTTTCTTTCTTTCTCTCTCTCTCTTTCTTTCTTTCTCTCTCTCTCTTTCTTTCTCTCTCTCTTTCTTTCGTTTTCTTTTTTTTTTTTTTCTTTTGAGACAGACTCTCACTCTGTCGCCCAGGCTAGAGTGCAGTGGTGCAATCTCAGATCACTGCAACCTCTGCCTCCCAAGCTCAAGTGATTCTTCTGCTTCAGCCTCACAAGTAGCTGGGATTACAAGTGTACACCACCAAGCCCGTCTAGTTTTTGTATTTTTAGTAGAAATGACGTTTCACCATGTTGACCAGAGGCTGGTCTTGAACTCCTGACCTCAAGTGATCTGCCTGACTTGGCCTCCTTAAGTGCTGGGATTACAGGCGTGAACCACCACACCCAGTCCACTGTTGTGCTTTCTAACAATATAGATTAGTTTTGCATGTGTTTTAACTGTAAAACTGGATTGATACTACATACATATTCTTTTGTGTCTGCTTCCTTTTGCGTAATTTAATGTTTGAGATATTTTAAAAATTATATCAGGAAAAATGACAAACTACAAATTGAGAGTTTTTTCACCTTCTTATGTACAATAACGTTAAAAGCTAGGAGAAAATATAATTGAAACTTCAAATGGAGAAAGTTGTTTACTACATACAATCAACAGAGGATACCACAAAGAAATAATTGCTAGATCTGAGTTTATTAACATTAAATCTATATCAAATTAGTCTATATCAAAACTGGTAAAAAAACAAAGTACTTGAATAACCAAGGAATATGTGTTCAACAAATATGACAAAGTATTATCATTTATTTTATATACAAAAAACTTTCATAAATCAATAAGAAAACATTACTTCCCCAAGAGAAAATTGGGCCACCAAGCACCCAATCACAGATATAAATCAGAGCAAGCAGGTAACCATTTTATGTATCTAATTGGCAAAGATATTTTCATTTATAAAAAATATATTTTAGGTAATAATCTGAATTTCAGTTAAATATTTATATATAAAAATATTTCATAACAATGTAAACAATCAAAATGTTTAACAGTAACATTAATGTTCCTATGAATGTTCCTATGAACATTCTTACTCTGGAAAATTATATAGCTATTAAAATCATACTTTTAATGAGTATTTGATCGTAAGTCTTCAGTGTATACTGTTAATAGCAAAACATGAAACTTAAAAATATACCTTGTATATGTGTGCTTATATGTGTGCATATTTGTATAAAAATATTTGGAAGGAATTACGTCAGATTGATGGCTCCTATTGCCTCAGTGCAGTTAGTGAGATTACAGGTGATTTTTTAATTTTTCTTGATTAATTTTTTTTTAATTTTCTACCTTAACTCTCTCAGTTATTTAGTTCAGTCAATAAACATTTGTGTACCAGGCGTATATAATTGAATTTAAAAAGGTTGTAGAAAAGAGGACTGTCTAGGAATCAATGTGTGACAAAAGAAGGTCAAGAGGAAAGTTTCCAGGTATCTTATTTTAGAATCAGAACTCAAGTCCAGTAGACGATTTTGTTTAGTGGATTTTGGCTCACTATTGAGTCTTTTGTGTTATTCTGCACAAGCTTCAGCTTTGTCTGAGCCTTTCTCTTCCCTGAATGGTATGCACATATGGCTCACTGGATCCAATTTTTTACTTGAATACAAATACAAAATTAATCAATGTATTTTGTACAAATACAAATGTAATTACCAAATTACCACCTGAAGAAGTACTCCTTCTTCTCTTATACGAGTAATACTTCTCATATATTTCATAAGAGAATCAGTTTTTCCCTCTGCAGTGTTTTTACTGTCTGATATAACCAGTCTATTTTTAGGAAATACTGAAATACAATTTTATATTAAAACAAAATAAAACAAAATCCCTGGTTGTTATTGATGGAGGAGTTAATTTTTGTAGGTGTTCAGCTTCCCTCTGTATATACTTCCACACCTCTAGAATCCCAATAACTTCACAACAGACTTCCTCCTGAAAGAAGCCATTAGTTATTTGCCAGGCCTTCCCTAATTTTTTAGGTACTCATCAGTTTCGTCCTGCATATGACTGTTGTTTGGCCTGGAACAGGGTGATATACTTCTTTGTGCAATTGCTTAAAAGAACATTTAAAATGTAATTCACTCTATCATCAATTTTTCAAGAAATTTCTGGGACCACTGGGCCTAGTGTAGATTTGGACATTAGTTTGACCAGATTCCAGCTCATTTTTAAATTCAAACTGAAAGCACAAGTAACTGCTACAATCTAATCTAGAAACTGGAAACAATAAAATTGTAACAGAACCACCCAGGCATAAATGTCACTGATTCATTCTCCCATATTCTTAGTCATGCATTTATTGTCTATTGAAGTAAGTAAAATAATGATTAATAAATAAATAGACTGCTTATTACATGCACACCTTCTTTGAAAGCAAATCCTCCATGTTTTCCAACTATTATCATTGCGTTTTAAGCAATTGCCTCCAGGACCTGATATTAGAATACTGAAATGTTCTCACTTTCAGTTAAATAATTTTTAAATACATGGTGCAATCATCCCAAGGAGGAAATGGGTCAGCTCTTGGATGCATAGACCATTGATTTTATGCGGCCTAATTATTCTGAGACATAGTGCTAGGTGACAGGCTGGTCCCTGGCACTGCCCACTCTCCTCTTATCTCTTTCTTCTACCTAGAGCCCCGAGGCTGCGTGTGTCCTTTAGCTCACACTGCTGGCTGCTCATCCTGTTATCAGTTCCACTTACTTAAGTTTCTTCTGATATTTACTCAGTCACTACAATGCTTTACAAAAATTTATAGTAAAATAGCATCTTGGGACCCATTCTTATATATTTAATGAGCTATCAAATATCAAATGTTGCAAAAATCACCATGCCAAATTAAATACAGAGCTCAAGATGAGAAATACGGTTACTCTGATAGACTTGGCATTCTCCTAGTTATTATCTGAATACAAGAATATAAGTGTTTCTCAATGTTCCTTGTTCACATTTTTTGTGCCCTTTTAGGTTAATCTATGGAAAAATGATTTTCATAAATGATTCAACTTAATACATTTTTTTCTGTTAACAAAAGTATATGTGTGGCAAGTCAAATATTTCATAATATGCTAAATTTTCCATGTCTTAGTTTCCTCATGTGTATAAGGAGTAAAAATTCACAAACACAAAGATTCATTCTAAGTCTGAAATCTCTAGATCTCTGCTGTTGACAAGTGGCTACATGGGACCAGCAGTAGGCAAACAAAATATTTTCTACTCCTATAAGTAAGTTAGACATTCTTTCTTTATTTCTCTCCCTTCCTTCCTTCCCTTCTTCCTTCTCCTTCTTTTTTCTTTCTTTTCTTTCTTTTCTTTCTTTCTTTCTTTCTTTCTTTCTTTCTTTCTTTCTTTCTTTCTTTCTTTCCTTTCTTTCTTTCTTCTTTCTTTCTTTCTTCTCTTTCTCTTTCTTTCGTTCTTCTTTCTTTCTATCTTTCTTCTTTCTTTCTTTCTTTCTTTCTTTCTTTCTTTCTTTCTTTCTTTCTCTTTCTTTCTTTCTTTCTTTCTTTCTTTCTTTCTTTCTTTCTTTCTCTCTCTCTCTCTCTCCCCTCCCTCCCTTCCTCCCTCCTTCCCTTCCTTCCTTCCCTTCCTTCCTTCCCTTCCTTCCTTCCTTCCTTCCTTCCTTCCTTCCTTCCTTCCTTCCTTCCTTCCTTCCTTCCTTCATTCCTTTCTTCCTTCCTTCCTCTCTCTCTTTCTTTCCTTCTGACAGAGTCCCACTCTGTTGCCCAGGCTGGAGTGTGCAGTGGCACCATCTCAGCTCACTGCAACTTCCGTCTCCTGGGCTCAAGGAATCCTCCCATTTCAGCCTCCCAAGTAGCTGGGACTACAGGCATGTAAAACTATGTCCAGCTAATTTTTTTAAAATTTATTTTTAGTAGAAACAGGGTTTCGCCATGTTGCCTAGGCTGGTATTGGACTCCTGACCTCAAGTGATCCACCCACCTTGGCCTTGCAAAATGCTGGGATTACAGGCCACTGCATCCGGCCTTAGCCACAGTCCTTTTCTTCTTCCTTTCCTTTCCCCTTCCTCTTCCCTTCCCTTTTCTTTTTATTCATTTTTCTTTTCTTTTGGAGGGTCTCACTCGGTCACCCAGTCTGGAGTGCAGTGGCATCTCCATGGCTCACTGCAGCCTCAGCCTCTCAGGATTAAATGATCCTCCCACCTCAGCCTCACAAGTACCTACGACCATAGGTGTACACTACCATGATGGGCTAATTTTTAAATTTTTTGTAGAGACAGGCTCTCCCTTTGTTGCCCAGGCTGATCTCAGAATTCCTGGGCTCAAGTGATCCTCATTCCTCAGCCTCCCAAATTGTTGGGATTACAGATATGAGCCACTGCACCCTGCCTTCATACTCATTTCTATCCTAGCTTTGTGTTGTATACATGCTTCATAGCATTTAATATATTTTGTTATAATTATTTATTTTCACATTATTCTCCCCTTCTGGTTTGTGAGTTTCTTGACAGAATACTTATGTCACTCACCTCTATGTACTGCACATTGTGACAATTTCTGAACTTTACTAGGTATTACATGATTTTTAGATGGACACATAATTGATCACAATTGAGAGGAGGTCTGTAAGCTATGATCTGTGCACCAAATCCTGCCCACTGCCTGTTTTTGTAAATAAAGTTTTATTGAAACACTGTGCACCCATTCATTCACATATTGTTTATAGCTGCTTTCTTATTATAACAAGGGAACTGATTAGTTGCAACAAAGATTATATGACTCGCAAAACCTAAAATGTTTACTCTCTGTTCATTTTCAGAAAAGTTTGCTGACGCCTGATATGGAGCATTAGAAAGGAATTATTTTTCCAAGAATCAACTCAGAATTCCCAGCATACCGAGGTTAACCAAAACACTTCTACTCTGTTCTCTCACAATTCTCTGTAACTACTTCTGTTCTAAAATGTATGACAGTATATTGGAACCTATATTACCCACTAGACTCTGGGGATATGTAAGCTTTATAGGGGCTGTGCATGATATAAGTATTTTTATCTACTTTTAACCTACTTACCTCTTAGGAGAATTTTGAAAAACAAAGCACATCTTAAAATTGAGATCTAAAATTTTTCACTGGAGATTCAGGCCACTGCAAAAAATATAACTTTGTGCAAATGTAAATATAGACTCTTCAAAATAAAATTGTTCCACCCAAGATAATTTATACAACAAAGTGTTTGATATCCATTATTAACCATCTAAAGAAGCTTTGGCTTACGCTTAAGATGGAGAAAGCCACAAGAGAAAACCCCTTCCACTCTAACAATGAGAACAAACCAGAGAGTATGCAAAATCGTGATGTTTGCAGCCCATTAGTGAGCTGAGGTTGCAAGGCCACCTGGTGAGCTAAGACCCAAGGTTGACAGGTCCTTCTGAGGATAGCAGGACAGAAACAAGCTGTTGGACATTTATCACGGCAGTGAGAAGAGATGGCTGCCATAGAAGTGGTAAGAGTCGGACTCGGTGAATTCTTACTAGCGAGTGTTAGTGTGGTATGCTTCCACAGAAGAAGGCTGAACTCCCTGCCAACTCTTTCCTTGGACCTCTACCTGATGCTTACATGGAAGATCTGGACAGGAGCCAGGGATCAAAGGGGCACAAAAAACCTTTTTCTGATGAAGGAATTTTTCTATAGCTTATATTGGTGGTTACACAATTGATATAATTATCAAAATTCATCAAAATGAACCACCTAAAAGTGGAATTTATTATATATAAATTATACCTCAAAACAGCTTAAATATAGGCCAGGTGCAGTGGCTCATACCTGTAAGCCCAGCACTTCAGGAGGCCGAGGCGGGCAGATCACGAGGTCAGGAGTTTGACACCAGCTTGGCCAATATGGTGAAACCCGTCTCTACTAAAAACACAAAAAGTAGTCAGGCATGGTGGTGCGTGCCTGTAATCCCAGCTACTGGGGAAGCTGAGGCAGGAAAATAGCTTGAACCCAGAAGGCACAGGTTGCAGTGAGCCAAGATCGCGCCACTGCACTTAACCTGGGTGACAGAGTGAGACTCCATCTCAAAAAAAAAAAAAAGAGCTGAAATAATTTGGAGCAAAAGGAGTGGTAGAATTGTATGAACAATATAATATTCTTTATGTAATTTTTAAAACATGAAAAAATACTACATATTATTTATGGATTACAGTATGCACAGAAATTATAAACACAAAATTTAGGATAGGGATTACTTTGGGGGAGAGAGGAGAAGAATAAAGAAAGAGGATACAGTGAGTGTTCACTGAATATACTGTGCATCACTTCTTTTTCAAAACAAGAAGTAAATATCAATAAGCAAAATGTTAAGATTTTATATAGTTGGGTGATGACCATATAGAGGTTTGTAATGTTACTTTTCATAATTAATGAAAGTAATTTGAAGTTAAACTTACATAGTACAAAAATTCTAAACAATAAATAACATAATTGAAATTAAGGCAAACAAGGGGCAAGCGCTAGATAGAGCTGTGGAAGGGAACAGGCAGAACAGCATGGTCGACCTGTGGATTTTGTAATGTCTTTGTAGCTCAAATAAAATTCTTCCCAAAACAGTTATAATTCTCATTCCCTTCCATATGACTGTACTTTGCCCTTCTTTTTTTAGGGAAAGACAGATTTCTATCCACCAGTGATGTTTTTCCTTGGAGAATCAGAAGGGACCAGTGGCCAGGCCTGCCAGCTTGATTCTATCTTTAAGAACAGGTACTTGGTAACATTTGACAATTTTAAAAAAGTATAATATCTAATAAAGCAATCAAAGAATAAAATGACTGTATTTGGACAGTAGTTCCTCTGTTCCCCAGCATTTGCACTTCTGCCACAAAATTGGTAGTTTACATAGTTGCTTGGCAGCCTGCCTCCTGCAGTTCGCATTTCAAGACATACAATTTATCTCCTGGACACCCTCACTTCCCACCACTTTTGGTCACTTCTATTCCCTTTGGAGTGCATAGATTGATGCTGAGGAAGATATCAGCCAGGATACAGAGATAACTACTGGTACTTCTCTTCCTTCTCCTCCTTGCTTCCTCCTCCTCTTTTCATTCTCTGTTTCCTTCCCATGTTTTTTTTCCTTTTTTTCTAACAAGGATGGCAATTGCAATCTTGGCCATGCCTGACATCCATGATTTTTTCCTATTTTTTTTTTTTTTTTGAGATGTAGTCTCACTCTGTCGCCCAGGCTGGAGTGCAGTGGCGCGATCTCGGCTCACTGCAAGCTCTGCCTCCCGGGTTCACGCCATTCTCCTGCCTCAGCCTCCCGAGTAGCTGGGACTACAGGCGCCCGCCACCACGCCTGGCTAATTTTTTGTATTTTTTAGTAGAGACGGAGTTTCACTGTGGTCTCAATCTCCTGACCTCGTGATCCGCCCGCCTCGGCCTCCCAAAGTGCTGGGATTACAAGCGTGAGCCACCGCGCCCAGCCTTCCTATTTTTATTACATCTTTCCTGACAATATTACTGCTAAAAACTCAGAAATATGAGAATTTTCATTTTTAAAATTTCTGTAACTAGACTTAAATCCATCTCTGGGACCACATCTCACTTTTGTGGGTAGAAATTCTATCTTACTCCTCATTAGGGTGTTTCCTCATCCCATGGGCATGTACCACGGTACTGGGATGTTCACTTGGCCATTGTTCATTAGTCCACACTTGTTGAGTCTTCTGTTGTTCCAGAATGAATGGTCCCTTCCACATCAGAGGCTCTGTTGTCATAGTTTTTGAAGCATGGTCACTTGGAGGCCTAGTTTCTATATCCCCAGGGGTACCAGGTAGTCATCTCAAAGTCGTATCACCTTCCCTAGATACTGCCTCTGATAGCAATTAGTTCTTTCACCTTCCACTATGTCTTAATCCATTTTTGAATTGCAATAAAGGAATATCTGAGGCTGGGTGATTTATAAAGAAAAAGGCTTATTTGACTCATTATTCTGCTGTCTGGAAGATTCGGCATCTGGTGAAGGCCTCTGGCTGCTTCCACTCATGGCAGAAGGTGAATGGAAGCCAGCATGTGCAGAGATCACATGGCCAGAAAGGAGGAAAGAGGTGGGCTGGGGGGGGGGGGTGGGGTGCTAGGCTCTTTTTAACAACCAGCTATTGTGGGACCCAAAAGAGCAAAAACTGACTCATTCCATGAGAACAGCACCAAGCCATTTGTGAAGGGTCTGTCCCACCTCTCACTAGGCTCCACTTCTAGTATTGAGGATTAAATTTCAACATGAAATTTGGAGGGACAAACAAGCAAACTATAGCACATTACACTGAGATTTGCTTTAAATTGGGATTCATTTCTTCCTTTCCCCCTTTTTTTGTCAACTGTTGCCATTCTCTCGTTCAGATCCCCTCAGCCATTCTCCCTCTCTTCCCTCTCCATCCCCCATCAGGGTGGTGGACATCATTTCTTCAATGAACTTAATATTTAGAAAGATATCTTCACTCCAAGCATCAACTGTTTTCTGTCCTGTAAAAGTCTTAGGGTAAGAAAATATATACTGGCCTGGCCGCATGTTCAAAATGAGGAAATATTCAAAAAATAGGAAGACCAAATAAGAGTTAATTGATACTCCTATGCGTTATCCTGGAACACAATCTATAGAAATCATTCCTGATAATAGCAACTGTTCATTTTCTAATAACTCACCTCTGGCTTGAAAATACATGTGTGAAATTCTTTAGCCTGCTTTAGACAACTACTTTTAGAATCAAACTGTCTTACGTTAAACTTCTCAGCTTTCTCACATTCTAGCTGACATCTTGGTTTCCTGAGGTGGGCACTGTAATGGGCCTCCCAGATCCCTCTTCATTGGCCAGATCCCTCTTTTGCCCCAGCTTGAGAGTGTTCTTTGCAGACAACCTTCAGCTCCTCATGTGCTCAGGTATTGCCTCAGCTGCAAATAACCTCCTCACCCCAAGTCATGCCTTTTTTCGGTATAGTCTGTCTTTAATGACTGATTGATGCTGGGTAGTAAAGGCATGGCCATACTTCCCCAATCTGAGACCACTCTGCAGGACCCTTATATCCTTAGAACTCCCTGTGGTTGGTTGAGGCTTTCTTTGAGGCTTCATCACAGCTCAACTTCTTCCCCTCCCTCCCTCTGCCCACTACTGCTTCTCTTCTCTCCTTTCAACTAGTTTTGATCCAAAGGGCACTCCTTAATAAATTTCCTGCATACTGTGATCCATTTCACCTGCTCCCCAGCTTGCGACACTTTCTAAAATCAACTCCCTCATTTGTAACACAGCACTATTTTAAAGATTACATAAAATAGTACATGCCTTACTGTAGTACTTGGCACATACACACACCAACAAATGGTGGAAACTATTATTTCTATAGTTGCTAAAAAATAACTTTGCTAAAATATATTCTCAACTTTTCATCTTTCTAATCTAGTCAAATCAGAATCCACTAGTAGAGGGCACCTTTGGATTCAACAGTAAAAGGAGAATCTACAAAACCAGCTCATCAAAAGGATAAGTTTCTCTTTCCATGCTATGGCTGCTAGATTTGTTTGCCGACAATGTGTTGCAACATTTCTGCAGGAAATAGCTTAAATAATGTTTTTCTAAACGAAAGTAGGGAATTCTGGTTGTGACACAACACCTGCAAAGATATTTTCACTTTGGTGCCAAGACGTCTTTAGAAAAAATACTATGCATTCCTTATTTTCATAAAAATGAGACTATCTATAGATACTTACAAAGCAATGAGTGGCCAAGAGTGGTAATGCCAATATCTGATTATAGTATTTGTTTAGCTATCCTCCCTAAAAGATCCTTGTCCCATTATAATGCCCCAAATTTGACTCTTTACAATTAACTCCTTTCCTTCTTTATGACAAGGTGAGAATACAGGCATAGCTTATTGTTTTCCAACTTAATGTGCATGGCAACTCACTTGGGAACTTATTATAAATGTAAGTTCCAGCATGCTACTCTCAGAGTTTCTGATTCAGTGGATCTGAGTTGGAGCTCAGGAATGTGCATTTTTCAACAAACACCCAGAAAATTTTGATGCTTATTGTGAGAAACACTTGCATAGAAAATGGCTGGATTAGTCCCTACTCAATCCAGGGAATAAAGAAGAAGGAGTGAGATTAAAAATAAATTTTTAAACATTGCCACACCCAGGATTTCAACTATCATCTTGTGGAACCCACATGAGACACTTTTGAAAGAGCTAAAACAAACAAAAAAAAAGAGCTAAAACAAACACTACTCCTACAGGCCAACCTTGTCATATGACACTTATTATTAGGTGATCATTTATCATGTGGAGCAAGGCTTGATCTAGGGTTAAACACTTGTATTTTTTTCTTTCCTCACTGACAGCTCTTTCTTAGCCTGTGTTGAAGTGTCCCAGGGCTCAGACCTTCGTCTTCTCATTCCCTAGGTTGTCCATGCTCATGACTGTAAATGTCATCTATTAAATATAAATTTCTAAACTTATATTTACAGTTTTGGTCCCTTGAGCTTCAGTTCAGAAATTTGTCTACTGGGCATCTCCACTTGAATACAGAATAGGCATTTCAAACTAAACTTGTCCACAGTTGAGATCTTAACTTACAATCTCCCCAACTATTCATCCCCATGATTTATGTATCTAAGCAAAATGATAACTGAATTCATCTATTATCTCAGGATTTGAAGTCCTTTTTGGCTTGTCTTTTTATGTCCCTCATGGTCTACATTAAATGGATAAGCAAATCTGTTGGCTCTGCTTTCAAAATAAATCTGATATCCAAGATGGTATTTCAGCTGGATATTTTATCCTCATTGTCCATGTCTCACCACTTTCATTCCTGCTACCCTGAAAAAGCCATCACCATCTACTGCTTGAATTCCTTGCTGGATCCCATGTTTCTTTTCCCGACTTTCCTACAATATATTCTAAACAGAGCAACTAGAATGATCCTATTAAATCATAAGCAATCATAAGTCAGGTCCTTCTCTCCTTTATTGAAATCCTCCAAAACTTTCTAATTCACTTGGAGTGAGGTAAAATTCATATCTTTACTATGTGCCTTAGTCTGTTCAGCCTGCCATAACAAACTATCCTAGATTTTGGTGTCTTAAATAACAGAAATTTGTTTCCTCATAGTTCTGGAAGCTGGAGGTTTGAGATCAGGGTTCCAGCATGATTGAGTTCTGGTGAGGTCTCTCTTCCTGGCTTACAGATGGCCACCTTCTCACTGTGTGTTCATATGGGCTTTCCTCGGTGCATGCAAGTGGAGAGAGAGAGAGAGAGAGAGAAATGAGCAAGCTCCGTTGTTCTTATTAGTGCCTTCTTATAAAGGCACTAATCTCATTAGACCAGGACCCCACTCTCATGACCTCAGCTCACCCTGACTAACTTCCAAAGGCCCACATCTCCAAATACCATCACATTGGGGATTAGGGAATATGAATTTGGAGGAGACACAAATATTCAGTGTCTGACATATGGCATATAAGACCCTTCACAATTTGGACCTGGCCTTATTTCCCTCCTCTCTTTTATTCACCTATTCAGATGCAACCATCTCTGTATTCTGGGTTTTTTTGAACCTACTCAGGAATGATCCTACCTTAGGATCTTTGCACTGACTGTTTCCCTTTTCTTCACACAGCCAAATGGTTCATTCTCTAACTTTATTCAGGTGTTTTATTAACTGTCAGTTAGTCACAAGTGACTTTTTTTTTTTTTTTTTTTTTTCCTGAGACAGGGTCTCATTTTGTCACTCTAGAGTGCAGTGGTGTGATCACAGCTCAATGCAGCCTCGACCTCCTGGCCTCAAGTAATCCTTCCATCTCAGCCATCTAAGTATTATAGCTGGGGCTACAGATGCACACCACCACGCCCGGCTAATTTTTGTATTTTGAGTTTGAAACCAGCCTGGGCAATATGGCAAGACTCTGTCTCTACAAAATACACATAAATTAGAAGTGACTTTTCTTGTTTATGACTTTCAGCCAAAGACCACGAGGAACACACCTAGAGTCGGTGTTGGGCTTCTTGGCTCATTGCAGTGAGAGAAACACACCATGAGTAACCATGTAGTGTACAATAAAGGAGTTTTAGAAGGAATTTGTCATAGGGCTCAGGTTTGTGCTAGGTGATTTTAGGGAGGATTCAGTGAAGCGTGATTTTGCTTCTGTATTGGAGGCTGTCAGAAAACGGACAATTCTTAACAATTTTTAACTAGGATGAATGCTGTGAGACTAAAGCTATAACTGATGAAGAATCAGCAAAAGCTATTATTTATATTAGCTGGAAGAAGGGAATGTTTGATCATTTTTGTGATTTGCACAATATTATTGCATTTATCTGTGCTCAGATAGGGTTACTATTTGGTTTGCATTTTGTCTTCCTCTAATACAGTCACGAAGGTGGTCTGGTCTGATTTTACTTTTCTGTGAAATTATTTATGTCTAACCAGAGAACATTTTGGCCATCTCTTAGCTGACAGCAGTTGGGAGCTTCTTTGTTCATACTCAGTCTGAAATACAACTTCTTACTGTTTTTCTCCCCTAATACCCCTTTGTTTTTGTTATTTTTCTTCATAGTACATATCACTGCCATAGTACAACAAACATATCAACATATTGTTGATTTGTCCATTGTCTATAGTCCCCTACATGTAAATTCTATGAGAGTTGGGATTCAGGTTCACTTGTTCCACTTCATGACCTATATATTCTCTCAGAATATAATAGGAGATCAATATAACAGGACATCAATATAATAAATGTTCAATATATACTTGCTAAACGATTTTTTTCTATTACTTGCTAATTTTCCTAAACTCACATCAAAACAAATCAAATTATAAAAGAGCCAAAAGGTAAACAAATATCATCCTCACAGTGTATGAAGTTAAACAGAAATAAGATGTAAATGAAGACACAACTAACAGATTTATACCAAATTATAGGATTGTTATATAAATCTTAGTATGACTTTTATAATAATCTTCAAATGTTGGACTGTCTTTTACACAAAGTATAACTAGCTTTTATCTCTCTACAAGAAAAATTGGAATTAAATTAGAGATAAAAATAAATTTCCCAAATGGGCGGATTGCTAAAGATGAACTACTTAAATATACACATGCACGAATTATTACATAGCTTTTAAGGAAAAAAATCAAAAGTGCTCCTTGATAGAATATATTCATATTTTTGCACACATGTACAGTGCATTTTTAAATAATTTTCATAAATAAGTAAAAGGGAAGAAATGTACTTTATTGAGTACACACATAACCTATTTAAGACAACTGCTCACAGTACTTTGCTAATATGCTGCTTTTCTTTGAAATTACATGTGTGGGTGTGTGTTTGTCCACTATGAGTGTATCTGTATTCCCCACTCACCACCCAAAGAGCCAATCACTAGTAAAGCAAACAGAACTGAAAAGCATCCTGTAAACGCTCCTAGCCTGTGAGTGCTTGGGGGCACTGTTCAAAGAGTGTCTGGGTCAGTGTGCCCTCAGTTGTAAAATTGGCTTTTGGTTAAAATTCCTATAGCCAGAACTTTCCAAAATGTTTATTGCTTCTTTCTATTTCCTTCTTGAGATCTCATTATTATTTCCCTTTTAAGGAATAGGTCATATTGTTTTGCTATAGAAATTGAAAACATGAGCTGTTGGCTTTCATTTAAGCAAATGAAAAATTAAAGCTTCTGTACTTCCAAGGTTTATGTGTCTATAATTAAAGTCAGTCAAAGAGCCAGTCTGTCATATTTACCAAATCCAAGGATAATAAAACCTGCATACTAACTATAATTTATTGATACTGTGTGCCAGCCAGTGTAGTAAATGCTTTATACTTGTCTCCTTTAATTCTCACAACACTGAGATTTGTAATAATTCCATTCTAGACATAAAAAAGGGTCAGAAACATCAAATTTCACCTTATAATTGGCAAAGCAGGCATATAAACAGTGGTAAACAGAGCAATAATCCCCTAAAGATGTCCAGGTCCTAATCTCTGGAACCTATATGTTACTTTACATGGCAAGGAGGATTTAGGAGATAAAATTAAACTAAGGATTTTGAGAGGGGAAGATTATCGTTGATTAACTGGGTAGTGTAACACACTGCATGTAACACGAGGGTTTTTATAAAAGGGAAGCAGGAGGGTTAGAGTCAGAGAACAGATTTGATGGTGGAAGCAGAGGTTAGAGTCATGTGCTTTGAATATAGAGAAAGGTGCCATGATCCAAAGAATGCATGTAGCCTCTAGAAGCTAGAAAAGACAAGAAACAGATTCTCCTCCAGAGTTTCCAGTAGAAAAACAGCCCTCCTGAAACCAGAATTTTAACCTTGTTCACCCATTTCAGTCTTCAGACCTCCACAACTATAAAATGATGAATTTATGTTGTTTAAAACCGTAAGTTTGGCAGGGTGCGGTGACTCATGCCTGTAATCCCAGCACTTTGGGAGGCCAAGGCAGGTGGATCACGAGGTCTGGAGATCAAGACCATCCTGGCCAACATGGTGAAACCCCGTCTCTACTAAAAATACAAAAAAAAAATAGCCGGGTGTGGCAGTGCACACCTGTAGTCCCAGCTACTCAGGAGGCTGAGGCAGGAGGATTGCTTGAATCTGGGATGCAGAGGCTGCAGTGAGCCAAGATTGTGCCACTGCACTCCAGCCTGGTGACAGAGTGAGACTCCATGGAAAAAAAAATAATAAGTTTGTGGTAATTGTTTATAGCAGCAATAGGAACTAATACATAAATCAGGTGCGTCTAACCCCCATGTTATAAAACCATATGACATTACAGGCATTTTCACCAACTCACACACTGGTTGGTTATATAAGGCAAATTCAACTGAGGAAAAGTAATAATCTTCATCTTGTTACTGTAGACCATATTGACTCTGCATATTTGAAAACTGCTTCATGAAACATGATTTCTATTTCCACTGTTTATGTTAAGGAAGTGTATTCTTTCAGTGAGTTTCTCTGGATGAAGTTATTTATTTTCTCTGTCCAAAACAGATGATTAATTTATTTAAGGATGAGTAATAAGCAATTTTTATATTGTACTCTGTCATCTGTACTTACTGTATAACTACTTAATCTGCTAGTTTTAACAACCATATTGATTTAGTCACTCAAGTTAATCCCTTTCTGTGTATGTTTTGAAAGCATATAGGTGAAAACCCAGCTATAGTTAATGCATCATCAAAATAAATTTACCAACCAGGACTATTATAATCATCTTTATCAG
This sequence comes from Hylobates moloch, assembly GCF_009828535.3. Classification (NCBI taxonomy): domain Eukaryota; kingdom Metazoa; phylum Chordata; class Mammalia; order Primates; family Hylobatidae; genus Hylobates; species Hylobates moloch. The sequence continues at coordinate 58,038,749 of NW_026652277.1, forward strand.
CAATCTTCTTTCAGCAGGAAAATTGGTATTAGATTCTTTTTCCAAATGCCAGTCCTCTGGTAAAGGCATCTGAGGTGAATTTTCTTTCTTTAAGGGAAAGAATTACAGTGTATTCATATGCCTTCCATTTCAAAAACTGAAGTTAGGAAGAGATGGAAATCTTCTGAGGGAAGATGTCAAATGCTGGTAAAGCCTCCTGTCATTTATCAATTATTTATTGGGGACCTACAATGTATAGTAGGAGCTGAGATCACACTTCTATACATGCTAGACAAAGAATGGAGTTTACTTTCAAGGGTGGGAGATAAAAAATGAACAAATAAAAACATAAAAATCAGAAGAAGTTCTAAGAAGAAAGACTAGCAAAATTGAAATTGAATGTGCTTATGAGATTAGCACCTGGCTTCAACACACAAAACAGAACAAAAAGTGGCCAAATAACTCTGAGAGTTAACTCATTTCATTATGAGTATGTCAATACGAAAAGTTTAGATTTTATGTTGAGCAAAAGCAGAAAGACCATTAACTACAGATCTTTCATCTTGGCTTATCTGTTTACTTGACATAAGCAATCAGTAATAGTCTTTTCCCAACACCTCTTCATACCAATAACTGGGTCTCACAGTGACAGTGGCAGGGAGACAAACACTCCAACATGACTTGCTGGATTTGTCCCTCAGCACCAAGTGGTGAGGGTTTGTCTTGCTGTATCTTTTAGTCTATGCCAGAAAGTTTCTATTGAATGTTTCCATTGAATGTAGCATATGTAAGAAAAATACCATCAAATTTGAAGGTAGCTTTGGTTGTCTGACCACCAATACTTCTTCCTTGGGCACCATTGAAATGAATCATTAATATTTCAAAGAGAAGCTCATTTGAGACATTGAAAAATATACCCTCAGCCTCCAAATGGGGTTTTTATGTCCCTTTCAGCTAAAAAGTGATATATTGGCTATCTGGAAAAGAAGTCTTGCCCCATTTAAACCTCATCCCCTTCTCTAAAGATGAAGTCTCAGGTTGTTCACATATCTTTAAAAGTCTGAATAAGCAACAACCACAATTGATTTATTATTTTCTATCTGTACTCTTTAATAACATAATCAATAGCATTTTGATGAGTTGCCTGATATTTCATCATGAAGCAATCTGCTAATAAAGATTTTGTGTATAAGGATATTGCTAAGTGGCCCATCCACTCTAGCTCCCTGGAAATAGCTTGAGAACAAAGATAAGCCTGGTTTTATCCAAAAGTGTTAAGAAAATATTTTTTTCTTTTTGCCTTTTCTTCGTGTTTTATATTCTGTCAAAACTGGCACTATCTTCTCTCTGTAGGAGGGACTGTAATTTGTTTTCTTTCATTGCAATGAGGAAGAAATCACCCTAGTACTTCTGCCTGAAGTTGTGATTCAATAACCCTTTTAGGGTTTGTCTGATCCAATTAGAAGTCATGAACCTTAAAAATCTTCTGGTGGGCAGATCACTTGAAGTCAGGAGTTCGGGACCAGCCTCACCAACATGGCAAAACCCCATCTCCACAAAAATATAAAAACTGGCCAGGTGTGGTGGTGCATGCTTGCAGTCTCCAGCTACTCAGGAGGCTGAGGCAGGAGGGTTGCTTTAACCCAGGAGGCAGAGGTTGCAGTGAGGCGAGATTGTACCACTGCACTCCAGCCTGAGTGTCAGAGTGAGACTCTGTCTCAAAAAAAAAAAAAAAAAAAAAAAAAAGAAAAGAAAAGAAAAAAATTTTGATGGGGTTAGGGGGACAAAGGATGGAGATGTCTTCTTCTTTCGTTGTTTCACTCAGAGAAAACTTAAGGGCCTATGGGAAACACACAACACAGTGTTCTCTATTTCTCTGTTGAGGACAATGATAGGCCTTCAATCTTTTATGTGTTAGAAGTTCATTCACACATATGAATATATGCCTGTGTATATCCATTCAACAAATACTTTTTAAGCATGAGGGACATGGGAGTGAATATTAGAAAAATCCCTGACCTCATAGAGACTACATCCTGACAAAAGTGTTCTTTTCACAGGGAATGTGCTGATCTTACATATTCATCTGCTCTCCTTCTTTACTGCAAATATGTGGAATGTCATTTGGAAGAGGCCCAGAGACATGGGAGAATTTTATTTAATCCCATCGTATTTTCTGGGAGAGGGAGAAGCCATTATATTGGATTGTCAGGGAGATCTAGGCCTTTAATAGAGGATCTTCCAAATATTTTTCCACAATAGCTGATTTCTCTTTTACTGCTTTTCATTACTCACATCAAATTAGCTAAGCAAAAGGGGGCAATTAAGTGCCTGGAAGGATTTGGGATTCCAAGGGTAGAATTTGGAGGTGTACAGGACAGACAGATGATGTGGATCTCTCTCTCTCTCTGTCTCTCAACTTTGATTCTGTCTACATTAACCTTATTCTATCCGTATGCAGGCAGGCTTTCTTCAGATGTAGCTCATGGGATTTGGTGCAATGTCTTACACAGAGTAGATGCACTGTACCTCTGGAGAATGAAGCAAGTTTTGAATGCGGCAAACTTCCATGCTCAAGGGGTAAAGGGGGCATAGCTATGGAGAGCTCTAGGCGTATAATTCTGTTTAGTGACTTCAGACTATGCACTAAAAGTCTATATATAAAAGCTCAGCTTTTGCTATCTGTCTATCCCTGGGCTAGACCATGTGGTCGTGATCACATGAAGTAGGGGAGGCAGGCACCATTCCCAGAGAAAAGGATGTTTTCACCTGAAAAGTTGGGAACTGGATACTAGGAAGATGTTGCCAACTCTCTCCTACAACATCAGTGCTCTGTAGGGCCGATGGGACAGGATCGTCTCTGCTGCAAGTGGATGGAAGCGGTTTGGTCCTTTTCTATCTTGGTGCTCTTCAAAATACAATCCCATCAGGATGCATCCCCACTGCACCCTCAGTGCCTGGAACAGTGCATCACACTGGATATGTAGCAAAAACTTGTTTGACTGAATGAGGAGGAAACTCCTAGAGGATATTCTCTATGAAAACAAGAAAGTGAACCATGAAAGAGGAAGACGAAGTCTGACAAACAAGGGATACAATAAAGGATGGTGGGGATAGAAATCACCAAAATCATGGTAAGGTAGCAGGCCTTGAGATTAATCAAACTAAACTGGGGCAGATCAGAAGGACTGGAGAGAGATTATAGGAAGGTAAAATTGATAGGCTACTGAATGTATTTAATATTTGAATACATGCAAAGAATATTAACACAGCTGGAGAAGAGTTTCCATAAGTTAGTGATAAATAGAAAAATTGGCAAAGGAAAATGAGATATAGCCTTAGGATTCAAAAGAACTTAAAAGTGGAAAAGGTCAAAAAGAAAGAAAAGATACTCAAGAGATATAAAATGGCTCCATTGCCAAAAGCATCTCCATCATCATAACGATGTAAACAGTGGATATCAATCTGCTTGTTATCACATCGGGAGACGGCAGCTAGAGTGTATTCACGTGTATGGTGTGACTGCAGGTAGAGTATGAGAAAAAACAAAACCCTTATTATCTGCAGCTGGAAGCCAACATGTAGGGCTTAGTATTGAAATAATATGAAGCAATGTAAATAAGCATGCCAGCTAGTGATATGGAATTTTTTTATTTTTTTAAATTAGTTTTTATTTTATTATTATTATTATTATTATTATTATTATTATATATGGAGTCTCTCTCTGTTGCCTAGGCTGCAGTACAGTGGCATGATCTTGGCTTACTGCAACCTCTGCCTCCCAGGTTCAAGCAGTTCTCTTGCCTCGGCCTCCCAAGTAGCTGGGATTACATACGTGCTCCACGACACCTTGCTAATTTTTGTATTTTTAGTACAGACGGGGGTGTTGGTCAGACTGGTCTTGAACTCCTGACCTCAAGTGATCCACCCGCCTCTGCCTCCCAAAGTGCTGGAATTACAGATGTGAGCCACCATGCCCAGCCAAAAATTTTTTAAAAATCAAACTAGTTGGAAATAGTTGCTTTTGAGGAGCAAGAAATGATTGGGAACCAGTGGGTGAAACAAGCCTTACGAGTCGCATAATCCTGTAAGCTACCTGCATGAATAAGTTTAAGACAAATAAAAACTGCATTATAAGTTATCTGTAGTGTTTCTTCCCATGTCTTGGTACAGCCTTTGATTATAAAATACTAACTAGATCATTTCAAGCCATTCATTTCTACTCTTCACCTGTCCTCACTCATCCTTTCCATACGAAACAAAGCTATTCATCTACTTTGTAAGGGTCCAAGAAACCTCTTAGCCTTCCATTGTCAAAGAGATGATTAGCAAATGATGCATTTCGGGTTCTAGAGCAGCCACTGAGGAGATAGTTTGAGATTCCCCCACCCCTAGTGCTCTTCCAATCACTCCACATGGGTTTTCACGTGCCTGATTTTTCTAGTAGTAAGACAGAATTCTTTGGAGAACTATGGGAAAGCAGGTAATTTTGAGAAAATTGATTCTGATCTCTCAATACTCTTTCCAAATCCTCATGCAGCCTAGGGGTCGTGGGAAGTTTAAAGAGCCACCTCTAGTCTAAATGTCTTGTTTTTTATGGAAGTTTTAAAAAAAACCACTACTCTAAGTGTCTTATTATTTATCTACAGTCAGGCTTGATGCATTTCCTATAGTAAGGAAGTGTTTTAGTAATAAATGTTCTGAAAACAACTGGCCACCCAATGTCTTACCTGTGAAGAAAAGAGAAAGGGTGACATCATTCTATCCAGTCAACTCAGTAAATATTTAATAAAAATAGAAGACATCTGTTGAGCACTTACAATCCACACAACAGCCTTATGAGCTAATCACTCTATTGACCATCCTTAATTGAAAGAAAGATTAAGCAATTATTTGCTTAATTCCCTCAGCTTGGAAGTGACAGAGCTGCAATTCCAACCCAAGGAGTCAGACCCTAGAGCTCATCTCTTAACCACCACTCACTCTGTATCTATCATCTGGAAGGCCCTCTTTCTGGAGACTTCAGATTCTTGGAGCATCACATGTGTTTCCCAGTGTTCATAATATCTTAAGTTTTGTCCCTCTATTTAGATCAGAAAGATGAAGGCCTGAAACCTAATGGATCTTTCATATTGTTTAAGTCTTTTATAATCCCAATCTTCAATATTAGTAACAAAGAAAAAGCAAAAAGATGTGCCCCGACTGTCAGTATTAGTAAGAATAATGTGCTCCTTTGGAAGCACAACAGGTTAAGAAGGAAGCAACACCCTGTGTATCTAAATGTCACCCTGCAGTGACAAAGCAGTGTGTTCTGGTGTTGGCCAGAACCAGAGTGGCTGATACACATATTCAAGAGGCAAAACTGGCCCTAGAAACATCCTACATCTCTCAATGATGGCATCCGCAGCATTTCCTTTCATACTCTGCCATTGTGTAAAAGCCTGCAGTAATTTTTAAGGATCTGGCCTTAGGCCATTTATGTCTAGAAAATAACTAGAACATGCCTCAGAATAATCTAAGATTATTCTACATCTGAAATATGCAGATGTAGACAGAGCTGTCTTTGTTGTTTCTTAGAGTACAATTTTTCCTTGTTTACACATTTTAGTACATTAGTTTTCTGTTGCTGCTGTAACAAATCACCACAAATTTAGTGTTTTAAACAATACAAACTTGTTATTTTAAAGTACTAGAGATCATCCATCTGATATGGATCTCATTGGGCTGAATCAAGTTGCTAGAAGACTGCATTCATTTTGGAGGCTTTCAGGGTGATACTGTTCCCTTTCTCATTTGGATTGTCAGCTGAATTCAGTTCCTTGTGGTTGTAGGACTGTGGTCTCCTGTGGTTCCTTGTTAGCAGTCAACTGGGGTCCATTTCTAGCTTCTAAAAGATATCCACCTTCCTTGGCTCATGTCTCCCTTCTTCCTCCTTCAGATCCATTATCTCACATCTCTTTCAGACTCTCCTTCCATCCTCCAGCCCTTCTTTTGTCTTCTCTCTCTCTAATCATATCTATGACATACTTTCTGACTTTAAGGATTTGTGTGATTACACTGGGCCTACCAAAATAATCTGGGGGAATCTCTCCATCTCAGCTTCCCTAACCTTACACACATCTGCAAAGTTTCTTCTGCATGTAAGGTAGCATATTCACAGGTTCTGTGGATTAAGATGTGGATATATTTGCAAGATCATCCATAACAGTTTTGGAGCAGAGTTAAAATGGTAAGAAGAATGAGGAAGAAGAGGAAATACAGCTGCTGCTGCTATGGCTGTGTGTGCGCATGTATTGTGTGTATATGGGTGTATGCACACATGCATGTGTACAGGTTGTCATTATGAATAGGTAGCTATTCAATTATATTTTAAAAACTTTAAAAACAGATTGTAAGCATTGTGTTGATGCTGAAAAGAGGATAGTTTTGTCTCCCTAATTCTTTCTTCTTTAAATTCACTGGACTCCAATACACAATGTATGCATTAATACATATTAAATTACATGCCATTCTGGCTGAGTCTAAGTGCAGAGACAATAATCTTTATTCCTGCTTCTAGAAGCAATAGTTCTAAGTTGAAGCTATTAGATTGGGTCTTTTCTCTGAGTTGAATTTTCTGTGGAGGAAAAGGTTCAATGAATTTAATTGGTTGTTTAGTGGAGTGAAGAATATTAAACTGCTAACTCCGTAGAGACATAGCCTTTCTTTACAGCTTTGAAAAGAGTCTTGAATATAGAATAGAACATTGTTATACTACACTGCAACTGATTCAAAATCTAAGATTATTCCAATGTGTGCTAAGTAAAAGTATACCCACGTAGTATCAATTCTAATTAGATTTTGTTAAGCAACTGAATATTGTTAATAAGGGTTTAAGAAAAAAATTATTGACTTGTGAAAGGAAATGGCCTTATCTTTCACTCAAGCAAGTAGCTTAAAATACAGTTGGCATAAACAAATATTAGTCATTCCTCTAGTTTCTGTATATGAAATTAATTAAAGTAATGGATGTAAAATATATTTAGCAATTATACTGTTCTTAATTTTTAAGTTTCACTTTACAGGTTTCCAAATCTTTAACCTGGCTATTGCTGTTTTGTTTCATTGGCTGAAATTACTAAGACTTGCCTGCATATGAATCCAACAAGGAAAATGTTTTCAATACTAATTGTATTTGTGGATAAAATCCCACGTATTATTTTATACATTCGCTAAAGTTTTGTTGAGACACTGCTGTTTGTGAGACTGGGAATCATGTATAAATCAGATGTTTTACTAGCACTTTTTATTATGTTATCATCTATGAAAGAATTATAAGTCCTTATGACAACTTTAATATAAAAAGCCTGTCATTTTGATTTTCTTAAATGCTTTCTTCTATTGATTAAAAAATTAATAATCTTAGAAAACATTTTTCACAGGCAGAGCTGTCTCTATGGAATTCAAAACAGTGGTGATCACCCAAGTCCTTGCAGTTTTTGTAATAGACTTCTGCCTTCTACTATAAGTAATATAATAGTTGGTTTTGCCAGCCATTAATATCAAAAAGTAAAAATTATTACCTTCAATATCTTGAGAAATCAGAAAAAGTGATCTTTCCTATTTCAGAGCTTCCCAAACAATGTGCTACAAATGGGTAACAGACATGCTTAGATTCATTGATCCCTTCACACCTGGCATTTGTAACGTATTTTATGTGTGTGTCAGTGTCTCTAGTTTTAAAGCGTATGGGTTTCTCCTCACCTGCTGCACTTCCAAAGGAGCTGATTTCAGCACTTTTTTGTTTCCCTTTTCTTTGTGGTATTGAGGCTTAGGATTCCAAGGAACTGGAACCTAGAAAATAAAAATGATTCGTAGATCTCAACCCTTCACCTTTCTGTTCCAACAAAGGAAGAAAACCCAAATGTCATGAACAACTTGTTGTCTCTAGCACCATAGAACGAAATCTTTTTCTTTTTTAAAAAACCACTTTATTGAGGTTCAATTGACATACACAAACTGTACATACTTAATCTATATAACTTGGTGAGCTTAAATAAAAATATACTTGTAAAACCACTACCATAATCAATGCCATAAACATACCACATCCAGAAGTTTTCTCATGTCCCCTTTATTAATTACAATTATTATTATTCATGATGAGAACACTTAACATAAGATCTATCACCTCAGTAAATTTTAAGTTATAGTACAATAGACTATAAGTACTACTATGCCATATAATAGACTAGGTCTTATTCATCTTGCTTGACTGAAACTTTGTACCAATTGACAATAACTCCTAATCTCCCCCTCCCTGCAACCCCTGGCAACCACCTTCTACTCTCTGCTTCCATTAGTTTGACTGTTTTAGATTCCTCATAAGTGAAATCATGTAGTATTTGTTTTTCTGTGTCTGGTTTATTTCACTTGGCATAATGTCCCTCAGATTAATCCATGTTGTCACAAATTGCAAGATTTTCTTCTTTTTTAACGATGAATAATATTCCCCTCTGTAAGTGTGAGGGAGTGTGTGTGTGTGTCTGTGTGTGTGTGTGACTTTGTCTTTATCCACACATCCATAAATAGACATTCTGGTTGCTTCCATGTCTTGGCTATTGTGAATAATGCTGCAATGAACATATGTGTGTAGATACATCTTTGACATATTGTTTCACTTCCTTTGGATATATGTCCAGAAGAGGGATTGATGGATCATACGGTAGTCCTATTTTTAATTTTTTGAGGAATTTCCATACTATTTTCCATAGTGGCTATACCAATTCACATTCCCACCAACAATGTACAAGGATTCCTTTTTCTCTACATTTTCGACAACACTAGGTATAAGGGGATATCTCATTGTGGTTTTGATTTGCATTTCCCTGATGATTAATGATGTTAAGCACTGTTCCATGTCTTCTTTGGAGTGAAGTCCAGTCAGTTCCTTCACCTATTTTTAAATCAGATTTTTTCTTTACTATCGAGTTATAATAGTTCTTTATATATTTGGATATTAGCATCTTATGAGATACACAGTTTACAAATATTTTCTCCTATTCTGTATGTTGCTACTTAATTTTGTTGTTTTCCTTTGTTGTACTGAAGCCTTTTAGTTTGATATAATTCCATTCATCTACTTTTGCTTTTGTTGCCTTGTTTTCAGTGTCGTATCGAATAAACCATTTCCAAAGGAAAGGTCAAGGTGTTTTTTTCCCTATGTTTTCTTCTAGGAGTTTCATGGATACAGGTATTATGCTTAAGTCTTTAGTCCATTTTGAGGTTATTTCTTTTCAGAAAGTTTGTTGTTAGTGTGTAAAAACACAACTGAGTTTTCAATGCTGATTTTGTATCCTGTAACTTTAATGAATTTGTATATTAGTTCGGATAGGGTGTGTGTGTGTGTGTGTAGTCTTTAGGGTTGTCCATATATAAGATGATGTCATCTGTAAACAGAGGTAATTTTATTTCTTCCTTTCTAATTTGGATGCCTTTTTTGTTTTTCCTGCCTAATTTCTCTGGTTAGGGCTTCCAGTACTATTTTGAATAGAAATAGTAAAAGTGAACATTCTTACCTTTTCCCTGATCTTACAGGACTTTGAGTTTTTCACAATTTAGCATAATGTTACCTGTGGGCTTTTCCTATATGGCCTTTATTGCATTGAGGTAATTTTCTTCTATACCTAATTTATTGAGACTTCTTACTATAAAAGGGTATTGAATTTAGTCAAATGCTCTTTCTGCATCCATTGAGATTATCATATGATTTTTATTCTTCTTTCTGTTAAATAATGTATCACATCGTTTAATTTGTATATGTTGAACCATTTTTGCATCTCAAGGATAAATTCCACTTAGTCATGATGTCATCCTTTTAATGTACTATTGAATTCACATTGCAAAATTCATGTTGCAAACATATTATTGACAATTTTTACATCTATTTTCATCAGGGATATTGGCCTATAGTTTTCTTTTTTTGTGGAGTCTATCTGGTTTTGGTAGTAAGGTGATAGCCTCATAAAATGAGATTGCAGTGTTCCCTTTTATATTTTGGAAGTATTTAAGAAGGTCTGGTATTAGTTCTTTTTTAAATGTTTGGCAGAATTTATCTGTAAGGCTACCTGGTCTTGGACTTTTTTTTTTCTTTTTTTTTTTTTAATTTTTTTTTATTATTATTATACTTTAAGTTTTAGGGTACATGTGCACAAGGTGCAGGTGTGTTACATATGTATACATGTGCTATGTTGCTGTGCTGCACCCATCAACTCGTCATTTAGCATTAGGTATATCTCCCAATGCTGTCCCTCCCCCCTCTCCCCACCCCACAACAGTCCCCGGTGTGTGATGTTCCCCTTCCTGTGTCCATGTGTTCTCATTGTTCAATTCCCACCTATGAGTGAGAACATGCAGTGTTTGGTTTTTTGTCCTTGCGATAGTTTGCTGAGAATGATGGTTTCCAGCTTCATCCATGTCCCTACAAAGGACACGAACTCATCATTTTTTATGGCTGCATAGTATTCAATGGTGTATATGTGCCACATTTTCTTAATCCAGTCTATCGTTGTTGGACATTTGGGTTGGTTCCAAGACTTTGCTATTGTGAATAGTGCCGCAATAAATATACGTGTGCATGTGTCTTTATAGTAGCATGATTTATAGTCCTTTGGGTATATACCCAGTAATGGGATGGCTGGGTCAAATGGTATTTCTAGTTCTAGATCCCTGAGGAATCACCACACTGACTTCCACAATGGTTGAACTAGTTTACAGTCCCACTAACAGTGTAAAAGTGTTCCTATTTCTCCACATCCTCTCCAGCACCTGTTGTTTCCTGACTTTTTTGGCAAGTTTTGATTGCTAATTCATTATCCTCATTAATTATTGGTTTGTTCAAGATTTCTATTTATTCTTGATTCAGTCTCAGTAGTTTATATTTGTCTAAGGATAGATCTATTTCCTCCAGGTTGTCCAATTTGTTAGAATGTAATTGTTCATAGTAGGCCTTTATGTTTTTTTTATTTCATAAACATCAGTTGTAATGTCAACTCTTTCATTTCTGATTTTGTTTAGCTCTCCTATCTCTTAGTCTATCTAGTGAATTGTCAATTTTACTTATCTTTGCAAAAAAAACTATCTTTTTTATCTTTCTAGTGTTTTTCTATTTTCTAGTCCATTTATTTCTACTCTAATCTTTATTATTTCATTTTGCATGCTACTTTGGGCTTAGTTCATTCTTCTTTTTCTAGTTACTTTTTCTAGTTACTTGAGGCATTAAGTTATTAAGGTTTTCTCTTTTTTTCTTTACTTTTTCTAAAAAAAAAAAAGGACACATGTGCAGGTTTGTTACATAGGTATACATGCCATGGTGGTTTGCTGCACTTATTGACCCATCCTCTAGTTTCCCTCCCCTCACCACCTACCCCTCAACAGTCCCTAGTGTGTGTTGTTCCCCTCTCTGTGTCCATGTGGTCCCAGTGTTCAACTCCAGTTTCTGAGTGAGAACATGCAGTGTTTGGTTCCTGTGTTAGTTTGCTGAGGATGATGGCTTCCAGCTTCATCCATGTCCCTGCAAAGGACATGATCTCATTCATTTTTATGGCTGCATAGTATTCCATGGTGTATATGTACCACATTTTCTTTATCCAGTCTATCATTGATGGGCATTTGGGTTGGTTCCATGACTTTGCTATTGTAAATAGTGCTGCAATAAACATACATGTGCATGAGTCTTTATAGTAAAATAATTTATATTCCTTTGGGTATATATCCAGTAAAGGGATTGTTGGGTCAAATGATATTTCTGGTTCTAGATCCTTGGGGAATCGCCATACTATCTTCCACAATGGCTGAACTAATATACATTCCCACAAACAGTATAAAAGCATTCCTATTTCTTCACAGCCTCACCAGCATCTACTATTTCCTGACTTTATAATAATCGCCTTGGTATCTCATTGGGTTTTTACTTGCATTTCTCTGATGATCAGTGATGTGGAGCTTTATAATAATCACCTTGTTGTATAGTTTGAAGTCATGTAGCATGATGCCTCCAGCTTTGTTCTTTTTCTCAGGATTTTCTTGGCTATTTGGGGTCTTCTCTGATTCCATATGAAATTTAAAATAGTTTTTTATAATTCTGTGAAGAATGTTAATGGTAGTTTGAGAGGAATACTACTGCATCTATAAATTGCTTTGGGCAGTATAGCCATTTCTGCGATATTGATTCTTCTATCCATGAGGATGAGAACCACTTGTATCCTCTCTTATTTTCTTGAGCAGTGGTTTGTAGTTCTTGAAGAGGTCCTTCACTTCCCTTCTTAGCTGTATTCCTAGGTATTTTATTCTCTTTACAGCAATTGTAAGTGGGAGTTCATTTATAATTTGGCTCTCTGCTTGCCTATTGTTGGTGTAAAGAAGTGCTTGTGATTTTTTCACATTAATTTTGTATCCTGAGACTTTGATGAAGTTGCTTACCAGTTCCAATAGTTCTTGGGCAGATATGATGGATTTTTCTAAATAAAAAATTATGTCATCTGCAAACAGAGAGAAGTTGACTTCCTCTCTCCCTATATGAATACCTTTATTTCTTTCTCTTGCCTGATTGCCCTGGCCAGACCTTCCAATACTATGTTGAATAGCAATGGTTACAGAGGGTATCCTTTTCTTGTACCAGTTTTCTTTTTTTTTGAGACAGAGTCTCGCTCTGTTGCCCAGGCTGGAGTGCAGAGGCACAATCTCGGCTCACTGCAAGTTCCGCCTCCTGGGTTCACGCCATTCTCCTGCCTCAGCCTCCTGAGTAGCTGGGACTACAGGTGCCTGCCACCACACCCAACTAATTTGTTTTGTATTTTTTTTTTTTTTAGTAGAAATGGGGTTTCACCGTGTTGGCCAGGATGGTCTCGATCTCCTGACCTCGTGAACCGCCTGCCTCGGCCTCTCAAGGTGTTGGGATTACAGGCATGAGCCACCACGCCCGGCTGTCTTGTACCAGTTTTCAAAGGGAGTGCTTCCAGCTTTTGCCCATGCACTATGATATGGGCTGTGGGTTTGTCATAAATGACTCTTATTATTTTGAAGTATGTTCCATCAATACGTTAAATGTTATCAAAATTTCTGCATCTATTGAGATAATCATGTGTTTTTTGTCCTTGGTTCTGTTTATGTGATGGATTACATTTATTGATTTGCATATGTGGAATGAGCCTTGCATCCCAGGGATGAAGCCAACTTGATCATGGTGGGTAAGTTTTTTAATATACTGCTGGATTCTGTTTGGCAGCATTTTATTGAAGATTTTCACATAGATGTTCATCAGGGATATTGTCCTGAAGTTTTCTTTTTTTTGTTGTATCTCTTCCCAGTTTTGGTATCAGGATGATGCTGTCTTCATAAAATGAATTAGGGAGGAGTCCCTCCTTTTCAATTGTTTGGAATAGTTTGAGAAGGAATGGTACCAGCTCCTCTTTGCATCTCTGGTAAAATTCGGCTGTGAATCCATCTGGTCCTGGGCTTTATTTTTGGTTGTCAGGCTATTAAATACTGCCTCGATTTCAGAGCTTGTTATTGGTCTATTCAGGGATTCAACTTCTTCCTGGTTTAGTCTTGGTAGGGTGTATGCATCCAGGAATTTATCTATTTCTTCTAGATTTTCTAATTTATTTACACAGAGGTGTTTATAGTATTCTTTGATGGTAGTTTGTATTTCTGTGGGGTCAGTGATGATATTCCCCTTATCTTTTTATTGTGTCTATTTGATTACTTTCTCTCTTCTTCTTTATTAGTCTAGCTAGTGGTCTATCTATTTTGCTATTTTTTTCCAAAAACCACCTCCTGGATTTGTTGATTTTTTGGAGGGTTTTTTTTGTGTCTCTACCTCCTTCAATTCTTTTCTGATCTTAGTTATTTCTTGTCTTCTGCTACCTTTGGATTAGTTTGCTCTTGCATCTCTAGCTCTTTTAATTGTGATGTTAGGGTGTTAATTTGAGCTCTTTATAGCTTTCTGATGTGGGCATTTAGTGCTATAAATTTCCCTCTTAACACTGCTTTAGCTATGTCCCAGAGATTTTGTTATGTTTTCTCTTTGTTCTCATTGGTGTCAAAGAACTTCTTGATTTCTGCCTTAATTTCATTATTTACCTAGGAGTTATTCAGGAGCAGATTGTTCAATTTCCATGAAATTGTGTGATTTTGAGTGAGTTTCTTAATCCTGAGTTCTAATATGATTTCACTGTGGTCTGAGAAATTGTCTGTTATGGTTTCAGTTCTTTTGCATTTGTTGAGGAGTGGTTTACTTCCAATTATGTGGTTGATTTTAGAATAAGTGATGTGGCACTGAGAAGAATGTACATTCTGTTGATTTAGGGTAGAGAGTTCTGTAGATGTCTACTAGGTCCACTTGATCCAGAGCTGAGTTCAAGTCCTGTTAATTTTCTGTCTCGTCAATCTAATATTGACAGTGGGGTGTTAAAGTCTCCCACTATTATTGTGTGGGAGTCTAAGTCTCTTTGTAGGTCTCTAAGAACTTGTTTTATGAATCTGAGTGCTCCTGTATTGGGTGCTTATATATTTAGGATAGTTAGCTCTTCTTGTTGAATTGTTCCCTTTACCATTACGTAGTACCCTTCTTTGTCTTTTTTTATCTTTGTCGGTTTAAAGTCTGTTTTGTCAGAGACTAGGATTGCAAACCCTGCTTTTTTTTTTTTTCACTTTCCATTGCTTGGTAAATTTCCCTCCATCTCTTTATTTTGAGCCTGTGTGTGTCTTTGCTTGTAAGATGGATCTACTGAATACAGCACACCAGTGGGTCTTGATGCATTGTCTGATTTTCCAGTCTTTGTCTTTCAACTGGGGCATTTAGCCCATTTACATTAACAGTTAGTATTGTTATGTGTGAATTTGTTCCTGTCATCATGATGCTATCTGGTTATTTTGCACACTAGTTGATGCAGTTTCTTCGAGTGTCATTGGTCTTTAAATTTTGGTGTGTTTTTGCAGTGGCTTGTATTGATTTTTCCTTTCCATATTTAGTGCTTCTTTCAGGAGCTCTTGCAGGGCAGGCCTCATGGTAACAAAATCCCTCAGCATTTGCTTGTCTGAAAAGGATTTCATTTCTTCTTCACTTATGAAGCTTAGTTTGGATGGATATGAAATTCTGGGCTGAAAATTACTTTCTTTAAGAATGTTGAACGTTGATCCTCCCAATCTCTTCTGGCTTGAAGAGTTTCTGCTGAGCGATCTGCTGTTAGTCTCATGGGTTTCCCTTTGTATGTGATCTGGCCTTTCTCTCTGACTGCCCTTAACAGTTTTTCCTACATTTCGACCTTGGAGAATCTGATCATTATGTATCTTGGAGTTGAACTTCTTGTGGAGTATCTTAATGGTGTTCTCTGTATTTCCTGAATTTGCATGTTGGCTTGTCTTCCTAGATTGGGGAAGTTCTCCTGGATAATATCCCAGAGTGTGTTTTCCAGTTTGTTTCCATTCTCCTCGTCTCCTTCTGGTACTCCAATCAATCACAGGTTCAGTCTTTTTATGAAGTCCCATATTTTTTGAAGGCCTTGTTCATTCCTTTTCATTCTTTTTTCTCTACTTTTGTCTGCATGTCTTATTTCAGCAAAGTGGTCTTCAAATTCTGTTATCCTTTCTTCCACTTCGTCAGTTTGGCTGTTGATACTTGTGTATGCTTCATGAAGTTCTCATGCTGTGTTTTTCAGCTCCATCAGGTCGTTCATGTTCCTCTCTAAACTGGTTATTCTAGTTAGCAATTCCTCTAACCTTTTATCAAGGTTCTTAGCTTCTTTGCATTGGGTTATAACATGCTCCTTAGCTCATCATAGTTTTTTATTACCCATCTTCTGAAGCCTACTTCTGTAAATTCATCCATCTGAACCTCGGTCCAGTTCTGCACTCTTGATGGAGAGACATTGTGATTATTTGGAGGAGAAGAGGCACTCTGGCCTTTGGGTTTTCAGCATTTTTTCGTTGATTCTTTCTCATCTTTGTAAGTTTGTCTAGTTTCGGTCTTTGAGTCTGCTGGCCCTTGGATGGGATTTTTGTAGAGGTATTGTTGTCGTTGTTGTTGCTGTTGTTGTCACTTTCTCTTTGCTTTTCTTTCAGTAGTCAGGTTCCTCTTCTGCAGGGCTGCTGCAGTTTGCTCAGTTTGCGGGGGGGTTCATTTCAGGCCCTATTCATCTGATTTGCTCCCGTGCCTGGAGATGTCACTCAAGGAGGCTGGAAAGCAGCAAAGATGTGTGCCTTCTTCTTCTGAGACCTCTGACCTCAAGGGGCACCAACCTGATGCCAGTAGGTTTGCTCCTGTATAGAGTTTCTGACAACCCTGTTGGAGGGTCTCACCCTGTTAGGTGGCACGGGGAGCAGGACCCATTTAACAAAGCACTTTCTTCCTTGGTGAAGAGGCTGTGTTTCACTGGGGGAAACCCACTCATCTGTGCTGCCTGGATTCCTCAGAACCACCAGGAGGACAGGCTAAGTCTGCTTATCTGCAGAGACTGTGGCCACTCCTCCCCACAGGGCCTCAGGCCCAGGGAGATCCAAATTCTGTCCCTGAGCCTCTGACTGGAGTTATTGGAGATCCTGCTGAGAATTCCCACCCACTGAGGAAGGATGGGTCAGGGTTAGACCTGAAGAGGTACTCTGGCTACAGATTGCCACAGCTGGTGTGTTGGGCTGTGCGGACAAGTCTTGGGACCAAGCCTTCCAGCCTGCCTGGCTCCAGCAGGGGAAAAGCTCAGCCTGGAGCTATAGAAATGGATGCCACCCTTCAACCTCCCAGAGAGCTTAGTGTGTTAGGCAGTTGTGAGTCCCAGTGTTGACTGCTGCCCCTTCCCCAAGGAGCTCAAATGGCTTAGACAGCAGGCAGCTGCAGCCTGTGCTGGTAGCTCTTCCTTCTGGGAATTCCCTAGGCTTAAGCAGATTTCAGCTGAGAGGCTGTAAGAATCTGCACATTCCAGGGTTGGGATGCTAGGCCCCAGTGATGTGGGTTCCTGAGTGGGATCTTCCAATCCATGGGTTGCACAGTTCCATGGAAAAAGCACGGTTTCCCTGGCTGGGTAATGCACTCACTCACTGCCTCCCTTGGCTGGGGGCAGAGAGTTTCCCTTCTCTGTGTGGCTCTCAGGTGGGCCTCTGCACCACACTGTTTTTCCTTCTCTCTGTGGGTCACACCAGCCTTCTAGTCAATTTTGATGAGAGAACCTGGATACCTTGGTTGCCAGCGAAGGATTCACACCCTTATTATGGCTTTTTTTTTATGGGAGCCCTGGAACAGCACTGCTTCTAGTAGGCCATCTTGGGCCTGCTCCCCCAACCCCCAGGATTTTTTCTTTTTTAGTGTACGTATTTGTCTCTACAGACTTTCCTTTTAGTATTACTTTTGCTGTATTCCATAAATTTTGGTATGTCGTGTTTCTCTTTTTGTTTGTCTCATGATACTTTAAATTTTCCTTTTAATTTCTTCTTTGCTCCAA
Organism: Hylobates moloch; assembly: GCF_009828535.3. Taxonomy (NCBI): domain Eukaryota; kingdom Metazoa; phylum Chordata; class Mammalia; order Primates; family Hylobatidae; genus Hylobates; species Hylobates moloch. Next base: position 58,056,199 of record NW_026652277.1, read on the forward strand.
TGATTGTCCAAGAGTGCATCATTTAATTTCCATGTATTTGTAATTTTTTTTTTTGAGACAGAGTCTCACTCCATCACCCAAGCTGGGGTGCAGTGGTGTGACCTTGGCTTACTGCAACCTCCGCCTCCTGAGTTCAAGCAATTCTTGTGCCTCAGCCCCCTGAGTAGCTGGAATTACAGGCATTCACCACCAAGCTCGGGTAATTTTTGTGTTTTTAGCAGAGATGAGGTTTTGCAATGTTTGCCAGGCTGGTCTCGAACTCCAGGCCTCAAGTGATCCAACAACCTTCGCTTCCCAAAGTGCTGGGATTATTACAAACATGAGCCACCATGCCATGCCTGTAAATTTTTTCATTTCCTTTTTTTTTTTTTTTTTGAGACAGGGCCTTGCTCTGTTGCCCAGGCTGGAGTGGAGTGGTGCGATCACAGTTTACTGCAGCCTTGAACTCCCAGGCTCAAGAGATCCTCCCACCTCAGCCCCCTGAGTACTTGGGACTACAGGTGTGCACCACCACTCCTGGCTAATTTTTGTGTTTTTTGTAGAGATGGGGTTTCACCATGCTGCCCAGGCTTGTCTTGAACTCTTGGACTCAAGTGATCCACCCCACCTCAGCCTCCCAAAGTGCTAGGATGATAGGCATGAGTCACATGTCCGGCCTCCATTTTCCTTTTGTTTTTTTGTTTTTGGTTTCCTTCCATTGTGGTCAGTTATTTCAATCTTCTTTAATTTATTAGGACTTGTTTTGTGGCCTAACATATGATCTATACTGGCAAACGTTCTGTGTGGGCTTGAGAAAAATGTGCCTTCTGTTGCTGTTGGGTAGAATGTTCATGTTCCATGTATGTCTGTTAAGTCTGTTTGGTTTATAGTCTTCTTCAACCCTGCTGTTACCTTATTGATTTTTCTGCCTAGGTGATCTGCCCATTATTGAAAGTGTGTTATTGAGATATTCTCCTATTATTGATTGCCTTCTATTTCTCTCTTCAGCTATCTTAAATCTGCATTATATGTTCAGTTGCCCTTATGTTGGGTGTATATATATTTGTAATTGCTATATCTTTCTTTTGAATTGACCCTTTTATTATTGCATGATCAACTTATTCGTCTCTTGTGACAATTTTGACTTAAAGAAAACCTATCTTGCTTGATATTATAGTCACCTGCTTGCTTTTGGTTACCATTTGCATGAAGTATCTTTTTCTTTCTTTTTATTTTCACCTATGTGTGTCCTTAAATCTAAAGTGAGTGTCTTCTAGGCAATATATCTCAGTTGGATTTCAATTTTGTTTTGTTTTGCTTTGGATCATGTTTTTGTATCCATTCATCCACTCAGTGTCTTCTGATTGAGGAGTTTAGTCTGTTTATATTTAAGTAAATTATAAATAGATAAAGACTTGCACTGCCATTTCTTAAGTTGCTTTCTGTCTGTTTTATAGTTCTTTTGTTTCTGTCTTCCTCTCGATGACTTCCTTTGTGATTTGATCATTTTTGTAGTGATATACTTTGGTTCTTTATTTTTGTGTATATAGTATAGGGTTGATGTTTTTTGTTCTCTTTTTGGTTACCATAAGGCTTTCCTAAAGTATCTTATGGTTATTCCATGCTATTTTAAGCTAATAACATTTTAAATTCATTGCATACTAACACTCCACTCTCCCCACACAGTATATCTGTGTCAGATTTTACTTCTTTTTATATTTATGTGTATATCCATGTACAACTTTTTTCAATCATAGTTATTCTTATTACTTTGGGTTTTTAACTTTTATACTAAGGTGAAAAGTTTTATATATCTACATATATGTACATATATATATGTATATATAGCCATTACACTATTGCATTATTCTGTATTTGTATGCATATTTACTTTTACCAGTGAGATTTATTCTTTCATATGCATTTGTGCTGCTGTTTAGTGTCTTTTTATTTCAACTTGCAGAACTCTCTTTAAGCACTTCTTAAAAGGCAAATCTAGTGGTGATGAACTCCCTCAGTTTTTGTTTATCTGGGAACGTCTTTATGTATCCTTCATTTTTAAAGGACAGTTTTGCCAGGTATATTATTTTTGGTGGGGTTTTTTTTTGAGCACTTTAAATATATTATTATTCCACTCTCTCCTGGCATCAAAGGTTTCTGCTGAAAAATCTACTGATAGCCTTATCAGTTTTCCCTTGTATGTGATGATTCACCTTTCTCTTGCTGCTTTCAAAATTCTCTCTTTGTCTTTGATTTGTAACAATTTAATTATAACGTCTCTCAGTGTAGTCCTCGTTAGGTTCAACCTATTTGAGTTTTTTGTTGTTCTTCTTCCTGAGTCTGAATGCTTATTTTCTTCCCCAGATTCAGGAAGGTTTTAGACACTATTTCTTTAAATAATCTTTCCTTCTCTATCTCTTTCTTTTCTTCTTATGGGAGTCTCTTAATGTATATATTGGTTCATTCGATGTTGTCTCATAAGTTCTGTAGGTTTTATTTACTCGTTTTCTTTTTATTTATTTTTGTTTCTCTTAATAATTACAAATAAACTGTCTTAAATTTGCTGATTCTTTATTCTGTTTGACCAAGTCTGCTGTTGAAGTTCTCCATTGAATTTTTCAGTTTAGTAATTGTATTCCTCAGCTTTTAAATTTCTGCTTTTATTTTTAATGGCTTCTATCTCTTTGTTCAAATTCTAATTTTTTTCACGTATTATTTTCCTAACTTCAATGTCATGTTTTCCTGATTTTTATGATCTTTGTGACCTAGCATTAGTATCTGCACATTTGAAGAAGCAATCACTCCTTCTGGTCTTTACAGTCTGACTTTGGCAGGGAAAGCCCTTCACTAGTCAGCCTGGCCAGAGAGTCTAGATGGGCTGGTTGTTTTTGTCTGCAGATGGGCTGTCTGAAAGTATCTGTGGGGCCTGTGGGTGTGGTTGGTCCCACTGATAGTGTCTGCAGGTGGTTGGGCCCACTGCTGAGGTCATGAAGAGTGAACATGATAGTTCTTTTCTTCCTGTAGCAATGGATAGGCCACACATGTTCTACAGTTATCTACTGTCTAAATAAACAGTACTCAATTTTACCTTATCTGCTAATGGTAAAGCTAACATACATTCATTCCTTTTCCTCCCTTCCATTTCCCAGTTGCTCTAAACATGTACCATTGTTAGTTGCTTTTTAAAAATTATTTCCTATGTCATGTGTTGTATTGATATGCTACAATTTGATACAATCATGGCTGTTCATTCTTTTTTTTCTCTTAACCAGATTCACATTATCTAAAGATGCAAAATAAGGCAAATAACAATGTAGTCTTTATCACTTATTGATTAGAAAAAGTAATTGATTATTTCAATCAATTAGGTGAAGCCATGGTTTGACCATGTGTTATATATCTATATGGCTGTGTGTGTGTGTGTGTGTGTGTGTGCATGCGAGACACAGAGAGAGAGATTTATTATAGGACATTGGCTTATGAAATTATGAAGGCTGGAAAGTCCCATAATCTGCATTTAATATATAGCTATTTCAGCTCTGTGGCTACCAGAAATGAGTGTCTTCTGAGCACACATAGAGACTCTTATGTCATTTATACACTTGGCTTGGAATTCAATCCCTGAGCGCATCCTTTCTTTCACCATTTTGTCTAGCAAAATAAGGAGCAACTAGCCAGTATATACCAGTACATTTTGGCATGTATATATATATATGTAAAATATCTGTGTGTATATATACATATATATATACACACATGTATGTATGAATATTTATTATGAAGAATCAGTTCACGTAATTATGGAGGCTGTGAAGTCCTAGGACCTGCCATCTGTAAACTGTTCACCCAGAAAAGCCAGTAATGTCATTTAGAATGAGTCCAAAGGTCTTAGAAAAAGGGGAAGAAATGGTATAAATCCCAATCTGAGGAATGGAGAAGATGAGCTTATATGTTGCAGCTCAACAGGTAAGTAGGAAGCGAAAAGGGCACATTTCTCTTTCCTCCACCTTTTGTTGTTTTCAGGCCCTCAAAAAATTGGATAATGCTCACCAATATCAGGGGAAGCATCTACTGAGTCCATTGGTTTAAATACTAATCTCATCCAGAAACACCTTTACAGACATACCCAGAAATAATATTTTATCTGGGCATCCTATGACCAATTAAATTCACACTTAAAATTTACCATCATATCATGTGTATATCCATAACCACTCATGCCTTTATTAATTTTTCTCTCTGTTTTCAGTCTCTATATGTGGAGAACCTGTAACATATTAGCTACTGTCAATAACATCTGACTTAAAATTAAATGAAATATTCCATATTCTAGTAGCATTTATCCTTTGCAGAATAACACAGAAAAGCAACTACTTTACAGACAAGAGAATACATTTTAAATACAAGTATCATGGCAAGCCAGAACCTGAGGATCCCTGAAGTTGAGTCTCCAGAAGCTGTCAGATTACCTAGAAATTAATATACTTCTATTATAGACTTCAAGTTTTATGGCATCATAATCACCATCATTATCATTAAGCATAATCAGGATGTCTTTATCATCACAGCATGGTGCCTACATTGATACTATTGAGAAGTTTTACTCTAAGAAAAAATAACTTTTACATGAATTTTACAAAAGTGACCAAATATCAAATGGACACAAATATAAATCCAAGATTATATATGAAGCAAAGTGAATCTTCAATTTGTTTTCCCAGTTAAGTGACTGGGGGAAGCATGAAAACTTCATTCAGAAAAAATACAACTTTTTTTTTCTTTTTCCAGCAAGATATTGTGATCTGAAAGTCACCACTGTGGTTCACTGAAAGCACCAGCATGCATATCCAGTATCATATTACAGATAAAATGTAGTTGAAGAAACATTAAAAATTAAATTGGCCCGGCACAGTGGCTCACGCCTGTAATCCTAGCACTTTGGGAGGCCGGGGCAGGCAGATCACGAGGTCAGGAGATCAAGACCATCCTGGCTAACACGGTGAAACCTCGTGTCTACTAAAACTACAAAAAAAAAAAAAAAAAAAAAAAAAAAATTAGCTGGACGTGGTGGCTGGAGCCTGTAGTCCTAGCTACTCGTGAGGCTCAGGCAGCAGAATGGTGTGAACCCTGGAGGCGGAGCTTGCAGAGAGTGGAGACAGTGCCACTGCACTCCAGCCTGAGCGACAGAGCTAGATTCTGTCTCAAAAAAAAAAAAAAAGAAAGAACAAAAAGGAAAAAAAATTAAATTAAAACATTTTGATTGATTCAATCATTCAATTTAAACAAGTCTTGGAAATTATGGGATGTATAGAATTGAACTAAAACTCAGTCCACATACTGCAATTTTACTTGAACTTTGCTTAACTTCCATTTATACTACCTGGAAATTTTCTTGGTGCTAGTTGCGCTATTGACTGTGATAGCATTAATTTTTCTTCAAAGGATTATTCTCATTACCAGGAATGAATATGATTACACTCTTTGTTAGAACGTACAGTACCTTGGTAATATGTACATCCGTCATTTCTTGTGCAAACAAATATCATATGTGGTTTGTTTAAAGTCTTTTCCAATGACTATCTGTTCTCATGGGACAGGTGAAAGTTGGTATCTAGTGATTCCTTTCTTACAAGTAGCTTGCTTCAGTTCCAAAAATATTGTATATTTCTTAACAAGCAGGAATATCAGGGATGTTGACAGTTACTTTTTGATTTTTATTTTTAAAAATATGTACTCTTGGGAAAAAACTAACTGTTCAGAATGAAAAGTAAAATCCTTCACCCACTCGCGTCCTCATTCTAACAAATCCTCAGAGGTAACTAACCACTAAACAGTTCCTTTTGTTTCTGTTTGGTCATTTTCTATGTATGTGTAAAAATATATACCTATATGTATAATCTCATTTTTTAATTTGGCACAGCCAGAATTATATTTTACTGTTCTGAGAACAGGAACTTTAACCCAATGCAGAGAAAATAACAGCAAATTTAATGTTTTAGTGTCATTTAATTATTATAGAATAAGTCTCAGAACTTTTGGGTTCTTTGAGCTTAATTCAGTTGTTAGAAAAATTGTCTCTCTTCTGATTAACAGAGCAATGACTCTAGAGGTAGTCTATCTGGTTGGAAGTCTCGTTCCGTCACTTTCTTGATATGTGACTCTACTGAAGTTGACTTAGCTTTTTGGGTCTCAACCTCCTAATCTGCCAAACAGTGGATATAATACTACTTGCTTCAAATGTCTTGAACTAAAATCAAAGCAGATTGTACACTATGCCATTTCAGGGCAGTGATGGGTATGGAAACCTGACCTTGCTCTAAGTTCAAGCAATAATTAATCTAGCTTCCCTCCTCATGGATGACTGAGGCCTTTGCCTGAGGACAAGTTTAAAGAGGTAGGAAATCCACCATTGTGTGTTTCTAGTGTACGTCTGAATTCTTGCCGTTACGTAGTTACTCTTGATAGTTTTCCTACATTTTTGGTTTGTAAAGATATATCAGTATGCATGTATCGGTAGCAGTTTGAAGTGGCCACTATTACTTGTGTAATTACAAGGATGTGGGCAAAAACCAGTAGATTCTGAGACTATATACATGTCAATGAGTGGAGCAGACAACATACCTATTTATATGTAAATAACTGAAAAATGTAAATTACAATTGTTGAAATGGAACTACTGTTTGTGTTGACTTTAGGTTTCTATCTATATAGTAGAAGTAATAATTATATGGTCAAATATATCTTCAAATGCTCTAAAGTTTCATTCATTAATATTTACAACTACAGATTGAAAGTACTATAGAAAATCTTCCAATATTTATAGAATATATGCACTTATTTACTTAGTTCTTCTACATTGCCACAGGTGACACATCTAAGTAGGTCATATTTCAACAATGGTAGTTTCCATGTTTGGGTTCTTTGTAGATTACCGTGGATGCTGTGTCTGACTCACTCATTTTGGAGGATTAGGTGTAGAGACTCTCCCTGGATCACATTCCATGGTTATATTCCAAGACACACACTCCACTTAACAGGAAATTGGATTGGTAAATGGAAACCAGTTAAAGAAAGGAACATAAACATGCCTGCCATTAGCAACACAATATTTTTGCCTTTGGATGTTACTGACCCAATCTCATTCCATTGTCTTATTGGAATGAATTCAGATTATAATTTATTTATGTTTCAGGGCAAGAAGTTAATTTTGTTAACTGGTTTCATTCCAGAGCTCTCTTTCATCCCCATATCATGCTAAAGTATTCCTTTAAAAGCCACTGGAAAAGTCTTAATGATTCTAGAGACAGTTCCACTCATGTCTTTGATTCATTCATTTATTCAACAGGATATTTACTAAGAGTTCTCTCCAGGGTATAATATGTCAGCAAAATATTAAAATAAGAAATAACTTCAGCTCTTTCATTTATACCCTTATGGTAGGGAATAAAATCATGGTCTATTTTCTGTCATTCCCTATCTACCGTTTCTTCATTTTCACTCTAATGCCAAGTTTTCTAGGAAAAAGAAAAAAAGTTATCTGATCTAATTTTCTTTTCTTTGAGAAGTTTCAGGGTTCAAAACCACTTTTTGGTTTCCTATGACTTTTTATGTTTCCAAGTTGTCACATTTAGCTTAAGTAGTGTATAAAACAATATTTGTAGGATACTCTATACCCAATAAAATCTTAACTGGTTACATTTTCCTATTATTTTTATTCTTATTTGTGATCTAAATATGAAATATCTCACAAAATCATAAACTGACAAGTAGTTATAGTATTTGATAAAATTTCTCCTTTGATGTGTAAAAAATGTGATGTACTTTTTATAATAATAAAAGTATTGTTCTGCTTTATATTCAAAATGATCCTGATAACAGTAAATCATTTAGTTGGTAAACTTTCCTTTTTCACTGAATATACTTGGAATTTTATGGCTGAATTTAGCCTACCTCTCCATGGTAACAAAATATCCAGCCAATTTTTCAAGACAAATAAAATTGTTTAGTTCACTGATAGGCCATATCATAACATAAATGTAAACATAGTGTTACAAGTCATCTCTATTTTTATCATTTATTTCCTAGCCATTCTTAATTTGCTTAAAAATTTCTCCACTTGGACGACATAAGAAGCACATACACTTAGTTTTTGCCTCCATAGTTACAATTCAACATAAGAAAGAATGAGTGTGGAGATGAATGGGAGAGGAAAACAAAGGTGAAGGGGAAGAAAACTAAAACTGACTTTTCTCCTTAGAAATTCCAATTTTTTAATTCATGAAGGCAAGGCTTTTTAGCCTCTTTATCTACTTTGATGTATTTTTGGAGAATATTACTAACAGTTGAATTCAGCTACAATTTTTAGCTCATTTTCACAGAAGCCAATAAACAAAAGAATATTGTTTTTCCAATCAGGTAGAATCAGTAATATAAGATTTTAATGTTCTCTGCCATTAACTGTTTCCATTTAAATACAAGATTTTGGTAAAGTCATCACCATTCTCTCTATTTTTAAAATAATCAAACAATTCTAAGGGAAAAAATAGGGAATGCAATATATATGTATTTCTATTATCTCTTCCAAACCAGTTGTTTCTTCTCTGGAAGAAAAAAATTGTTTTATCCAACTTCAAAATATCATATATGTTTATGAGAATTAGCTGCAGAAAATCTTGGGAATGACCAGTTTTCCTAGAGTAGTTAAGAAACAAGATTACCTTAGGGAAATAATATGGCTAAAGATACACCACACTTAGCAGTTGTCTCATACTCCACTACATTATCAAATGGGGTCAACTTTTAAACAGGAGCAACCCTTCAAGATTTCTCCTAATCCTTTCTTGCTGACATTATTCTAAGAGGCGTGGGAACTCCTTTCAATGGCCATGGTGGTCCTGCCAAGCAAAAATTTCCCACCAGGTTTTCACCAGTGTGAGGAGCTTAACAGATGCCTGGGAAGATTGTAGCTGCTGAGCAAAAATGCTGCCTCTCTTCTAGTAGAGGTCAGGTATAGAGAAATCATTTTGGATTTCCTTGTTAAGTTTATGATGGTAATACTCTGGTGCTTAATTTTAAAAATTATTTTTTTCAAAAACTTGGAATGTATATGAATGTGCACACACAAGCAGTCTTACACAGTGGCTGAAAGTATAACCTTCAGAGTCCAACAGATGGAGGCTCTATCCAAATGTCATCACCAACTACGTCTGTGGTCGACATATTAGGTTGTCTATGCAAAATCCATCCCCCTCCTATTTCTTTGCTAACACAGTTCCTAATTTGTTTAGACTTTGGACACCCTTATATACAGAGATGGCTGGATTTCTTCTCAGCCTCAGGAGGCAAAGCTTGATTAGTTTAAGCCAGTCAAGGGTATTGTATTCACTGCAAGAATGATGAATTTAGAAATTGATATGTCCTGAAATGAAAGCCAATAGGACTTGAGGTAAATCACAGAACAGCTTCTGGGAAATTGCCCTTATCCTTAAAATGCATGTTTTTTTTTCTATCTTTTAGATATTGAATGAAGCTATGATACCTGTAGCAGTTACTGCCATTTTGGTCCCATAAACTGACAATCCTTAAACATTACCAGTAGGGCAGAGCAGAAAGAACATTGATGTCATCACTGAGCTGCTGGATTACCTTACTCTAGAAATACCCAACTCTGCATGTTTGGTTATTTTTTAAAAAAGGTCTTCTTTATTATTTACATCATTTTGAATGGGCTCTAACTCTAGCTCTTATAGTAAAAAGCATTTGAACTGATACAAATAATTATCTCCATATGGTTATTTTGAGAATTCAATGAGATAACACATAAAATGTATGCTTGGGACAATGTCATACACAACACTCAAGAGTACATATTGTTAGGATTATTGATGTTGTTGATGTTAAAGCTGTTACTTCCTGCAATGATCTTGCAGTGCATCAGGTTTCGACTTTAGTTTTGGGCAAAAGTATGAGGCTTGAATAGGAAAACATGATGAAAATTTTATTTCCTACAGCCCATTTTCTTCTTTCAGCATGTGTTTTACTTGCTTTCATGCCCCTTTCTTTGAGTCTCCCCAATCATCTAGAAAAGGGATCTACTAGTGATGGCAACAAAGGAGCATAGAATGCTTAATGAGGCAATTTTTAACCCAAAAGAATAAATCCCAGCGTTAGAATTCCAAACACAATATCAAGTTGTGGGAAAGAATTTGGAGTAAGCAGGACTTCTCTACATCTCCAAAATGTTATCACACAAGCCTCTACCTGTACGTAAAGCCAAACTTTCCAGTATACAATTGGGCACTAAGTTCCAGATAGTTTTTTTTATCCGGTCATGGCCTTGTAAGAAAAGAATTCTCCTTTCCTGTGTAATGTTAACATTTAATAATGATCAGGTGGTGACCTGGGCACTGCAGATCATTATCTGTTGTCAGTGACAGTGCTGTTCATTTTCAAACCAGTAAGAGAAGCTCTTTTTTCCTTTTTGTATCCATAAAATTTGTGAGGGATTTAAAACTTGAAAAATGTGGGTTTTTCTTGCATTTCCAATGCACTAGGTCTTTACAATCATTAACTGTTCTAAAGTTGAGAAGAGCTACTTAGTTCTTTGGAGCATGAAAAGAGACGGGCATGTGCTGTAAATCGACATAAAAAAAGTGGCAGCTTTGAGAGTTTGCAAGATCATTTTTACGAGAGCTTATATTTGGTATGAGAGATCAGTAAAGCAGTTTTTTTTGTTTTTTTTTTGTTTGTTTTTTTTGAGGTGGAGTCTCACTCTGTTGCCCAGGCTGGAGTGCAGAGGTGCCACCTTGGCTCACTGCAACCTCTACCTGCCGGGTTCAAGCAATTCTCCTGCCTCAGCCTCCCGAGTAGCTGGGATTACAAGTGTGTGCCTCCATGCCAGGCTAATTTTTTGTACTTTTAGTAGAGACGAGGTTTCACCATGTTGGCCAGGATGGTTTTGTTCTCCTGACTTTGTGATCTGCCCACCTCAGCCTCCCAAAGTGGAGGGATTACAGGGGTGAGCCACTGCACCCAGCTGTAAAGCAGATTATTAGGAGGAATAGTTAACTAGGAAAAAAAGGACAAACATCACATCTCACTTCTATCTGCCCTTAAGAAACATGACAATAATCTGAAAAATCGTCTAAGATACCTAGAATGCCTTGAGATCAATTTGATGACTTATCTGTTAGACAACTATACAGAAGGCAGATCTCTTCATTGCAATGTCCCCAAGAAGGCCTTAAAGGGACTGTTTTCTCCGCTATGTTCTATCTATCCTCACAGGTAGGACCAGCTATACAATTTTATAAAGAATTTTAAGACAATGATAATAGAGCATTAATCCAGCACAGGACCCTTCTGACCTGATTCTGTGCTACTACACAGGGTGTCTATCTGTGAAGCTGGCCCTGCTGGAAGGGTCTGATTTTACTTTTCTCTCTACCCCTTTAGTGCTGGGTAAGTGAAGCAGAGGAAAGAGAATGTAGAGAGACAGACAAGATTGAAAACTTGGCTTTTTTTCTTTTTAAATTTGTGGATGTGAGTGGGTGAGTTAAAGTCTTTGTCTGTTGCATGACACTGTTCAGAAAGTCTAATGCTGCATCTCGCACAAGAGGGTCTCAGTAAATGGTTCAAGAGACTTTGGGTTTGAATTCTATAAAAACCTAGTCTGTTGTCCAGGTGACTATGGCTCTATTTGAGTGAGTGCTAGGTCATGGTTTTATGGGCTTTACTCCATTCTATAGCATACATCCTAATGTTAGCTTATAAATACAGTCACGCATTGCTTAATAATGGAGATACATTCTGAGAAATACATCATTAGACAATTTCATCCTGTGGGAACATCATAAAGTATACGTATGCAAACCTAGATGATATGGGCTACTACACAGCTGAGTTATATGGTATCACCTATTGCTCCTAGGCTATAAACCTGTGCTGCAAACCTGTACAGCATGTTACTCTACTGAATATTGTAGGCGACCATAACACAGTGGTAAGTGTTGTGTGTCTAAACATACCTAAACAGAAAAGGTACAATAAAAATATAGTATAAAAAGTTTTTAAACTTGTACACCCATACAGAGCACTTACTATGAAAAAAAAGCTTTCAGAGCTGGGAGTTGTTCTGAGTGAGTCAGTGAGTGAGTGTTGAGTGAATGTGAAGGTCTAGGATATTACTGTACACTACTGTGGAATTTGTATACACTATGCACTTAGGCTACACTGAATTTATAAAAAAAAAAAGTAATTGTGCCTCGGCATTACAGTGGCTATGATGTCACTATGCAATAGGAATTTTTCAGCTTCATTATAATCTTATGGGATCGCCATCATATATGCAGTCCATCCTTGACTGAACCATCGTTGTGTGTCACATGACTGTGTATGAGTTTGGTCACAAGAAAAGCTGACTGAGAAGTCCTGGAGTGGCTAAATCCACTCTCATCACATAAAAACTAATTCAGAATGTTTGGCAGTATTGTATTTATATATAGTAGGTGGCATATTGTTGTCATTACAAATAATGGAAGATTTTCTTCCTTTCTTTTATTGTTTTATATTGCTTAACATATTCCAGATAGGTAATGGCATTTATGTCTTTTACTTTTTTGCTTTGAATTGACAATCGTAATATGTCTCTAATCTAAAAGCCAATGTCTAAATTCCAAATAACATAGAAAGAAGGTGCTTCTTTGGAAATCCCCAGTTAAAATAAACCAAAATATCCTTTGTTTGAACTTCATATCTAATGTTGGAAAAGTGGTTACCTCACCGATCTGCTTCTAGTACTCACATTTCTTTTCTTTTCTTTTTTCTTTTTCTTTTTTCTTTTTTTTTTGAGATGGAATCTCGCTTCGTTGCCCAGGCTGGAATGCAGTGGCTGGTGCGATCTCAGCTCACTGCAAGCTCTGCCTCCCGGGTTCAAGTGATTCTCCTGCCCTAGCCTCCCGAGTGGCTGGGACTACAGGCACATGCCACCACGTCCAGCTAATTTTTGTAATTTTAGTAGAGATGGGTTTTCACCATGTTGGCCAGGATGGTCTCGATCTCTTGACCTCGTGATCTGCCCTCCTCGGCCTCCCAAAGTGCTGAGATTACAGGCGTGAGCACCCATGTGAGTACTAGGCTGGGTACTAGGAACCCAGCCTAGTACTCACATTTCTAAGAATAGACATAATGAAAACTAAATAGGTGACCAAGAGATAAATAGATTATACTCATTATTAATTATTCTATAGCTGCATGACATGTTGAAGAAAGCTTTAGATCAACAGTAAATTAGTTAAATTATCTGCCCTGATTTCTTGTTACCCTGTACTTAAGACTTTTGTCCACCCTTGGACAAAGTTGCGATTGGAAAGAAGGAAATGTCCCTTTGGACTTGGATTTAGTCCTAAAATATTCTTCAAATGTTGACTGACACCTGAAAACACACATGGTTTTTGGAATACCATCTTTAAACAAGTGAAGATATTGAAGCCTAGAGATATGAAATAAGTATGCTGCCTAGTGTTAGGCACTTAAGAACAATGATGTTTCCATGTTCACAGGAACTGCAAAGATTGTCTCACTGAATAAATGTTTGTTTCTCTTGGCGAATAAGGATCTGACCAGTGTGTTACTTGATTGTATTTATTTATGTCTTTTTGTAGTTGCCTCTATCAGTGTGTGGTTAGATTTTTAACTCCAAAATGGTGAGGCTGGTGCTTAGTGTCATCTAATAATGCCTTTAAATCCGTCTTTAAGTCTGGAGACCAAGACATGCCTGGCTTGTTATCATTATTAGGAATCCATTTTAAGATTCAGGATTCATGTGATACACATGAAACACTAAGCCAGCCAGAAGCCACAATTGTATTGGTTGTTTCCATACCTTGCCTTTGACAATGGCATCAACTCTCACAATTAGCAATGTGGGAATCATAAGTGGATGAAGGGGATTGATGACATAGTACAGAATAAATGATATCCTCATATAGGCCTTTCCTAAGAAGTATTAACTGTAGGCAGCCACCACTCTATCTGGAGGAAAATGGATCACCACACTGGTAAGCTTGAGACCTTCAAAAATAATCATAAATATAAAGCCTACAAGGAAAAATTAATACAATCAAATAAACTTCAGAAGCTTAAAAAGTTTGCTTTCCTCCTTCCCAGCTCTAATTTCTATCAAAGCTATGCTGAGGAAGCTTCAAAGAACTAAAACTCTACTATGTTTAAAATATGTAAGAAACTGGCTGATGAGAGATTATGGTGAATAAGGTCTGAAATGTTGCTGAATCTCTGTGTGGCTGCCTTTGGCTTGAGAATAAGAGCCTTTGTTTGCAGCCATCACTACTTTTGTTCCGTGGTGACAAAGTAGCAGTTTCAGATGAATGGCTGTGGGAATAGAGATGTGCCAGAATTAGGGGAAGAAGTACTGCATAGATGAGATTCAAAGTATAACACAGAAAGCAGCAGTGATGTCACACAACAGCTCAGGGTTTGGAATCAATCAAACACAGGCATAATCCAGGCTGTGTCCTAGGTACATTTCAGTAAGTTGTTCACTACATCTGAACCTTAACTTCATCATCTCATAAACAGGACTTAAACAATCTACCTACCTACCTACCACGATGGATTGAAATTGAAATGGAGTGATTTAAAGCACCAGATCCAGGCTCATAATGACGCTGGCACTTGCCAACCACATAACCACAGGCAAGTTCCTGAGTCTATGGACCTCAGTTTCCTCACTCGTACAAGGCAGGGAATGCCATCAACTTGCAAAGTTGATTTGAGAATTAAAGCTCCTGGCACATAATAATTAATAAATGTTAGTTATTCACATTCAACAAATACATAATGCGTGCCTACTATTTGTGGGGCACTGCCCAAACTACTAATGAAACTAATGCACACAAAGTGCCTTGAGCATAGAAGACACTCAAGAAATATTTGATGAATAAGAGGAAAGGCAAGCTTCTTGGTGTGTCCCTGAGATTTGGTTAGGCTTCAAATATCCAATCCAGTATTCTTTAGGTGTCACTGGACAAATGACTGGTGGTTTTTTGTTTTGTTTTGTTTTGTTTTGGTTTTTTTGCTGGCATTGCTAATTCACAGAAAGTAGAGTCCAAAGTATCCCCTTACCTAACAATAAGACTCACAGGAAGAAAGGAATGATTCATTGTACTTTTCTTTCTCTGAGGTATATTCTATTGTCCTGAGGGGTAACAAGAATCAGGTCAGCCAGAGGAGAAGACAAAAAAATTATCACAGATATTTTTTAAGAAGGTACTTAAAATGGAAAATAAAATATGTATTTTTCAACATTAAAAGCCGATATCTTTATATTGAGGTAACTATGAGATTAGTGATTGTGAAAACCTTCAATAAATGGTAAGCAGTATTTGATGTATTCATGCATTTTTGCAGGGGAGAAAGAGGTGATAGGTTTTATAAAGTTTTAGAGGAAACTGCTATTCATAAAAGGATTAAGACCTACTGGAGAATGAGTATTGGAGAAATAAAATGAGGAGATTAAAATGATTTTGAGGCCAAAGATTAGATGTATGGAATGTAAATGTAAATATGAAGAAGGGTCGGAGTCAGAAATAGGTGATCAAGCTAGTTAGTTTCCAAAAGGGATAAAAAAAATCTACATTAGGGAAAGCATTCACAGAATAATTGGTGTCAAGATGCAGTAAAGTCTGCTGATCCACACATCTCTCAATTAATTAGGGACTTGGAAGGTTTTTGAGAGATCAAAAATATGCATTATGAAAACACATTCTCAACAACAGTTTCAACCTGTTGATAATTTTCATAGATTAATTTGCTTGAAATATGAAACTCTAAAAACAGTAGACTTTGACATCCACAACAAAAAGATAAAATTGATGTCACCTGAGTTGAGTATTCAGTGCTACTTTAATGCTATCTAAAACAAAGTATGCCAACATCCATAGTGCATAAACAAAGTACCATGACGTGGGTGCATTAGCATTTAATGAAAACAAATGCCAGGAAACACCCTTGAAATTTCAAGGCCTTTTGTAAGAATAGGCATTAGGGAGGATCTGATGGGGTTAGAATGGATTGGTGTTTCAGAACATTCTCTCTATTGTTAATGAATGCGTGAATCAGCCACTTAATTTATATTCTATCTGAAACATGGGGAATTCCCCAGAAAAGATTTCTTAATACTCTGTCCTGAGCAACAGAGAACATCCCATGCTTTGCTCCATTTCTCAATGTACATCTTTTTTTTTTTAAGTGGGACTGGTATAAGATAATGATCAGGGATGGGGACAGAGAATGGGCATTAAATTTGGTTTGTAGACTTAGTGTTTTCAAATCCTGGATTGTTTAATAATTTTAAAAACAGACAGAAAGTAAACCAAATATCTGAAAATACAAAATTATTTTAATAATTATTATGTGTGCTTGTATTTACAGACATCTAGGTCTGTGTAATTTTTGACCTCTCACTCATTTCTGAATATGTATTTATTCCATCTTCATTTCTCCTAGCATCCATTTCTCCTTCTAGGAGTATCTCTCAGATCTTTCTAATAGAATTATCCCCACCTAGCTCGTCACCTATTAGGTTAAGGTAGCACTAGTCCCCCAACCCCAGCCTAACCAAATTCCAGGGGGTTATGACCTAGGTTATGCAATAAGAGTATTTTGTCACTTTGGCTGCAGTGACTGTCTCAGAGCCAGGCTTGTCCCAAGTCAGGCAAATGAGACTCAGTCCCAAGATGTAAGTGCCTGAATTCTGTAGGGTTGCTGAGTTGGCAGGACATGAATCTGGAGCTTCCAGGCCCCAATGTAGAGGAGAGCCTTCTGAGAATGAAGACAGAGAATCACAGTGGCATTTGGGCATTTGCCTCCAACCATCTCGGAAGCTGGAGATACCTCTAAACTTTTCAACATCTGAATCAATACTTTCCTTGTTCTTCCTTTTAGGGGCTAAGAGGTAGGAAAAGGAGGAGGTTTTTCTTGTAAATCCAGTTTAGATTTAGTTTAATAAGTTTCTCCAAAGAATGCATACAAGAACACTCTCTGTTCTCTGCCTGGAAAACCTTCTTGTCTTCTCTTTACCTCCCATATGCTCATTTTTTAAGGCCTAGCTCAAACCTCACTCCTTCCAGGAAGTCTTCCTTGAATATCCAGCCAGATGAGCTCACCCTCCCTTGACCTCTTACAGCACTCAGTGTTTCTATCCCTTGTCTGCCAGGATTGTTGACCTTGTAGTGCTGGTTCTTTTTTTTTTTTTTTTTTTTCAAGTGATAATCTTAATTCTTAAAAAGGTAAAGTCAGTCCTTAAATGTTTTTATTCTCCTCAGCCTTTGCCAAAGAAGGTTATACACAGTATGTGAGCAATATATATTTGTAGCTTTGATTAATGTGATAAAAGTAGATAAATTTTTTATTCACTGTCGTCCAGGATAAAACCTTGCATGAAATACATGATTGCAGTCACAAGGAAGATAAACATCAGGGATTGCAGCTTTCAGGATGATCCTATCTCATGTAAAAGGAAGGGCAAATAGAGAGTATTAGAATTGTGATCTCATGCATATTATATGGTGAACATCTTTCATTGCTAGGAGAAAAGAAGCTCAGTGTTAGTCTCTGTCATTTATCATGTTTTACTCACAGTATTCTCAACATCAGAAGAGTCTTGGTCTTATTAAACCATAATATATATTTTAATTAGGTATTAAACTGAAACCTATAAATGAAATAAATCTCAGCTATTAAAATATCTGAATTCTCAGGACTCAACACCACCACACTTAAGATCATTTCAACAAAATCACCAAACTTGCTTACCAGAAAGAATGATTGCCCGCATCCTTACTTGAGCTCCCTGCTGCTGCAATCTATTTTTCTTGTTCAGTTCCCTGTTTCTCACTAGCCTCATTGTACAGTCTGCCTGCCACTGGTTTAAAAACTTATTCAAATCAGTAGGCAAGCTGTATTAGGATCATACTGTCCAGACGGTTCTAGCAATGCTGATGCATTTAACATGAATGTACTGTGGACATACTGTGTACAATGCCTAAAGGAAGTCCAGCAGGTTGTAAACAAAGGTTCTGTGTCCGGAATTCGTGGGTTCTTGGTCTCACTGACTTCAAGAATGAAGCCGCCGACCCTCGCGGTGAGTGTTACAGCTCTTAAGGTGGCGCGTCTGGAGTTGTTCGTTCCTTCCGATGTTCGGATGTGTTCGGAGTTTCTTCCTTCTGGTGGGTTCGTGGTCTCGCTGGCTTAGGAGTGAAGCTGCAGACCTTCGCAGTGAGTATTACAGCTCTTAAGGCAGCATGTCTGGAGTTGTTCGTTCCTCCCTGTGGGCTCGTGGTCTCGCTGGCTTCAGGAGTGAAGCTGCAGACCTTCGCGGTGAGTGTTACAGCTCATAAAAGCAGCATGGACCCAAAGAGTGAGCAGTAGCAAGATTTATTGCAAAGAGCGAAAGAACAAAGCTTTCACAGTGTGGAAGGGGACCTGAGCGCGTTGCCGCTGCTGGCTTGGGCAGCCTGCTTTTATTCTCTTATCTGGCCCCACCCACATCCTGCTGATTGGTAGAGCCAAGTGGTCTGTTTTGACAGGGCGCTGATCCGTGCGTTTACCATTCCTGAGCTAGACATAAAGGTTCTCCATGTCCCCATCAGATCAGTTAGATACAGAGTATCAACACAAAGGTTCTCCAAGGCCCCACCAGGGCACCCAGACACAGAGTGTCGATTGGTGCATTTACAAACCTTGAGCTAGACACAGGGTGCTGATTGGTGTGTCTGCAAACCTTGAGCTAGATACAGAGTGCTGATTGGTGTATTTACAATCCTTGAGCTAGACATAAAGGTTCTCCAAGGCCCCACCAGAGCAGCTAGATACAGAGTGTCAATTGGTGCATTCACAGACCCTGAGCTAGACACAGGGTGCTGATTGGTTTATTTACAATTCCTGAGCTAGACACAAAGGTTCTCCACATCTCCACCAGACTCAAGAGCCCAGCTGGCCTCACCCAGTGGATCCTGCACCGGGGCTGCAGGTGGAGCTGCCTGCCAGTCCTGCGCCATGCGCCTGCACTCCTCAGCCCTTGGGTGGTCAATGGGACTGGGTGCCGTGGAGCAGAGGGTGGCACTCGTCGGGGATGCTTGGGCCACACAGGAGCCCATGGAGGGGGTGGGAGGCTCAGGCATGGCGGGCTGCAGGTCCTGAGCCCTGCCCCATGGGAAGGCAGCTAAGGCCCGGTGAGAAATCGAGTGCAGCGCCGGTGGGCTGGCACTGCTGGGGGACCCAGTACACCCTCCGCAGCCGCTGGTCCGGGTGCTAAGCCCCTTATTGCCCGGGGCGGACAGGGCCTGCTGGCTGCTCTGAGTGAGGGGCCCGCCAAGCCCACGCCCACCCGGAACTCCAGCTGGCCCGCAAGCGCCGCCGGTAGCCCTGGTTCCCGGTCACGCCTCTCCCTCCACACCTCCCTGCAAGCTGAGGGAGCCAGCTCCCGCCTTGGCCAGCCCAGAAAAGGGCTCCCACAGTGCAGTGGTGGGCTGAAGGGCTCCTCAAGTGCCGCCAAAGTGGGAGCCCAGGCAGAGGAGGCGCCCACAGCGAGCGAGGGCGCACTGTCACCTCTCAGTTCCACTCAAGAAAGAACTTAAGGCTTAACAGAGAAAAGAAACCTGAGCTCCAGTCTTTCTGATGTAAGTGTAGGCAAAGTGAGTGTCCACGTGCCAGAAGTGTGAGTCTTCCCAGTCTCTCCCTCTCCACCCTCCATCCTCCTACCACTCACAAACCTCCTCTTCCTTCCACTTTTGTGGGGCTGAGTTCATCACAGAGCTGAGCGTGTCTAAAGAATAGGAACCTGGGGGTAGTTAAATGCGATAACAATTATCCAAGTCTCACAGTAAATTAGAAGCCAAGGTTTCAAAATCACAACTGTGTTTTTGGTTCCAGATTCAGCCATTATCAGTCTTATCACCAATTATATTTTTCACTGTGTGTGGGCAAATTGTTTTCTGACAAGATCATTTCAATAAAATTGCTTTGATTTTTTTTTAAGTCTATTGTCTCAAATTCACATTTCATCAGTGTTGCCTCACAGATAGGCTCATGTAGCATAATTCCTTTTTTCGTCATCTTCCAAAACTGATCACTGCAAGATTATTTTGTGAATGTTTATTTTCATATGCTCATTGGTAACTCGTGGCACTTCAAGGTGAAGAAGGTGTTTTTCTTGGTCATTACATATTTGACTAATGCCAGAAATTACTTCCAGTTGTTTACCTTGTTGCCTGAGAGATTTAAGTTTGCTGCATGAAAATAGCAATTTGAAAAGATGAAAGTTTAACAAATGCTATAAATAGCAACCACGCTCTTGTCATTATCATTAACTACAGCACCACGCCCACTTCCCTTTCTGTTGTCTGTCATTAACTGTTATAGCTGAAGTGAAACTTGTTTCTAGTACAATCACTAGAATGAACAACGAAACCATAAAGAGATCAAAGGATTAGTGAAATAATTTGTTCTCTTTCATGCAGGGAAAATGAAACTGACTTTCAGGGATTCATACTGACCAAAGCTCCTTTTGAGTTTCAAAGTTTGCTGCCCAATTCCTCTTCCACTTCCCTATAAGGAATGTCTCAATTGCTCAGTTTATGAAATGTTGTAAAAAGAAGAATGCTCATGGTAAGAAATTACTTCCTTAGGTGTCTGAACGGGTAATATTTTCTATACTTACTCTACAAATCATAAAACTAAGTCTTGTTGAATATCCATACAGCACACATTATCCATTTCTAAAGTAGTTTCTTTTTACCAATCTTGGAAATGTATTTATACAAGTGCTAGATTTGCAGGTGCTATTACCAGTAGTTAAATATTTTTAGAGTTGAAATGTTCCAAGCCAAAAAGGATTTGGTTCTTCCCCAAAGCAAAACACATTATTAGAGAATTGTGGCAATGGTAGATAGAGATGTTGCCTTATAAAATCTTCTGTAATATGTGGCTATTTAATTGGTATATATTTTTATTATGAAAAAAATGAATGCAGAAGATTATGGGGAACAATATAACAAACATCCATGTAGTCATGACTGAGAATGATGTTAACAAATATTATGTGGAAGCTAAAATAAAGTTGATCTCATATAAGAAAAAAGTAGAACAGAGAATACTAGAGGCTGGGAAGGGTATGAGAAAGATAGGGGTGGGGTAAGATTTGTTAAAGGATACAAAATTACAGCTAGAAAGGAGAAATAAATTCTAGTCTCTATAGCACCGTAGAATGACCGTAATTAACAATATACTCTATAGTTTCAAATAGCTAGAAGGAAGATATTGAATGTTCCCAGCACAAAGAAGTGATACATGTTTAAGATGATGTATATGCCAATTACTCTGATCTGATCACTATATATTATATGTCTCAAAATATCATCATGTACTCCATAAATATGTACAATTATTATGTGTCAATTATTAAAATTTAATTTTAAAAAATTAACATTTTGTCCTACTTATTTCAAAATTTTTCTTCCTTCCTTTTAAAATAAATTAGACATAAAAAACAGCTATGACGCCCTTCACAGCACTTGATTTTGCCCTATCTTTTCTGCTAACGTTTTCATGTGCTAGTTTAATTACTCATCTTTATGGTAAGTGTTTGAAAACAAAAGCTTGCTTGCCTTTGTTTCTTGTGCTAGTGACTAGCACAATTTCTGGAGCATAATAGATGCTTGATAAATGCTTGTTGATAAATGAATGAGTGAATAAAACTTCTTTTTCCTTTGCTATTTTTCTTCCTACCTCCATATACCTTCTTCTCACTACAGTTCAGTTGGCTAATATAGGGGCTATTTATTTCGCGTTTGCTCCTCCTTCTTGTCCTCCTTCCACGCATTGGACCGATGCCCTGTTTATCACTGGAGTCCAGTGGGGTGTCCTTGGGTGTTGGCATCTGTTGCTGCTGCGTTTAGTGCTGAGGGACTAAATCTTTCCTGCTCTTTGGAAGTACAGACATCTGCTGCTGAAGTTTATGTTTGCTGTGCTAGTTTCTTGTGTTGAGGTGACAGGTATCGCTTTAGGGAACAAGAAGGTGTGACTTATGGTGCTCTCTGACTGAACACGCCACATTGCCTTTTCCTCTCTGCTGCCACCACCACATGTTGAAGGACACTCTGTGATGTAGTTCGTCCTAGTGGTCCCAGTGTGGAGTGGGGTGTAAGTTCCTGTTTTATCACACTGCTTCTCCTTGTATCTGAAGTTTCTATCCCTTCATTGCTCACTCTCAGCTCATGGTGAAGTCCAGGACATTGTGGGAACTCAGTCCCTGAGAAACTGGGAGCATCTTCATCCCTGTCTTGGACTCAGATTTATAAAAAGTGGAACACAGTGGTTAAGTGCTCAGTCTCTAGGGTCAGTGTAGCTGGGTTTAAATCCCGACTCACAGGGCTGGGCGCGGTGGCTTGCACCTGTAATCCCAGCAGGCGGATCATGGGGTCAGGAGATCGAGACCATCCTGGCTAACACAGTGAAACCCCGTCTCTACTAAAAATAGAAAAAATTAGCCGGGCGAGGTGGCGGGCGCCCATAGTCCCAGCTACTCGGGAGGCTGAGGCAGGAGAATGGCGTGAACCCCGGGGGGCGGAGCCTGCAGTGAGCCAAGATCACGCCATTGCACTCCAGCCTGGGCGACAGTGAGACTCTGTCTCAAAAAAATAATAATAATAGGTAAATAAATAAATAAATAAATAAATAAATCCCAACTCACCAGCTTCCTAGCTGTGTGGCTTTGGGCAAAGCTATTCGCTTTTCTCTGTTCTGAGTTTACTCATTGTAAACTGTTATAGTAGTACCAACCTCATAGAGTTGCGATAAGATTGAAGTGAATTACACATATAAAGCCTCTCGAACAGTACCAAAGAAGTAGAATGAATGCATCATGTTATCATAAACTTCTCAATTTTACTGATGCTGAAAGAATTGTTTTCTCTAAACTGCCTCACAAATATGGACATTATTAACACAGTAAATAAAGTTTGTCACAAGCAACATTTTGAGCCTTATACTATGAAAACACCCTCTATATGTTGAAGATTTCTACAAACTAAGAGTATTAACCTCAATGACATTAGATATAATGAAACTGCAGCTGTCACATGAAGAGTGATTAAAGATATGCAGCCAAAAATGGTTGAAAAAAGGATTATAGAGAAGTATCAGGTAGTTAATTAATAGGAATATTATGTTGTCATTCTAAATAATGGTCACTTTCATGATAATTTCACATTTGTAATTTGTATTCTTTTTTTTTTAAAGAGAGCCCCTAAAGCTTCATCCTCTTCTGTATAATCTAAATTTGTTCCTGAATTATTCTTAATCTTCTTTTAAAAATGAACTTCCTTGAGAATCTTATGCATTCCATGGACACTGCCTGGAAATCTGCATACAGTTTTTGTACAAGTATAAGGAGGTCACCTATCCCCTTAAAGCCCATTCACGAACCCCTGGTTAAGAACCCCTGATTTGAAGCAAGAACCTGCTGAGCTTAGTATTATACATGAAACATCAGTTGAATAAGAACAATAGCTGCCCTGAATTTTCTCACAGACAACCCAGCCTCATATCCCTTCTGTCCACCTTGTTTCCCTCACTTTCTCATATACTTATGGCTTTTCTGCGGGCCCCAATACCAATTAAAGCTTTAGACAGTGGATGCCCTGGCAATGATGAAGAGAGGTTGAAGTGCTCTTACCTGTGGGTTTCTCTAAAACAAACATTCCTCAGGAGAAAAGTCACACTTATAAAGAGTAAAAAGGAGGATTTAATTTTTCCTATTGCCAACTACTTCACATAGGCCAGCAGCTTCCCACACAATTCCACAGCAACATTGTTTATGCTTAACTCACCACACCATGCTAATGTGGTCTCATTATTTGTCTCTTTCCCAAATTATGAGGTTTTGGCAAATGGAGGCTATTTTATTCATTATTATGACTCAACCTCTAGAACATAGTAAAGCATCAATAAATAATTTTTCAGTGAATGAATGAAGAGAATTAGGTTTTCTTAGCTATTTTTTGTACCTGTTGAATAAAACCCATGGAACAAAAATATCTTTCCCCAACATGACAATAACCACAAAGCTTTCTGCAGTTTATGTTACTAATAACTTTTATTCTGCTTTTATCCTAATATTCACACAGCTAACCAATGTAAACTGGTTAACAAAATCTGAAATGATATTCATGTTAGACAAAATTTTTGAGCTTGAAACTAAAACGTGTGCTATTTATTCATTTATTTTTACATTTATTATAATATTGCTGGTTTGTGTTCTCTGGGAGTATTGAGATTTTTAATAATCAAAATATGTTTTGCACTCCCAGGAGATGGTGTACTGGCATACAGCAGAATCCACATGGCTCTCTTACAACAAAATTACAGATTGAAATGAAAAAAAACTGCTTCTCAAGCAAAAGTGTCCTGGATTCCCATTCAGCTGGACTTCACAGTCAAAGTAAAGATTGCCATTATAATTGAATATATGGTTTTATCCTTGGCTGGCCACCTTAAGAGCTCATAATACTAGAGTCATCTCAATGCTTAGTATTTTCCTGTAATGAGTTTAGGCAATGAGTTGATGGAATTCCCAGAAAAGGCCCTAGATGTGGATCTGACCAGGGTTCAGGCCTTTATTATCTGATACGTTTTCACACTTTGTCCTCATAGGCACTTTAGAAGCCAGTTACTGCCAGTTTAATGTGATTTAAAAGCCCTACTTTTTGGGTTCTCTTTTATAAGGTTGCTTTGAATTCACATAAGGAGTATGTATGGGTTGCCTAATGGTTAAGAATCTGGACTGTGGAGCTAGATTTGGGCAAATTTATTCTCTTTGGCCCTCGGTGTCCTCAAGTGTAAAATAGAACTAACAATAGAATCTAACTACTTCATAGATTTGTTGTAAGAATCAAATGAGTTAATGTTTACAAAGCTCTTTGAACACTCTGGCACATAAGTACTGTGGACGTGTTAGTGATTATTAACCATATTGCATCACTATAGCATTGCATTCTTCCCATGTTATGCACCATATTGGGTTGGTATATTAAATGGAGCAATGAAGAGAAAGTGTTTAAGTGGGAAGGGGAACTATCTGAGTTATTCCTTGAAATATTTTAAGTTTTATAATAAAGTAGAGGAAATTCTTTAAGCAGAAACTCTTCAGGACATTTAGGAACCTGAAAGCATAGGTACGAGTAGCCAATCTCTTTGCTGATGCTCTACCTAATCATGTGGCTGTAGGCTGAACGTGAATTAACAAACTAGGGGATATTAGGGAAAGTATATGTGACTCTAGTATAACCAACAAAAGTTAAATTTTTCTAGGTATTTAACTGTCCTGGAGATTCACTAGTAAGTACAGTACCCTAGCCTTTAGTTGGGAACCTGGAGGTACAAGGTCAAGGTTCTGGTCCTTGGAAATTGTGTAATAATAGTATCCTGGTGAAACTACTCACACCAAGCTCACCACACCCACTTACCTGTCCTTGCATTCATCTCACTGGTCTTATGTACAGCATTTGACTGAAAATACTCTCCTTTCTTGACTTCCATAAGCCCATGCTTTCCTAGTTTTCCTTTTAATTCTCTGGTCCACTCATTCTTAGTGTCCTTTGCTGGTCACTGAGATATTTCCAGATGTAATTCCACAGGGTTTGTACTAGGTTCTCTTCTCCTCTCTCCCTGTACTTTTCCCCTAGTGATTTAATCTATTTTTATTATTTTAAATATCATCTATAAAATAATTCATGTTATATTTACATATTGAGCCCAGACTTTTACTACAGGAATCATTATATTCTACTTCCCCATTGACCTTTCTGTTTGGATGTTTTTCACAGAACATGCATAGAAGTGAACTTTTGATTTTTTCCCAATTTATTCCTTCTCCTGTCATTCTTATTTTAGTAAAAGGCAGCAGAAGTCTGGAAATTCACCTTGACTATTTCTTCTCTGTTAGGTTCTATTTTTTAAAACTGTGTAGAATACACACTGCTACCATCATAACTCAAGCCACCACCATCTGCTATCTGGAAAACTGTGATAGTTTCCTAAAATGCCTTCCCATTTGCTCTTTCCCCTGTCTATATATTTTCACATGGGTGGGAAATTGACAAATATTTCTAAACATGCCCTAGAACACAATGAAGAAATCAAATGTAGAGAGGTTAAGTGAATAACCCAAAGTGAAGAAGTAGCAGCAGTAGAGAGCTTTCCACACACAGCTCTCTCCTCTTTCTTTCAACAGAGCAGCTGCCTTATTAATGTATACTTTAGTGGAAAATGTGGTCCCCCTCATAAGTGTGCTTTACTGTGAGTATTTTCACCTTTCTCAATGATGCCAGCATCTGCCTTTGTGTTTCACTCCACTCCAATCCCAGCCAACATGCTTGGGAAGTTTTCTCTTAATGTTAGTTACCCTCTGATACTCCAGTCTTCTAGTTTCCCATTTTCCATTCAGAGATCTCTCTATCCATTTCATGCCAGTTGCCCACTCACATCACCATAATGTTGACTTCAACATTATTCAGCACTGCTCCACCCACAATGTTTCCACATAAAATTCCTCTCTCTGCCTGTAATCTTTTCTCCCACCTCTTCCAGTTCCTAATACCCATGATACCTGCTCTTTAGCTTCATCAAAGCCCCTAAGTCTTCAGCCTCCTCCTCTACTACGACTTCATTTCCCCTTTTCTGGAAGTAATTGGCTCTATGCAGCTATGATTTTATTTCAAGAAAGAAGCCACTCTTTCTCATCCCTCTGACACAGCCAAACATAGCCCCCGTCCCCCCCAAAAAAAGTCACAAAGTGGCATGATGGGATCCAAAGCAAAACAAAATCATGCTGTCAACATCACTTATTCCTTATGAAGCTGAGCATTTCTTCCATTCATCTGTTTTTGATATTCTATTGAATTAATTATGATGGTTGTTTTAAAACTTTTTCATTATTTTAAATTTCCAACCTCATTTCATCATACTTATTCTGAATACAGTGGCTTTTCAACCCTTTGCTAAGTAAGTAGTACCAGAAAAATTCATGTTCTCTTTACACACATTCAATTCTGTTTCTCTCTCTCTCTCTCTCTCTCACACACACACACACACACAGATAGTTGGACTAAAAATTAAATGAATTATATATAGTACAATGTTCTTTAGAAGAGACAATCTTACAGAATCCAAAATTATATTTTCCTTCAGATTTCAATTTGCAAAAGATTCTTTTTCATTTCTCATATTACAGGCAATCACATTTGATATTACTAGAACTTTCTCTTCACCTTAATAAAGAGTAGAGGTAGTGAATTAACGTTCTCACGTAGAAGTGACTCTACCACAGTTGTCACCTTGCAAAGGGGAATCCAAGGCACTGAAATCTTAAATCACACTTACTAAACCCAAAGAACAAGAAATTCGTAAAAGGAAAAACAGTTTTTCACACCAGATTGCCACCTAGTGTACACGAAATCTAGTAACACCACCATCTGTCAAAGTTATAATGATTTTGGAAAAATCAATTTTTATAAAACTTTATGCATAACTTTAAATAATTTGATTAAAGTTTATTGCAATTGTAATATTGAGGCAATTTGTCAAAAAAATGATTTAAATATTGCATAGTGTTCTCATCTCCAAGACAATAATATGATTAAATATCTACACAATAAATTCCATACAAAGGCCACAGGTCATATTTATATCATATTTGCCATATGCCAGAAACTAAGTAGTTTACATATCATCAGTTCATTTAATCATTACTGCAAGCCAATTAGATGTATACTATTACTATCTTCATTCTGAGGGTTGGATTACTTGGCCAAGATCACACAGCCTGAGCCCACACTTTTAACCATGTAATTTCACATCTAATCTTGTTCAGTGTCACATTGTTGAATATATTGTTGAAGATTCTGCATATAAATAAGTATAAAAAGCCTAATATTGAAAAACAAGCATACAGTAACAGCATCAATTAATACACATTGGTCAAACTGAAGTGATTACCGAAAAAATAAATAAACTAGTAGAATTTAGACACCTGTGCTTATGAAGCCAATGTAAATGATTGAGCACATACATAGGCCAACAATTGTATCAATCTAGGCAACAATTATTGAAGTTTATATCTGCCCAGTTTATCAGTAAGTATAAACTATTTTTTATTTTATCTAGGGCTATATATTCTTCTTCTTGGCCATTAAAACTGTGTATTCTGACACACGTATTCACACCTAGTACCTCATCCATGGAACTGGTAATTTTAGCTTATAATTTTGAATTCTTTTCGTGTAAATTGATTTTATTCATCAAATAGTTATATTTGTTATTTGCAATTCATTCCTTTTTATGCTCACCCATTTAAGGTTCTGGGTTTAACATCTAGAGACTTAAGTTCAAGGCCTGACTTGACCACTTACCAATTGTTTGACCTAAGGCAAGCCACCGAAGTTCCCAGTTTCGCTTTTCCCATCTGCAATGATACCTTCCAGCCAACTTCACAGGCAAAAGGGTCAAGTGAGATAACATATATGCAAATGCTTCTGAAACTACAAAGCACAGGATAATGTGAGGTATTACTCACATCTGATTGCTCCCATAAAGGAAGTAAAGTCCTCCTTAAGGAACAAGAGTGTGAAATTTAGAACTGGGTTAACATTACTTAAATAATATAAAACTAAAACAAACAAAAACCTTTCTATATTAAAAACATATAACTTTAAAATGTTTCTACTTCTGATTTTAGTTGTACCAATCTGAAAATGTACATTTGCTTTTTCTTGGTTTTGGCAGGGTAAAATTAGTTCAGAACTAAAAGAAGGGTCATGATTGAAGTTTTCTTTAAGAGTTTCTTTTATGTTCAGTATGATCATTAGAAATTCACAAAGAAAATATGTTTCTTTATCCATAGAAGAATAAGCTCTTCTGTTTTTAAGAAAGTTACATAAGTTTAAGCTGGTGTTTAGATGTCTCCCTAACAAGTTTTATTTTTGAAGAAAGTCTTTCACTGCAATCCCCATATCCTTGTTAAGCCATGTGAGTTGTTTCACTTGCTAGGAGTTCAGCTTTCCAGCCAATGATAGGGGGTGGAGGTGCCGTATTCTCATTCCTTTAAAACTCATCAGAGGGAAGAGGAAGTTGATTACAGTAAATGAAAAACAGGAGTCAAGTGGCACTGATGGCATATGTAAAATGTATCTTCTATATCTCTTACTGTCTGCCAGAGAACCTAGTATCATCCTTGTCACAATCACCTTCTTAGCAATAAAACTGGGCATTACAGTAAGAAACCAGACAAATATTATTCTGCCATTTGTGTAAGAAAAATAAACTCAAACAATCAGATAGTTTAACAAATATGAACACAATATCTTATTTAGTGGCTTATGTAATAGTAGCAGTAGGAGAAGAAATGGTTATTTTATGAGTGAGGACTGCCACAGAGTTTTGCTTAAGAGTTAAAGGAGAAAGAGATCCAATAAGGAACCCTCAGGCTTTCTGACAGCTAGAATCAGGAATTAATCTCCCTATGGTACAGCATTGTCTTCTTTAACATGGAGATAATCAAGCCTGCTATGCTTGTAAGGATCAAATGAAATGTCATTCATTCATTCATTAAATATTGGGTACCTACTGTACTTAAGAAAGTGGGTTAGACACTGTGAAAGATTCGATGGTGTTTAAAATAGCCTCAGTTTTTATGGACTTAAAACCTAAGGGCAAGATCAATGACATCAACACGGTGGACAATAAAAGCAGGGTGAAAGTTCAGGAGTCATAAAGGCTAAAATAATGTGATATAAGAATTCATGTCCTGAAAACGTGCTTTGAGACTGTAAAATGCTCTACAGATGCAAGCTATCAGAATAGCTTAGGACATGGCGAAACTGAGCAAAGGTGATGGATGACTTGTTCCTGTAAACATTCCCTTTCCCCTTTCTGTAACTTGGTTAATAAAATAGGATAGGAATCAGTGACTTAATATGCTGTCTTACAAACTCCAGATGCTCAGTAAATATTTGTTGAATGAACTAATGCTTAACGATCTACCTCTCAATGTTATTTGAAGGAGTACTTGGTAAAAATTATTCTAGTTGGGAACGCAAAAGCACTACTTAAATTATTATTAATTAATACTTAGAAAAATAATGCTATTTTAGAATCTATTTTAATCAATTATATTTTATAACATCTGTTTCAGATGAAACAGCCACCCCATATATAGATTACCAGTGTGTAATGTCGGTACAGTATAAACCAGTAGAAAATACATCGATTTGGGAGCCAGGACCTCTGCATGAGAATCCCCAATATCCACTAGCTCTAGGAAAAGCTACCATGTTTGTGCTTTAGTTTTTTAATCTGTAGAACAATAGAATATACCAGATAATTGCTAAGATCTCTTCCAGCTTTAACATTTTAATGTCTCAATGCAAGAGTACTATTTAATGAAAAACATTTAAATTTTATAAAATGGACTTAGCTTGTAATGGGCTATCACCGTGTTTTAAAAATGACATTATCATATTTTTGGATTGGTAAATTGTGTGTATATCTATAAGATAAGAATGACAAGATTACAAACATATTGAGATAGTCTAATATAGGTAAGAAGTACTAGCTCTGCCCCTCACTGCACATACCTTTGAGCTATTTGGGGAGCAACTTATGATCAGTTCTACATAGTTACGGCTGACTGAGAGTATAATTATTAAGTGAATTGGACTAGTTCTGGACAATTAAAGCAGAAACTTTCAGTTATTTAAGGACATACCCATCTTTCCATTTTGTTTAAACTTTGTTCCATGAGTAATAAATACAGGCTGGCCAATCATGTGCTAGAGCTGTGCATTCAAACAATTTTATTTACAATAAATTTTAGGGAATTAATGAGGCATTATATGTGGCCACACACTAATCACAAAACTGTAATCAAAATGGTCCTTTAAACAATATGTTCATAATGGTGATTGACTGAGCCTTCTAAAGACAGGAAACCTGCAATAGGAGAATGAGCCTTCTAAAGTAAGGATCCCCAAGAAATGAAGATGAAAAGACAATGTATTATTTATTGAGTACCTGCATTGTGTGTGACTCTGAGCTAGGCTGTTAAATATATTTACTCATTTTAAACATGGTAAGGTATTAGCAAATTTTGATTTAATCGTTCCCATTTTAGAGATAAATAGTCTCTGATAAGTAAGTTGCTTAAAGTTGCAGAGCTAATTGGATTTGAATTCAAGTCCCTGAAACTTCAAAGCCCTATGCTTTAACCACCACCTCCCATAACTATGCTTATGAACTATGTTCAATATTATATTTTAGGAGATAAAAATATAAATTTTAAATATTAGTTTGAGGCATCTTACCTAAATCAAGAACTCATTTGATAATTCATTAGCTCATGTTTCATGCTGTGTCTACACAGATTGACTCATTTTTCTAGAAAGCATCCCCTGCTACCCTCTTCTACTTTGATCTTGCTAACTTTCAGTCCTCCTTCTGGTCCTCACTTAAATGTCATCTCTTCAGGAGGCAAACTTTGATATTGATTTAAATTAACTTCTTACTCTTAAGTCATCCTATGCTTCTTCAAATTAGCCTTTCTCCCATATGTCCAATGCTCACAGTAAGCTGTCACATCCCTGAGGGCAGATATCATATCTGTCTTGTTCACTTCTGCATCTCCACCATTTAGAACACAGCTTGGCATGTAGCAAATACTCAAAAATATCTGTTGCATGAATAGCACATGTATCCGAAATTATGTAATGAGCTGTAAGACTCCAAAAACATATGACCCTTGGGTAACTTATATTGTACATTTTTGTTTTATTGAATCATACACACAATGAAAACAAGAAAGGTGTTGCAGTAATGTTAACATATTAACAGATTCAACAATGGAGTCCCTGGTGTGGACTCAAATTGCTGGAAAGTGAATTATTTGTTAGCAAATTCATGAAGCACTGCTCCATTTCACTTTATCTTGTTTTGTCTTATAAATTCCAAAGAACTAACAACAGTAGATTGGGTCGTTGCATCAACATTCCTTCCATTTAGTAGACTGATGCAAGTAACCAGTAACAAGGTCTTTCTTTTTCTTTTTGCGATACTTCTCGTGGTCAAAAGATGGCAGTGTGTTCGAGAGTGACAGCCTTCTTTCTAAGTCTGAAATGAACAGCAGGGTGAGTGGTTGGTTAGCTGTGGTCCTGATGAATTGAGTTGGCTTTGCAAAAATCTCAGGTTTCAGAACGATGTCCAAAGCAGAAATCCACGCCTTCCCAGGAGAAACAGTCACACTTTTCGGATCTGCTGCTTACCTTTATTCAGGAGAGAAGAGCCCCAGAAAGTGTATATTCTCTTATGAACAGATAAAAAAGCAAATTTGAGCCACAAATGAAAAAAAATTATTAAATGCCAGAAATAAAAATATTGCTAGCTTCAAATACCAAATGTCAAATGCTGTGATCAATCCACTCGTTGACCTCATTTGGAGAACTTCTGTTTTCACTGATAAGCCAAGGTATCTCTCCTAAAATGTCTGTATTTTATTTTATGGGAAGTTAAGATGGAAATGTTTGTCTTCTTCATGAACTATTTTTTAATTGTATTTGCAGCACAGATATTCGTAAATAAGGTGTCACTGTGGCATTGATGTAAACTAGGTGAGATTGTCCTCAGTACCTTCCTGTGCCCTGTGAGAGCTCTCCTCCTTCTCTTGTAGCTGCTATTCTTAGAGACCCAGACATTCAGGACCAGGGCCTGAGCTCTCCTCCAGTGCGGGCGTCTTATTCTGGATCATGCCCCAGGCTCTAACTCAGTCATTTCATCTGTCCTCCTTAAAGACTTTCTAGTGCTGTTCTCTAAGGACGGCCTCTCTTGTTGGAAAGGGTCAAATCGATGTGTCTAATGGCCGATGAGGTGCACTGTACTGCCAGGTACCCAATCATTCATTTGTGTATTTGTCAGCAGTCATGAATGGCACTTACCCAAGGTTACCACCAGGAAAGTGAGAGCCAGACAAGGTACAGCTAACAATAATAATGCTTCACACAGGTAAACTCTGAGGCAGAGCAAAACAGACTGCTGTGCAGTGTGCAGAATTTTCGTACTTTAAGAGGAACATACTCATCTTCTATCCTTAACTCATGGCATAATGCCTGGCCCATGGCAAACATTCAACAGATGTCTAGGCTTAAGCTTTTAATGATGAGACACTGACACAAACTGATGGGGATGATATTTTTGCACCTCTCTCTGGTCCTTTCATATTATCACATGTTGAGAGTAAAAATCTCTGCCTACTATGAACTGCCTGTGCCTATGACAGTAGGACTTAAACAGAAATTGTGATTGATTGTGATTCTACTTTTTGTTTTGTTTTGTTTTGTTTTGAGACAGAGTCTCGCTCTCTGCACTCGCTGGAGTGCAGTAACACAATCTCGGCTCACTGCAACCTCCGCCTCCTTGGTTCAAGTGATTCTCCTGCCTCAGTCTCTCAAATAGCTGGGACTACAGGCGCCCACCACCACACCTGGCTGATTTTTTGTATTTTTAGTAGACACAGGGTTTCACCATGTTAAACAGGGTGGTCTCGATCTCCTGACATTGTGATCCACCTGCCTCAGCCTCCCAAAGTGCTGAGATTACAGGTGTGAGCCACCGGTGATTTTACTTTAATTCCTTCTTACTGTGGCTTCTGTGGTAGAGAAGACAGAAGGGCTTGTTAGACAATAAGATAATAAAATGAAGATGGAAATAAGTTCCTGAAGCTTACTTCAGAAAAATCACAGGGGTGTGGGAGGTGCCACGGGACCATGGAGCACTTGTTCCTAGCAGGGAATAGGCCTAATTTGTTTGGCTTGACTAATAAATAGGACTGAGGCATGCACACTAGCAAGTGTTTATTTCCTTACACATGTGTTATGCTTTTGTTTAATGTGTTCCCCAGAGGTTTTCATTCATCCCCACAGCATCTCCTAAACTACACAGTTTGCTTGAGCTCTGTCTTCATGAATAAATTGATCAATTCTTTTGAGAATCTACAGGTTTTTAAACTGTTTTACAGGAAACAGACCAAAACACTGCCAGTTGCCTGGATGATTTGATGATAAAATGACCTGTAATTCAGTTCACAGCATCTTTCTTCACTTGTCTTGAGAGATTATTTCTCTCAAGGATAAAATAGATGTATCAGCAAGAGTCTCTTTCCTCCTTATCGTTTGAATTCAAGCACATTAGGTACATCAGGAAATAGCCCAGTGCAACCAAAGAAGAAAATCACCCAAGGGATGTGACCTTCATTACTGTGACTTCATGCCTGTAAACCGAGGAATAGCCAGTTGATCCGGCAAAGCGGGTGTGTATCTGTTGGAGTTGCCAGGGAACAATGGCCTTCACTGTGCAGGCTGCCACATGGGAAACAGGCTTGTTTTTGTTTTCCTTTATGTCATTTTGGGGTATAAAATATAATTGTTCCTTTCTATATTTGAATGCCGCAGAGTCAGTAGGGAACTCCAGCTTCCTGCTCCCAAATATCGGGCCAGTTATTCCAGAAACTCCATAATTCTTTGACATTTGAAAGCACTATAGTTGTAATCATAGCCTTTTACTCCAACATCAGAGCAAGAGGAGCAGGTTTTCTTGCGGAAGAGGAGGCAGCTTTCAGGAAGTTCCCAGAGAGTCATTTGACATTTCTGCCTGGGATGAGGAGGAGGAATGAGATAAGGGAAGGGCGAATGGAATGCAGCGCCTTCACAAGGACAGTATATGCATCCTGGCATGTGCAAATCCAATGTGAATGCAAAGGCTTTGCAAACATGTCTGCACCAATCAGAAGCACATACATAGTCAAATTTCCCATCTTCACCTTACCATTATGCATAGAATTTCCTCATAATGTAACACCATAGAAGTTTTGAAGCTAAGAAAATGATTCTCATTACATTTAACTTGCATATGTTAAATTGCTAAAGCTAGCCAGACATGGAGAAAACAGCTAGCTCTCATAAATTCTGACTTACATCTTCTGTTCTATCAAGTCAATAAATACACTCATCCTTGTCAGATGATATGACTCAAATTTTGGCCTGTTTTTGAAACTGTGAGAGTTGATAAATAACAATAGAAGGTGAATTTGATTTAAGACTTAAGTGTAGAGGGGATGCTTAGTCAACCAATTAATTTCTGAGGGTTTCTAGCCATTACCTTGTAAGCTTGTTGCTATATATTAGTAGACACAATTTTAATTTAAAAAAGACACTCAAAGACATAATTGGCAGTTAAAGTATTTACATGTTTCCTGGATTTTATGGTTACAGTTGGTTATATATGAAAGGCATATGCTTTTTCAAATTCAAGTCCAATTTATTCATGCTTACAGATACAAAAGCTTCCTGGCTCTTGAATACAAATGGAAAGATAACAGGCTCTCATGGTCTAATAAAATGAAGCTAAACACCTCAACATGAGAGTAATTTTGTTTGTGTTGGCATTAACTCTCTAATAAAGTACGTTTCCCATTTATGGTCATGACACCCCAGCCACAGACACATATAGCATCTAGCTCCACCCTTCCTCACATGGGAGGTCACAAAATAAGCAGGAATCCCTGTTAAAATTGCAGCTATCCCAGGTAAAGTGCCCGGAAAACTATTAAATGTGATTATTAAACTATCTATACTATATTAAAGATGTAGACAGAATGTGTGATGTTGTACAAAACAGGATTAAATACTGTGGCAGAGGCAGAGAGGGCTCAACAAATACTCTGTGTGCTCCTCTCATTATTCTCAGGCTCCTTTGAAGTTAAGGGTGTGTGGTGCTATCCATATCCCTAACTATTCACAGTCTCTCTCCCATGTATGACTGGAAATATAGGACTGCAAAGAGGCAAATTGTGTGATTGGATGAGTTTTGGGTCCCTGAGTCACTCTTTAGAGGAAAAGTATACAAAAATGCTGCCTAGCTCCCATTGGGTTATGAGATGAGCAGTAGACAGACTAGGCCATGTTAAGACATTGAGATTAAGGGTTTGAAATTTGAATTGACTTTGCCACTGGTTTTTACAAAACCAATCCCAACGTTCTTTCTAAAATAATACATTTTTCTCTGAATGCTGGTGATACATCCATTTTATATATTGGAGACTTTACATGGTTAGCTGTATTGCTACATAGTCAATCTTATGAATATGTTAATAATAAAACTTTAAGACATTAAAATATTAGGTTTAGAAATTTTAGTGGGTTAAATTAACATGCGTAGTAAGTCTGCTAGGCTGGCTTTTACTAATGCTCTTTATTGAACGCTAAAGTTTAATTATAATCCCTGTTGTGAAGTTACATGGTTTGACTGTGGATAAAATTTTTCACTGGAAATCTTTGGTTTGGTAGTAAAAGAAGGGAAAGCTGTCTAACTACAAGAAGGGCAACTTCTTGAACCACACTTAAGATATAGCCAAGGAGAATACAGAAGACTCACCCCACAGATAGAACCAGTAACCAAGAAGAACAGTGGTCAAGAAAATTCTCCCTAATGGTATCAGGGCTAAATAATGGAATATTCCTCACACTAAAATAAAAAGCCTTAAGAATATCTGACCCGAAGAATTTCAAAATTGCTGGGAACCAGTGATTGAAGAAAGTCCCCCATTTTTTTCTGAATGAGAGTGTTTAGTTAGTCTTCCTATATTATGTAATGAATGTAGGTGTAAGTATGCAGGAGGAGGGACAAATAACTTCACAGGTTTCCTAATCTAAAAGGAGCCATATGTGCAACTCATGGAGAGACCATTCTGCAGAGACTTATAAATCCTCAGCCTCAGACTAGATGTGGCAACTGCTAGGACTTTAATTTTCTCCACTGAGAGAGGTTAAATGTTTTAGATGATCAGAATGGCAGACTGTAACAGTGACTAGTGCTCAGTAAGAATATCTCAGCTTCCTTTGCAGTTAAGTGAAGATCATGTGACTAATTCTGGTCAGTAGATTGCTGGTGGAAGTGAAGTGTGTCACTTTAGGCTGGAAGCACTTAAGATTAGGGGGATCTTCTGCGGCTGCAAGTGAAGGACCATAAAATGATGGATATGCAAGATGGGGGCCCCTGGGCAAGTAGGGGACCTATGCAATAGCATTGCCTGACCTACATGGAATTGTGATATGACCAAGAAATAAACTTTTCTTATGTTAATCCACCGAGATTTTAAAGTATGACCCTGAGGAACTGGTTTTAATTATTTGACTAAAAAATAAAATATTTTAATTACTACTGATCCTACAATCCCCTAAAATATTCATTTTATTTTAAGAGGAAGCCTTATAGAATTCAACATTCATATTCTCTTATATGTTTTGAGCCAAGTGTTAGGGCACATACAAGGAAATTTAGGGCACATTGTTTTCTCCCCTCTCCAAAATTTCACAGTCCAGTTCTCTCACCTGCCTTCCTACAAGATAACAAATGACTACGCTGCTCTTCAACCTTTTTGAGGTTGCACCCACTAGCTTCTAGGAAAGCTTTTGGATGAATAAGAAAGAATCATGTACTCCACCTGTTTTGAATAAGGACAGAATCTTGGAGAGATCATTGATGAGTTCAGCTTAGCTGAACAAAAAAGACTACACACGCAATGATTTAAATTTTTCTTTCTTCAACAGAGATTTTTCTCCCCTACAACTTTATGTCTAGCACTTGAAATTTTTATTACAACCTGGAAGAGTCAAAAAAGTTCTTTCTATGTTTAAGTATAACCTATTTCCTCAAAAGCCAGTGTAGTCCAAAAGAGCACCTCAAAATTCATTTTATCTTTTGACCCATACACACACTATCTCTCCCTTTTTTCCCTCCCTCTTCATTTTCTCTCTGACAGTCAATCAATAAATTATGACATCTATAGAATTTACCTTCTCAATAGTTCTCAAATACTCTTGCCTGTGCTCCTCCTTTTACCTTGACCTGAGACACCACCGTCTCTTACACCTCTATAGCTATAGTAGTTTGCTAACTCAGCTTTCATTTTTTTATCATTGCTCTCCTAAAATCTGATCTCTACATTGAAGATAAGGGATTCTGTCTAAAATAAAGGTGATCATGACACCACTTGCTTAAAATCTTCTATTGTTTTAGGGATGATGTACAAACCATTAATGTGGCTTATAAAATTTTTTATTTCTTCAGCTTCACTTCTCATAACATCAACCCTTCCTCCCTAACCCATCCCAATCCTCTAACTGTCGACTTTCTGTAATCCAATCATGATAAACTTTTTCTTTAACAAGTTTATTTTATATATCGCTTCCTGTGTCCTAATCACCTCTTCTCATTTCTAGGTTAGAGGCCCTCATGTATTTAATAGCAGCTTGTCTGCTTTCTCTCTCATAACATTTTCATACCATATTGTGGTTGTCTATACATTTATCCATATTTCTCATTAAACTGTAAATTCCATGAAGGCCAATACACTGTCTTCATAATTCACCATTACACACCCATTTACCACTTCTTACAATATAACTCTCATGGATTTTCTGTCTCCTCTTATTTAACTTATTAAAGATACTTTCTATATGTTCATAGGGAAGATGATGAGTTTACTTCTGAATATCTTGAGTGGATTTACCTATGGAACATCAAGTGAAGATGTACAGTAGATAACTGGGTAGAGGTTTCTGGACCTTAGGAGGGAAATCTGGGGTGCAGATATAGAGATCCAGAGGGAAGTAGCATAGAAATGCTAGGTAAACCCACTAATGTACATGAAATCATCTAGGAAGAGTCGGTGAATCAAGAACAGAAGACATTTGGGGATGGAGCTCCAACTATTGATGGAATTCTTAGAAATAGCATTCAGACAAGTAGAAGGAAAGCTACGAGAGTGGGGAATGAAGAAAACAAACAAAAAATAAATTCTCAAAAGGAGGGGTATTCAATTGCTGCATAGAGGTCAAGCAAGTTAAGAACTGAAACCATTCTTATCCATTGGTTTTAGCAGTGAAGACATCAGTGATGACTTTTCCCAGGGTGGCTTCAGTAAAGTGGTGGGTGTGGAAACCAGATTCATAGGTTAAGAGATGAATCAGTGACAAAAAAGTAAAAAAGGGCTCCAGAAATTTTACAGTTAAGAAAAGTAGAGGAGCTAACTCTCATACATCCTTCAGGACTGTCAGACTTTACCTCCTTCCAAGAGCCTTTTTCAGATCCCACCAACACATTATTACACCACACTCTAATAGAAACCACCACACTCCGGTTTCTCTTACACAGCCCTCATGTTTGGTCTATGCATACCTTCATTTTATCATTGATTATACATTATAATCAACTGATTGTCTTTTCCAGTAAATCAGTGGGTTCTGAACCTACTTGGGGTTGTTGATTTTCTTTATAATATGCTGTAATCTAAAAAACAGTCTTTCTGAAAAGTTTATTCATGAACATAGTCACAAATTTGTGCATAAAATTTCAACAAGTTAAAAGGAACCATAAAAGCTCATTCAGAGTACCCAAGTTAGAAAGCCCTGCATAAGACTTTAAACTCTTTGATAATTTAGAGATTGTATATTAGTTATCTTGTGTTCTTGGGCCTGTCACAGTGCTTATTACATAATGGTACTTAATAAATGCTTGATAAATGAATGAATAAATAAATGAACTGTAGAGTAGAAATATGCACCAAGGATATTGAAAGTATGAAAGCGGGAACATCTAACACTGCCTTGGAAAAACAGGAATCCTTCAATGCAAAAGTTTGAAGGAGGACATTGCCAAGATGATAAAGAAAGATACTTCTCAAAGAAAGAACATCAGAGGAAAAGGCCCACCAGACTGTTCAAAGAACAGATAATCTAATCCAAATGGAATACAGTGAGCCTTTGGGAAGTATTGAAACACAAGGTAAGTAGGCCATTCTTTTATACTTTCAGGTGGGCCTGAATAGAGGGGATTTTATTTATTTAATTAATTTTTTAAAAAATATCACGGCCTCCATTGAAATTATATTCTAGAAAAGTTCAGCCTTTACCATCTATGTATCTGCCCTGAAATCACACCAAAATCCTTTGTGCTTTATTTAGCTGACCATTTTAAGTAAATTTATTTCTAAAGGTGTAATTTTTAAAAACTAAATTAAAAAGTAGATCAATAAAGTAAACTTCTTACTTGTAATTAAACATGTTACTTTCTGAATATTTTTTGTCACAAACTACTGTATTCCAAAACACTACCAGCAGTACCAAAATGTATCTAAAGAAGTAATCAAATAATTATGGAAATTTGATGTAAAGAATTCAAAATTCTGGATCAGACCTAACAAATCAAAAAGTAAAAATTCCCTTTTATTTTTTAACTCTGGTGAGTGGAAGTGATAGAATAAGAATATTTATGTTCATACACATGAATACCATGACCAAAGTATTGACCTATCTTTGGGACTTTAAAATCTGTGAATAATATTGAGCTAAAGGGGCTCTTTAGTTGAAAGGGTTTGAAATACACTTTTTTGGAATTCTTACCAAGACAAAATTATCAATGATTCTCAGGTGCCCTTGCTGGTTTATTTCTCAAATGGATAGATTTGAAGGGAGAATATGGTTAAGATAAATATATACCTTTTCAGACGTAAAAGGTTTTCAGAGATTCCAAAATCCATTCAGAATTCCCAGAGCTGAAGTATCATTTAATATTTATTAGAGCAAGTCAAGATTATAATGATCTCCTTTAGTTATTTACAGTGTTTCTGGAACTTTTCTTTTATACATCTAAACCTCAATGTTTTCCTGAAGAGTGGTTATCACACTCATTTTGTAGTTGAATAGTTGCAGAGACAGCCATCATGTCCTGCTAAATATAACACAGCTCGTAAAAGCCAAAATAGCATCTTGTGGATTTGTGTGATAAACTCGATTTCATTCCCAGCACTCTGGAAGGAATTTGCCTTCTGCCACTGATAACACCATCAATTTGGTATTTGAGGTGACTTAAATGGCTGAAATTGATTACCACAGGGTCATTCT
Source organism: Hylobates moloch (assembly GCF_009828535.3). Lineage (NCBI taxonomy): Eukaryota > Metazoa > Chordata > Mammalia > Primates > Hylobatidae > Hylobates > Hylobates moloch. Next base: position 58,097,256 of record NW_026652277.1, read on the forward strand.
GTAGCTCATCATAAGACTCCAAAACACATTGCTTAATATTTTATAGATACAGTAAATGTACACTGACAGAATACTCTAAGTCCTAGGATGGATTGACACAAGGTTCTCAAGTTTCATAATTATGAATTATATTAAATGTTATATGCCTGAAATTTCCTTAGAAACTCTTGCAAAATTCCCACACTGAGTGTAGGTGGTGGGCAGAAGTATTAGCTACAATTTTTTGGCTTGAGTTGCGCAGTTCAGTTGGTCAGAACAGTTCAGGGGAAGGCAAGGAAGTGGGTAGAAACTATGTGGGCCAGTTTATTTACTTGAACCTTGCACAGTTGTATCAACAATGTCCACAGGAACAATTATATCCTTCTAAAATACAGCTAATGTTTCAAGGAAAATCAAGGCTAATACACAACCACAATTAGGAAATCAACATAAAGTTTATGTCCCTTTTATAGTTGAATCATCTCTGTAGCATCATTCTCTCAAAAAAAAAAAAAAGACTTCATTACTCTCATTAACCAGAAGGTCATTACCAACACTCGATTAATCATCAGTACATAGTGTAGCTTATCTGAGACAAATATTTAAATGATCAATGGTGAGGTTTGAGTGATTGTAGATGACCTGTAAATGGAATAGTGCCTTAAACTTTTTCTGAACTATCGTAGTTTTGAAATTTTCCATTTCTATGGCTGCCTCAGCACCAGAAAATGTCTATGAAACAAAAATGCTTAAGTGAGTTAGAAGAAGTTTATTTTCCTCTATGCTATGTTCTCATCAGAGCTGAATAACCAAGTCAAAGACTTGTGCATCATAGCTCCTTTCACAGTTTATTCCATGGAATTTCACAGCAGATATTCTAATGAAGTTTTGTAGATAAAACATCACGGGTGTGTGTGATACCTGGTCCAGTCTACCTTAGAATATACTCAACAGATCTGCCTATGGACATTAATTGAATCCATCAAAAAATGCTAAATCTTATGTTTTAAAGTTTTGTTATAATGTATTGATCATATTAACTCATAATATAATACAGCACAGCCGTTCAAAATTACCAAATTACTAACTCAATAGTGTCTCCAGTACCACAAACCAAAATGATTATTTTAGAAGAAGTGCTAGTTTGAATTGTGTTCACCAATAGGTTTAGAAGGTCTGATTTGGATTATTCATATACTCTTCACTTTCTTTTGAAAGCAACAGTGGGCAGAAACTGAGGTTATTTGCACAGGGCACCAAAATTAACAGGAGATATGCAACATTAATTCATTCATCATGTCTTCCAAGCAGTACACATTAATGTAGACAGGTTCCAGAGAATGGCTTCATCACAAAGGCATATTTTCACTCTTTGTTTACTACATTATATTTAAGAGCTTGTGAAACTCAATTTTTGATTGGCATAGTGTTTATGATTACAAATGGCATGATCTCGTGGAGATGATGCAGTGGGATATTGATGTTAAATTTAAGGAGGGCTTGTTTGCCAGAAAATCATGGTTACATGTGGGAAAGGCCAAAGGTAATTCTGGGTATTATTTTTCATGAGTAACAGAATCCTCTTTGCAAACATACAATAATAGGACTAGATAAAAGTATTGTCATAAGAAATGTGTACAGATAGTGTTTCTTATTCTCAAACAATCATGCTCATGGTCATGAGCTTTTTCTTCTCTCTGTTGTTTAGATACAAAGAAATACAAGTTTTTCACTTTTTAAACTGTCATGGATAGAGCAATTGGTGGAAAGCAATAGAGCACATGATAAAACAAGAGCCTAAATCTGATATATCCCTTCAGTGAAGATAAGCAATGCGTTCCTCAGTGCACAGAAGAGTTCAAGTCTTCAGTTCGCCTTCACCTGAATTGTCTCATTGAGTTAGAATTAGCAACTGGATAGACATGGTCTTATTACAGAAAGATACATAAGGATACTGTACCTTGATCAATATAATAGTGTAACTGCTGGTGTCATGAGTTTGCTTTCGTGCTTTACAATACTTCCCTATTTATGTAAATCTCTAAAGATCTTACTTTGTGAATTTTCATTTATCCAACAGATTCTAAACTCATGAATTTTCTCTTTATGTTTCATAAAATTCAAAATAAAATAAAATAAAAATCAAATAAAATTCTTTGGACAAGATGCTATTTGATTTTCTCCATTTATTTTTATTATGTGTTTATAATTATAGTATTAACTGAAATATTTTTTATTCTAAGAATATTCACCTATAATTTCATGGTAGCAAATAATAAACGATTTTTTATTTCATTCCAATCATAGTCCACCTATGGTAACTATGTATGTAAAATTTAGTAAATATAATTTTTTATTTAAAAAGTCTTTCACAAATTGCAACTATGTTTTCATTTTCATAGTTTACAATAGTTTACTAATATTTTACTATGCAAAAGCTACCATAATTTTATATGGTATGGTAGTCATAGGCCTAACCTAAATATATTGTAAGAAAAAAGACCTGTGGCTTATGCCTCTGGGATTCTTAGTTGTGTTTAAATAAAATATTATTGCTGTCAAAGGTCCTATTTGCACAGTATTTGAGGTGATTTGGAAGCTGGTAGGTGAGGATATGGGTACCACATATCTACATCTAGTTCTACCAAAATTCCTTCCAATTGCTTTCAGATGGGTAGATGTTATACGTAAGTATAGTAACAACCCCATGGTGTGGTGTATACTATCTTTAGACTCTACACAGTCATCCATGAAATAACCATGAAAAGCTCCAATCTGGGCAGGACTATACTCAGGGAATACACACAACCGTGGATCATTAAATCTCTCGGTGCCTTGATCTTAGGTTTTCCAGCCTCCAGAATAGTGAGAAATATATTTCTGTTGTTTATAAGCCACCTGGTTTATGTAAGTTTGTTAGAGCACACTGGATAAACTAAGATAAAGGCTGAGACAAAAACTGATTCACCAAAAGCTACTCATCCTTGGGCCCATCACTATACCAAGAGTAATTTATTGACTATCATAAACTTCGGCATTGTCTAATCCATCACTGCTGGCTTAGGCACCCTAAGGCAATAACTATGTTTTTGTTACATAGAGAACTAGCCTAACTGAAGTCACTGGAAACCAGACTCGCTGACAGTGTAGTTAAACACATTATTCACCACCCAATCACAGGAAAAAAATTAGCTACCTCAATTCTGAGAATTTCTGGGTCTTGTAGCACAGGGTCTTCAGGCAGGGGTTCTGATAAAACATGCAAGCTACAGAATACGGTGGCCATACACACTTGGCCTATTTAGTATCTGATTAGTGGCAGCACTGAGAAAGAAAAATTTAAGAATAATTTAAGGAAAAGTTAAGAATATGTTAATAACTAATGCGTGGTGGAAAGGATTTGGAATGGCTTCCTTGCCAAAATAGCCCTATTAAGAGGTTTTCTGGGGCTGGCAGTGGCTCTGGGCACTGAGGACTGGCACAGGACTATTGAGAGAGGGAGTATCTAAATGATGTGGTGTGGGAATTCCACCCAAAGGAATGTGACTCTGAATTGGGTGAAGAGTCTGTTTGGATAAAATACTGAAATTGGAGATTAGATGCTAGGATATGCAAATCAGGATTTGGAGGTAGAGATGATTGTCTGAACACAAGCTTTTCAGACATCTTCTGGCTGATTTTGCTTGTTCTATAACATTTATGTAACTGTTTCCCAAGGAATGTTGATCCCTATCTTCAATCTAGCAGCTGAGATCTGGCGTTCCAAAGGAACTGGTGTCCCAAAAGCAGCTGAGACCTGGTGTTCCAAAGGTGTGGGCTGTGTGAGCATGCCTAGCATACTCCAGAGCATGAGAATGCAGTACCTGCCTTGGGATGGTAGCAGCCCCAATTAAAGACAAAAGACTCATTCCTCACTCAAACTGGGCAAAAAGGAAAGGACAATGACTCCAGAAAGAAGTAAAAGGTGTGTGGATAGGTGACCTCCTCATTAAGTGCAACGATAACATACTTAAATAGTTCATCTGGCCTGGCGTGGTGGCTCAGGTCTGCAATCTCAGCACTTTGGGAGGCCGAGGTGGGCGAATCATGAGGTCAGGAGTTCAAGATCAGCCTGGCAAACATGGTGAAACCCCATCTTTACTAAAAATACAAAGAATTAATTGGGCATGGTGCCAGGCGCCTGGAATCCCAGCTATTTGGGAGGCTGAGACAGGAAAACCGCTTGAACCTGAGAGACGGAGGTTGCGGTGAGCTGAGATCCGCTATTGCACTCTAGCCTGGGTAAGAGAGCGAGACTCTGTCTCAAAAAAAAAAAAAAAGTTCATCCATGTAGTTTGAAGCCATTCATCAGGGTATGGCCAACTACAAGCACACCTTATTTGCTGAAAAGGCTTTTGTGTATGAAATTGAGGACTGTGGTTTTTAGATTTGCTGGGCCTAAAGCTCTAGCATGAAGAGATGGCCACGTGGATCTTTAAGTAATGAATAGTGAAGATTTCCTCTATATTAGCAATGCTAACATTGCTAATGCTACCAAATCTGAATTCCAGTTTAATTGTCTGGGTCTAGAAGTCCTTTGGAACTATAATTTTTTTTTTTTTGAGACGGAATCTCACTCTGTCACCCAGGCTGGAGTGCAGCGGTGCAGTCTCGGCTCACTGCAACCTCCGCCTTCCTGTTTCAAGCGATCCTTCTGCCTCAGCCTCCTGAGTAGCTGGGACTACAGGTGCGTGCCACCATGCCCGGTTAATTTTTTTGTATTTTTAGTAGAGACGGGGTTTCACCGTGTTAGCCAGGATGGTCCCAATCTCCTGACCTTGCCTTGGCCTCCCAAAGTGCTGGGATTAGAGGCGTGAGCCACTGCACCCATCCAGAACTATAATCTTTAATTTGTCTGTGAGAATTCAACAAAGGAGAAGAGTTATATGTATACAATTTTTGAGCATTTAAATGTTGCTCACACTATTAATAGGGTATTTTAATTCTTTTGAATTCGTAGAATGATTAATGAGCCATAGTAGACAATGTGGATTGCCATAATTTGGAACAAAAATTAGAATAGCTGGTAAAGATGCTGCCCTAGGCAGAGCATTAACTCTGAAGTTAATTAGTGAATGCTCTGACCTGAGCATATTTCAACACCGAATACTAGAGATTTGAAGAGGATACGCAAAAGACAGGTGGTTAGTCTTGAGTGAGGGGCCGCAAGAAGACGAAAAGTAGACTTCCCCAATAGGCTACTCGCCTCTTCTTCTAAGTAGATAACACTGACTTGGGCATGTTAGAGATGAAGGTTTATTCCACACTCTTCTGGTTTTCATGAGAAGGGATTTTCCTAAAAACAGATGGCCAGTCATCTCACCCTCTATTCCTCCCTAAGAAGGTGAGCTGATTTACTTGGTTGGTGAAAGGCAGCTCTAACACCAGGGTACATTGTTGAATCTCATTCAGCTTTACCAGTGTTTTTGTTAGTTTTTCCTGTGGTAACAAACAATGCCAATTTACCAGTGACTACCAACCACAAATATTTATTTCTTGCTAATGTTACATCAGAGCTACAGGCTAGACATAACTTTGCTTTACTACTAAGGCCAGACCTATTTTCTTATGTTTATTAGTTACTTGAGCACCCCTTCTATTGCATTGTTCACACATTTTGCTATCAATATTTTTGTGCTTATTAATATTTGTGTGTTCTTTATATATCAATCCTTTGTTGATTAAATATATTGCAAATAACTTCTCTCAGACTAATGCTTTACTTTTTCCTGTCTTTTAAAGTGATGTCTTTTGAAACACAAAAGCTTTTCTGTTATGTAGTATAATTAATATTTCTGTTTATGTTTTTCTTTTTAATATCATTTAAAGAAACCATTTCTTAACCTGAAATTATAAACATGTTCTACATTTTTTTCTAAAACTTTAAAGTTGTGTTTTTCACATATAGATTTTAATCACCTAGAATTTTTTTATTATTTATTTTAGAGTTAGACTTTAACTTTACTTTTTCCCATAGGAAAAAACAATTTCTAACCATCATTCATGGACAGTTTATTATTCCTTTCAGGTCTTCTATGGTACCTCTAATAAAAGAAGTTTTCACATATCAGTGTTCATTCAGTTGAGTTCTTTATTCTGTTCCATTAGTCTGATTTTTTTCTCTCTAACCAAGTACATGTAGCTGTAAATAGTATAGCTTCATTATGTCTTCATATCTGATAGGATATGTACCATAATTTCTCTTTCTTCTTTAAAACTTTCTTGCTTGTTCTTATATCTTCTCTTTTTTAAACTTATTTTAGAATCAGAATGCTGATTTCCATACAAACATTATTGATATAGTCATTGAAATTTCATTGAATGTACAGATTAATTTGTGATGTTGAGTTTTCCTAGCCATTTTAGTTCATCTTTCCATTTTGTAGCTCCTCATTTTTTAAAGTTTTATTTGAGACCTTTAAATAATTATAACTCAATAATTATAACATTTTATTGTGAAATTATACTTGTAAATTTTTATAATTTTCACCATAAAGTTTTTATGAAATATATCATTTATAATGTTTGTCCTTCTTCTTTTTTTTTTTTTTTCTGAGATGGAGTCTTGCTCTGTTGCCCAGGCTGGAATGCAGTGGCATGATCTCGGCTTATTGCAACCTCCACCTCCCAGGTTCAAGTGATTCTCCTGCCTCAGCCTACGGAGTAGCTAGGATTATAGGTGTGCACCACCATGCCCAGCTAATTTTTGTATTTTTAGTACAGACAGTTTTCACCATGTTGCCAGGCTGGTCTCGAACTCCTGACCTCATGATGCACCTGCCTCGGCCTCCCAAAGTGCTGGGATTACAGGCATGAGGCACCACGCCTGGCCCATATAATGTTTGTTCTTGAATTCCTTACATATTTGTTAATATTGGAAATGCTACTTTTTTAACAAGACACATTTTCCCTCTGTTGCTAGAGTATAAGATACAATTAACTTTGGTATATTGACTTCATGTCCAGCAATTCTTATTAATTCTATTGATTTATTTCTAGATTTGTTTAGCTTTTCTATATAAATACAGTTTTATTTCTTCCCTTTCAAATCTTAGATTTTATTTTTATTTCTTGACTTACTTTCCTTACTGTTCCAGTTAGCATTTCAACATTATTTAATAGATTTTAATTGATACACTTTATCAAGTAAAGGAACTTCTATTTCCAGAAGATTTTTCTCTTCTAGTTGGCTAAGTTATTATCATCAAAGTTGTTGAAGTTTAATGCTGTTTTTGATCTCTTAAATAATATGATTTTAACATTTTATTTGTTAAATGAATAAATGCATATATTCAATGAATGCCTTTTTTTTTTCTTTTCTTTTCAGACAGGGTCTCTGTTTGTCACCAAGGCTGGAGTGCAGTGGCACAATCAAGACCCACTGCAGCCACAACCTCCTGGGCTCAAGCAATCCTTCCACATCAGCCCTTAAAGTATCAAGGGCCACAGTCATGTGCCACCATGCCTGGCTAACAATGAACACCTTTCATATAAACTGCACTTGCATTTTTAGTATAAACTTGATTTGGTTGTAATTTAGAATACTTTATAGTTTTTACTGCTAATATCCTTTTTGGGATTTTAGCTACTGTGTTCATGACTAAGATTAACCTGAAAACCTCTTTCCTTCTAGTGTCAGTTTACGGTTTTGGCATAACAATTATACCAATACAATTATTTGGGAAACTTTACCTCTTTTACTATCATCAGAATTGTTCTATTTAACTTTTTACACCGTAAAGTTAGCTTCTTAATTTTTAGCCCATGGTATTTCAGTTATCAGTGCCAGTTTGTTCTATGCATATTCTAATTTATCCTAATATTTTTTCTTTGATTTGTGAGCTACTTAAAAGTGAGTTTTTAAATTCCCAAATACATATGACTTTATTAGTTGTTTTATTTATGATCATCTTAGTTACAATTTGGTTAGAAAATGTATTTTATATGATTATGATTCTTTAATAATTATTGTAACTGGCTTTATAACTAGGAACGTGGTTGACTTTTAAAAATAAGAAGAAAAATCATTTCTGGATTTAAAGCTCTCTATATTTTCATTAGATTGGACTTCTTAATTATGTTGCTTAAGTGTGTTGTATTCCTACAGACATTTTTGGACTAATAACCTGTAAATTACTAAAAGAGGTACATTAAAAATTGCCTAGCAGCAGAATTGCTTGAACCCGGGAGGCAGAGGTTACAGTGAGCCAAGATCGCACCACTGCACTCCAGCCTGGCAACAGAGTGAGATTCCATAAAAAATAAAATAAAATAAAAAATTGCCTAGCAGAATGCTTATACACTGTTGGTGGGAATGGTTCAGCCACTGTAGAAAGTTTAGAGATTTCTCAAAGCATTTAAAACAGAGCTACCATTTGACCCAGGAATACCATTACTGCGTATATACCCAAAAGAAAACATATCGTTCTACTGAAAAGAATCACTAGGTGTAATACTGGGTGCTTCTACTAAAAGAATCACTAGGTATAATACTGGGTGCTTAGTTCAGAAGTCATAGGCAACCCGCTAGAAAGGGATGTCTCTGCACAGCTCAAGAAAATTGTTGTTCATAGATCCAAGTAACACAGAGCTACCCCTCAAGGCACCTCATGAAAGAAACGTGCCAGGTTTAAACACCTTTCAGGTCCAGATAGTGTCAATGTTAGACCATCACAACCATACAAACCAAGCAGACACTTAGAGGAAGAGGAGTGTCACTAGGTGAGGAAAGAGAGAGGCAGCTGACCACACCTCTTTTTACACTGCAGGCAGCAATAAACCTATATTAAGGGAGGGGAAATGTTTTAATTTTAGGTGTAGTTTGACAGTAAATACGGCTGAATATGTTACTTGCTGAACTAAGATTATTTTTCTTATTAGAAACGTATATGACAATTTCTACTATGTGAGAACAGTAAGAAAAGAAAAGTCATTGACTCTGCCGTAGTTTTCATTCAAGAGTCAGAGAAACAGCTATTCTTGGTATTCCAGGATATCTAGGTCCCAGATTTCTAGATTTCTTTTTAAGCAAATATGAATGTCAAGATTGTCACATTTATGTCTGTACATACCTATTTTTGAACCAAAGTTGGTACTTCCCCTTCTTATTATAAATATCATGTTATTTTACTTAAACAACTAATTTATAAGGTGGAATTTGCAAAGTTAAAAATTGATGCCGAGAAGGATTAAGAAACTTAATCTAAGCATACAGTAAATAAAAGAATGAACCAGACTTTCAACTGATCCAGTTAGCCTGACTCAAGGACAAACATACTATTTTCTATACCAGGTTTCCATTTTTATAGCAAGATGAAAACTTATTTTGACTTAGGTGCCCTACTAGGTGCTTCCCTAACACCCGGAACTTTACACACTATATTGCAATTGCTTGTTTTTTAACTGACTGTAGTTAAATTATAAGGTCTACGAAGGCTAAGATTGCAGCTACCTCCTTCATTGCTGTCTTTTTGGTTTGTAGCACAAACAAAAATAATGCAATATATGTTTTTCTTTTTTTATAATTTATTTTAAGTGAAAAATCAGAATTGTGTATATTTGCGGTGAATATTAATGTTCGAAAATATGTTTACATTATACAATTACATTATAGAATGGTTACCTTTAATTAACATGGAAGTGCAGATATTTCTCAGACATACTGATTTCATTTCCTTTGTATTGATACTCAGTAGGATATATATCCAGTGGTATTTCTTGATCATATGATAGTTCTATTTTGATTTTGTTTTGAAAAACATAACTTTATATGGGTTATCTGAGAAACGGGAAGTTGACATTCATGGCTCAGTTACTTCCATTAGGACTAAATTAGAATATGATGGGAAAATGCTACTGTGATGAAAGGAAAAAGCCTTACAGCAAGTCATTCGTGTTTAATATGAATCTGATGCTATATATCTAGAATAAAACATTCTCCCAAATTAGATAAAATAAAATATAGCAGATCTTTAGCTCCATCATTATTGGATAAATCCAAATGGCATAAGGAATCTCTAATTCTAATCCTAGCAGGGCTGGGAAGGTACCCCTTGAAACTAAGTATAAAGCTCACTAAGAACAGTCTTTGGAGTAGGACAGTGCTATAGTAGTTGTGTTACTGTAGGAAAGCCACTTAATCTCTGAGTGCCACGTATTTAGAAAGTTAGGTTAAATATCACCTTTGGATCAGGCATCAGGCAAGCACTGAAGAATAACAGGGAAACAGACAGATAAAATCCTTGACTTCATATTGTTTACATTATAGTGGGGATTTTTTTAAAGGGAGTGAACAAACAATGACAGTTTTATAAAAATGCAGATTTTACATAATCTATGTTATGCATACATTATAGGTTGTTGTGAAGATGATATAAAATCATGAAGATAATCCCTTCACCTCCATAGTACATACATTGCATATCTTAATTATCATTCATATTATTAGTAGTGATGTGAGCATCAGAAAGGTATTTTTTTATACTTTAAGTTCTAGGGTACATGTGCACAATATGCAGGTTTGTTACATAGATATTCATGTGCCATGTTGGTTTGCTGCACCCATCAACTCATCATTTACATTAGGTATTTCTCCTAATGCTGTCCCTCCCCCAGCCCCTCACCCCCAGAAAAGCCCTGGTGTGTGATGCTCCCCGCCCTGTGTCCTTCTGTTCTCATTGTTCAACTCCTACCTAAGAGTGAGAACATGCGGTGTTTGGTTTTTTGTCCTTGTGATAGTTTGCTTAGAATGATGGATTCCAGCTTCATCCATGTCCCTGCAAATGACATGAACTCATCTTTTTTATGGCTGCATAGTATTCCATGGTGTATATGTGCCACATTTTCTTAATCCAGTCTATCATTGATGGACATTTGGGTGGGTTCCAAGTCTTTGCTATTGTGAATAGTGTGGCAATAAACATACGTGTTCATGTGTCTTTATAGTAGCATAATTTATAATCCTTTGAGTACATACCCAGTAATGGGATTGCTGGGCCAAACGGTATTTCTAGTTCCAGATCCTTGACGAATTGCCACACTGTCTTCCACAATGGTTGAACTAATTTACACTCCCTCCAACAGTGTAAAAGTGTTCCTATTTCTCCACATCCTCTCCAGAATCTGTTGTTTCCTGAATTTTTAATGATCCCCATTCTAACTGGTGTGAGATGGTATCTCATTGTTGTTTTGATTTGCATTTCTCTGATGACCAGTGATGATGAGCATTTTTTCATATGTCTGTTGGCTGCATAAATGTCTTCTTTGAGAAGTGTCTGTTCATATCCTTCACTGACTTTTTGATGGGGTTGTTGTTTTTTTGTAAATTTGTTTAAGTTCTTTGTAGATTCTGGATATTAGCCCTTTGTCAGATGGGTAGATTGCAACGGTTTTCTCCCATTCTGTAGGTTGCCTGTTCATGCTGATGATAGTTTCTTTTGCTGTGCAGAAGCTCCTTAGTTTAATTAGATCCCATTTGTCTATTTTGGCTTTTGTTGCCATTGCTTTTGGTGTTTTAGCCATGAAGTCTTTGCCCATGCCTATGTCCTGAATGGTATTGTCTAGGTTTTCTTCTAGGGTTTTTATGGTGTTAGGTCTTACATTTAAGTCTTTAATCCATCTTGAGTTAATTTTTGTATACAGTGTAAAGAAGAGATCCAGTTTTAGCTTTCTACATATGGCTAGCCAGTTTTCCCAGCACCATTTATTAAATAGGGAATCCTTTCCCCACTGCTTGTTTTTGTCAGGTTTGTCAAAGATCAGATGGTTGTAGATGTGTGCTGTTACTTCTGAGGCTGCTGTTCTGTTCCATTGGTCTATATATCTGTTTTGGTACCAGTAGTTTGCTGTTTTGGTTACTGTACCCTTGTAGTATAGTTTGAAGTCAGGTAGCATGATGCCTCCAGGTTTGTTCTTTATGCTTAGGATTGTCTTGGCTATGTGGGCTCTTTTGTGGTACCATAAGAACTTTAAAGTAGTTATTTTTCCAATTTTGTGAAGAAAGTCAGTGGTAGCTTGATGGAGATAGCATTGAATCTCTAAATTACTTTGTGCAGTATAGCCATTTTCATGATATTGATTCTTCCTATCCATGAGCGTGGAATGTTCTTCCATCTGCTTGTGTCCTTTTTTATTTCATTGAGCAGTGGTTCGTAGTTCTCCATGAAGAGGTCCTTCATATGCCTTGTAAGTTGGATTCCTAGGTATTTTATTCTCTTTGTAGTAATTGTGAATGGTAGTTCACTCATGATTTGGCTCTCTGTTTGCCTTATTGGTATATAAGAACGCTTGTGATTTTTGCACATTGATTTTGTATCCTGAGACTTTGCTGAAGTTGCTTATCAGCTTAAGGAGTTTTGGGGCTGAGACAATGGGGTTTTCTAAATACACAATTATGTCATCTGCGGACAGAGACAATTCGACTTCCTCTTTTCCTAATTGAATACCCTTTCTTTCTCTTGCCTGATTGCCCTAGCCAGAACTTCCAACACTATGTTGAATAGGAGTGGTGAGAGAGTGCATCCCTGTCTTGTGCCAGTTTTCAAAGGGAATGCTTCCAGTTTTTGCCCATTCCGTATGATATTTGCTTGGGTTTGTCATAAATACCTCTTATTATTTTCAGACACATTCCTTCAATACCTAGTTTATTGAGAGTTTTGACATGAAGGGCTGTTGAATTTTGTTGAAGGTCTTTTGTGCATCTGTTAAGATAATCATGTGGGTTTTGTTGTTGGTTCTGCCTATGCGATGGCTTCCATTTATTGATTTGCATATGTTGAACCAGCCTTGCATCCCAGGGATGAAGCTGACTTGCTTGTGGTGGATAAGCTTTTTGATGTGCTGCTGGATTCAATTTTCTAGTATGGAGTGAATCCGTCTGGTCCTGGACTTTTTTTGGTTGGTAGGTTATTAATTATTGCCTGAATTTCAGAATCTGTTATTGGTCTATTCAGAGATTCAACTTCTTCCTGGTTTAGTCTTGGGAGGGTGTATGTGTCCAGGAATTTATCCATTTCTTCCAGATTTTCTAGTTTATTTGCATAGATATGTTTATAGTATTCACTGATGTTAATTTGTATTTCTGTGGGATTGGTGGTGATATCCCCTTTATCATATTTTATTGTGTCTATTTGATTCTTCTCTCTTCTTCTTTATTAGTCTTTCTAGCCATCTATCTATTTTGTTGATCTTTGTTAGTCTTGCTAGCTGTCTGTCTATTTCAAAAAACCAGCTCCTGGATTCATTGATTTTTTGAAGGTTTTTTTTGTGTCTTTATCTCCTTCAGTTCTCCTCTGATCTTTGTTATTTCTTGTTTTCTGCTTGAATTTGTTTGCTCTTGCTTCTCTAGTTCTTTTAATTGTGATGTTAGGGTGTTGATTTTAGATCTCTTCTGCTTTCTCTTGTGGGCATTTAGTGCTATAAATTTCCCTCTACACACTGCTTTAAATGTGTCCCAGAGATTCTGGTATGTTGTGTCTTTGTTATCATTGGTTTCAAAGAACATCTTTATTTCTGCCTTCATTTTGTTATTTACCCAACCAACAGTCATTCAGGAGCAGGTTGTTCAGTTTCCATGTAGTTGTGCAATTTTTAGTGAGTTTATTAATTCTGAGTTCTAATTTGATTGCGCTGTGGTCTGAGAGATAGTTTTTTGTGATTTCTGTTCTTTTACATTTGCTGAGGCATGTTTTACTACCAATTATGTGGTCAATTTTAGAATAAGTGTGATTTGGTGCTGAGAAGAATGTATATTCTGTTGATTTGGGATGTAGAGTTCTGTAGATGTCTATTAGGTCCACTTGGTCCTTGGTCCAGAGGTTACTTCAAGTCCTGGATATCCTTGTTAACCTTCTGTCTTGTTAATCTGCCCAGTATTGACAGTGGGGTGCTAAAGTCTCCCAATATTATTGTGTGGGAGTCTAAGTCTCTTTGTCCTTTCTAAGGACTTGCTTTAATAATCTGGGTGTTCCTATACTGGGTGCATATATATTTAGGCTCTTTAGCTCTTCTTGGTGAATTGATCCCTTTACCATTATGTAGTGGCCTTCTTTGTCTCTTTTGATCTTTGTTGGTTTAAATCTGTTTTCTCAGAGACTAGGATTGCAACCCCTGCTTTTTTTTTTCTTTCCATTTGCTTGGTAGATCTTCCTCCATCCCTTTATTTTGAGCCTATGTGCATCTTTGCACATAAGATGGGTCTCTTGAATACAGCACACTGATGAGTCTTGACTCTTTATCCAATTTGCCAGTCTGCATCTTTTAATTGGGGCATTTAGCCCATTTACATTTATGGTTAAGATTGTTATGTTTAAATTTGATCCCATCATTATGATGTTAGCTGGTTATTTTGCCTGTTAATTGATGCAGTTTCTTCATAGCATCAATGGTCTTTACCATTTGGCATGTTTTTGCAGTGGCTGGTACCAGTTGTTCCTTTCCATGTTTAGTGCTTTCTTCAGGAGCTCTTGTAAGGCAGGCCTGGTGGTGACAAAATCTCTCAGCATTTGCTTGTCTGTACAGGGTTTTATTTCTCCTTCACTTATGAAGCTTAGTTTGGCTGGATATGAGATTCTGGGTTGAAAGTTCTTTTCTTCAAGAACGTTGAATATTGGGCCCCACTCTCTTCTGGCCTGTATGGTTTCTGCCAAGAGATCAGCTGTTAGTCTGATGGGCTTCCCTTTGCAGGTAACCCGAGCTTTCTGGCTGCCCTTAACATTTTTTCCTTCATTTTAACCTTGGTGAAGCTGACAATCATGTTTCTTGGGGTTGCTCTTCTTGAAGAGTATCTTTGTGGTGTTCTCTTTATTTCCTGAATTTGAATGTTGGCCTTCCTTGCTAGGTTAGGGAAGTTCTCCTGCATAATATCCTGAATAGTGTTTTCCAGCTTGGTTCCATTCTCCCTGTAACTTTCAGGTACACCAATCAAATGTATATTTGGTCTTTTCACATAGTCCCATATGTCTTGGAGGATTTGTTTGTTTCTTTTCACTCTTTTTTCTCTAGTCTTGTCTTCTTGCTTTATTTCATTAATTTGATCTTCAATCACTGATACCCTTTCTTCCACTTGATTGAATCAACTATTGATGCTTGTGTATGTGTCACAAAGTTCTCGTGCCATGGTTTTCAGCTCCATCAGGTCATTTAAGTTCTTCTCTACACTGTTTATTCTAGTTAGCCATTCATCTAACCTTCTTTCAAGGTTTTTATCTTCTTTGTGTTGGTTTAGAACATGCTCCTTTAGCTCAGAGAAGTTTGTTATTACTGACCTTCTGAAGCCTACTTCTGTCAACTTGTCAAACTCATTCTCCATCCAGTTTTGTTCTCTTGCTGGTGAGGAGCGATCCCTTGGAGGAGAAGAGGTGCTCTGTTTTTTGGAATTTTCAGCTTTTCTGCTCTGGTTTCTCCCCATCTTTGTGGTTTTATCTACCTTTGGTCTTTGATGTTGGTGACCTACAGATGGGGTTTTGGTGTGGATGTCCTTTTTATTGATATTGATTCTATTCCTTTCTGTTTGTTAGTTTTCCTTCTAACAGTCAGACCCCTCAGCTGCAGGTCTGTTGAAGTTTGCAAGAGGTCCACTCCAGACCCTCTTTGCCTGGGTACCACCAGCAGAGGCTGCAGAACAGCAAATATTGCTGCCTGATCCTTCGTCTGGAAGCTTTGTCCCACATCTGCTTGTTTGAGGTGTCTGTTGACTCCTACTGGAGAGATGTTTCCCAGTCAGGCTACACAGGGTTCAGGGGCCCACTTGAAGAGGCAGTCTGTCTGTTTTTGGAGCTCAAATGCCATGCTGAGAGAACCACTGCTCTCTTCAGAGTGGTCAGACAGGGACCTTTAAGTCTGTAGAAGCTATCTGCTGTCCTTTGTTCTACTATGCCCTGCCCCTAGAAGTGAAGTCTATAGAGGCAGTAGGCCTTACTGAGTTGTGGTGGGCTCTGCCCAGTTTGTGCTTCCTGGCCTCTTTGTTTACACTGTGAGCTACTCAAGCCTCAGCAATGGTGGACGCCCCTCCCCCTGTCAAGCTGCAGCCTCGCAGGTTGATTTCAGACTGCTGTACTAGCAGTGAGCAAGGCTCCACGGGCATGGGACCTGCTGAGCCAGGCACAGGAGGGTATCTCCTGGTCTGCTGGTTGCTAAGACTGTGGGAAAGCACAGTATTTGGTCAGGAGTGTACCATTTCTCCAGGTACAGTCTGTCACAGCTTCCCTTGGCTAGGAAAGGGAAATCCCCTGACCCCTTGCACTTCCTGGGTGAGATGATGCCCCACCCTGCTTCAGCTTACTCTTCGTGGGCTGCACCCACTGTCCAACCAGTCCCAATGAGATGAACCAGGTATTTCAGTTGGAAATGCAGAAATCACCCATCTTCTGCGTCAATCTTTCTGGGAGCTGCAGACCAGAGCTCTTCCTATTTGGCCATCTTGGAAGCAACCCCTCTATTTTGAGTTTTTAAAGAAAACCCCATAATGTTTTTCAAAATGGCTGTACTAATTTGCATTCCCACTAGCAGTATGCAAGAGTTCCCCTTTCTTTATATCCCCATCAACATTTGTCTTTCTCTTTTTGACAAGAGCCATTCCTACAGGTATAAGGTGATATCCCATTGTGATTTTAATTTATGTTTCCCTGATGATTAGTGATGTTGAGCAATTTTCCATATACCTGTTGGGCATCTGTATGTCTTCTTTGGAGAAATGTCTATTCAGGTCTTATGCCCATGTTTAAATGGGATTATTTGTTTTCTTGCTATTAAGTTGCTTTATTTTTAATTATTATGGTCACATAATAGTTGTACATGTTTTGGAGGTACATGTGAAATTCTGACCCAAACATACAATACATAATGATCAAATCGGGGTAACTGGGATGTTCATCACTTGAAGCATTTAACATTTCTTTGTGTTAGGAACATTCCAATTCCACTCTTATTTATTTTGAAATATACAATAAATTATTGTTAACAATAGTCAGCCCATTGTGTCACTGAAAGAATATTAACCCCTTACTAGATGTGTGGTTTACAAATGTTTTCTTCCATTCTATAAGTGGTCTCTTCACTCTGAAGTAGGTGTGTGTGTGTATATATGTGTTTGTGTGTGTGTATGTATGTGTGTTCTGTGCAGAAGCTTTTTAGTTTGATATAATCCCATTTGTCTATTTTGCTTTTGTTGCCTGTGCTTTTGAGATCATATCCAAAAAACATTGCCCAGACCAATGCCATTGAAGTTTTCCCCTATGTTCTTCAATATGCATTTTTCAAGTGGATGAATAAAGTAAAAAAAAAAGAAAAACTATGGAGATTATGTGCTGTGTTTTCAGCATTATAATTACCACAGAGTTAAATCTTTTGGTTGGCCCTGAGCCATCTACCAGACAATGTCCTTTCTGCTTCTCAGAAGTTGCAATTTAAGGTGGAATTCTGATGCTGAGAGACAAGTCACATATCAGGACTAGTGGTTCAGTTCAGATCAAAAAGTATGTATTGAGCATAAACTATGTGTTAGGCACTATTTTAATCTCTGCAGTACAAAAGCAAATAAAAACATGATCTGTGCTCTTTAGAAACTTACAATCTAAAGGCAGATGAGCACACAGTAAATTTAAAGTTACTATGGCAACTATAATAAAAGACACTTATATTAGTTAACTTAGCAGGGTCATTTAACACAGGGAAAGCTACCTAGTACAGAGGACAACTAAAATTAGTCTAGAATTATGAAAGAAAATTATTCAAATGAGAAAAAATAAAGGTGTAAGGAACTGCATGCAAAGATGCATATAGCTAGAAAGGTGTGGCATTTCTGAGAAAATACAGATCATTTAGTTCTATCAGTACATGCAGTAAGAGTTGGACACTGCAGGGACTAGAAAGGTAGAAGTGCCTGTATCAAAGAAGTGTATGTGTCATTTCCCATGACTCATTGTAAATACTCTCTGTGTGCCATGACTAACAATGTAATGACAAGCATAAAGAGTATTATTCTTTCAGGATTGGTAGGGAGAAGAGGAAATGGACCTTGGTCAGCATCCCTGGAGAAGTCTTCCTACACACCATCTCAGGTCCTGATGCAATGAATTATCTCATATCTTCCCCAAAGTACCATCTCATTCAGTGAAAAGCTGAGCCATTGGAGTGAGGTTGCCTTTATGACTCCAGACAAGCAGAGCCACCAGTATTAATTCCAGCTTGAGAGAGCTGCAGGCATATAACTCCAATCCATGAAAGCTGAGGCATGCCTCACAGCTGTGGGGCAGAGCCTCCCAAACCCATGGGGGCTCAACCTTGCACAGAAAAGCTGCAGGAACAGAACTTCCACTCAGTGGGTCTAGAAGGTGAGACCTCTGTCCCAATGAGTATAGAGGGTAGAGTATTGGATCAAAGAAGATTATTCTGAAGCCTCAAGATTTAATGTTGCATGTGCTGTTGGATTTTAGACCTGCTTGGGAGATGTCATGTCTTTCTTTCTTTTTTTCCTGTCTCTCCCTTTTGGATGGGAATTTCTGTCCTATGCCCTGTCCCACAGTTGTATTTTGGAAGCACATAACATGTTTGAATTCACAGGTTCAGAGCTGGGGGGCTATTTGCCTTAGGATGAATTCTATCTTGAATATTACCCATATCAGATTTAGATGATATTTATATGAGACTTTAAATTTTTGAGTTGATGCTGGTGTCACTTAAAACTGTTGGGGCTATTGGGATAAAATGAATCTCTCCCACATGTGAAAATAAAATGAACTTGGGGGTTCCAGCGGTAGAAGTCTATAGTCGGGATATTTTTGTACCCCCAAAATTCATACGTTGAACTCCTAACCCCCAACGTGATGGTATTAGGAGGTGGAGCTTTCGGGAGGTGATTAGGTTATAAATGGCAGAGTCCTCATGAAAGGAATTAGTGTCCTTATAAAAGAGGCCCAAGATAGATTCCTCACCTCTTACATCATGTGAAGACAGAATGAAGAGCATCATCTATGAACCCAGAATTTGGTGATCTCACCAGACACCAAATTTGCTAGCATCTTAATCTTGGACTTCTCAGCCTTGAGAACTGCAGAAATAAATTTATGTAATTAATAAATAAACCAGTTTATGGTATTTTTCTATAGCACCCTGAATGGACTAAGACAGTTATGAATAAGATAAAACCCACACCATGTTTTACTGCAATAAAATTTTTCACTTGGTTTGGATATGATGATGGTTGTTTCTGTCAAGTTTTGACTAACAATACTTAATCTTCAGTTAAAGCTGGGGTGGAGCAGAGGTTTTGGTTAATAGTTCTTCTAACACTTTAAAAACTCCTATCAGAAAGCATATCATGACAACATTTAGTGTGTCAATAAAATGTAGCATTGGGCCCAGAATGAATTTGATCATCCAATGAATCAAATTTTCATGCTGCTTGGCTTCTGAGTGAAGATGCTGCTTGTGTGACTTGTGGAGCCTAGAGCAACCCCACAGAGATCCGAAGCCGAAGAGAAGTGTTAGGGCAAGAATAAGCTTAGAGAATCATGCAGCCATTTTCTCAGCATGAGAAAACAATAGAATACATTTTGAAGATCCAGTATGAAAAAAAATGTAAACTATCTTATTAAGAAGTTTATATTGGTTACATGTTAAATGATAACATTTCAGATATACTGGGTTAAATAAACTAGATGACTAAAAGGAACTTCACACTGTTTCTCTTTTTACTAGTGTAGCTACTAGTAAATTTAAAATTAAACATGTGCATCTCATTATGTTTCAGCTACACAGTACTATTCTAAAAGCATGTTTCAAAGTACATAAATGATCATTCTCTTGACGTCACCTAATTTCATGTGTGTGCCATTTCATAAGGTGTTTATCAACATTTTTTGGAACTTGTAGTTAATTTCGGTCAGCTTCTCATGAGGGTCACATAAACAACGTAGCTTGAAAGCGTCTGATGCATTTGCTTGCCTAAACATCCTTATTCCATGTGGGATGTGGCATGCCATCTTTCCTCTAAACCACAAATGATGAGCAATCCACAAACATTTCACACGGATTATATGGGTTATCAACTGAACGTTCTTCCTGTGGATATAACAGTAACTCTGACTAATGAAAATCTTATAGAAAATTTCCGGTTGCCTCTTAAGGCATCAGCTGTAAATTTATATCCAATACCAAAATATATTGTTTGAATTATACAGGAAATGACCATTGATAGGTTCAGAAATTATAAATACAGAGAACCAAAAATACAACTGTTTAATTTTATGCTGGAGGAGAACACAGATATTCATTATTAAAATACAACATAAATGATTGAACCTTAATTGAACTATATTCCCTCAGAACTTAACTTTGTGAGAATGGCTGGGTAAGGTGTGGTATCCTAGGAAAATGGAAATGCTGGAGAGTGACATCAGCAAGATGGTTGACTAGAAACTCCTAGTGCCCTTTTCCCCTCACACACGTAAAAAAGCCCCAAAATAACAAATAAACAACTACATTTTGACCGAAATAACTAAAGGAGAACACTGAGGAACAGCAAAGATGCAGCAGAAATTCTGTAAAGGGAACTAAACGTGGCCATGTAGAGAAGAGAAGGAAACATCTTGCCTTTGTCACCCTGTCTCCCTAGTGGAGATCATCTTGGAATCAGGAAGGCTTTTCCCTGTGGAGAAAATATAAGCAAGCAGACCCCAGTACCCCCCATCATCCCTGCACCTGCAGTCTTTGCTACTGGAGATTTCTGAAGTCCTCACAGTCTCTAAGCCCAGCTGAGGGAGCTCTCAGAGTCCATAGACTTCTTCCAGAGAAGGAGCTGACACTGTACCTAACCCCTGTGGCCAGTGCTGCTGCTGCTGCTCTGTGCTATCTTCTAGCAAAGGCCACTGCAAGACTCAAGTGGCCATTGCATCATTCCACTGCACCATGCCTACCCAGTAGCATGCTGTCCCCAAGAAGAGCTGCTGATATGTCCTACTCACTAGTGCCAAGCTACCACACAGCCACACCATCCCTCCATCCCAGTTGCTGGTATATCTTCCCTTTAGGATCAAACTGAAGTGGTTCCCTGACCTTGGGGACACAAAACCTTGAAGTACTAGGACAGCCATGCCCTCCATACCACAGTGGAAGCAGCACTCTACTCCCCAGGGACCTCAGGCCTCTGACACACGAGAGCAGCCATGCCCTCAACCACAGAGCAGACATGATTCTGCCTGTCTCGGGACTTCATCCCTCCTCCACACTGGGGCAGTTACCACTCCCATGACATGGATAAGGTAGCACTTTATCTGCCCAGGGGCTTCAAGCCTCTGGCACATCAGAGCAATTGCATCTCTCAACATCACAGCTAACATGATCCCATGCCTAGGGATCCAGTAGCTTAGGTAGCCCTGTTTTCTGAGGTTGACAAGATGCAGTGCCTTGCACTCCAGGGAATTAGAGTCTTGGCTGAGCTGTGTCACCCTGCCCTTCTAACTGAATAGCCACAGCACCCTACCTACTGAAACTGTACTATCCCCTGCACTTGCGCTGCTGAGGTACTCTGCCTCTCCAGGGAGTACAGTCATCACTGCACTGTTCCTTGCTCCCCAAGGCCCAAACCACAGAGGGATTTTGCCATTCCTGGGGCCTTGTTGCTGCTGCACCTGAACTCCCAGAGCCTGGGCTACCACTGTGTCACATCATTCCAAGGACCACAGTCAACACTGTGTGGTACCTCACCCCTGGAGCCTGAGCTGCTGCTGTGTCCTATTAGTTCCAAGTACTGAATTCCAACTGTGACCTGCTTCGTGGAGTCTGAGCCTCCAGAGCAGCTCTTCTTCCCCAGAGCTGTACCAGTGCTGTCCCGTTTCCCCCAGAATAAGAATCATGGCTACATTCCAGCCTCCTGGGCCCAAATTGCTGGATTGCTGAATGGAAGAATTACATTCACTCATACTTTGAATAGTAAATTTGGGCTTTATATCCTAGTCAGTACAGTAGTTTTGCAAGACCCTAGGCCTATAAACCTGGCTCTACCTGAGCCCATAAACCTGGTTCCACAGCTGCTCCAAGCACTTTCCCCTTATGCCCTGGAGTCTAGTGCCACAGTGGCTGCCTGTGAGCCATGTTAGACCTAACACCAAGAAAGATCCCCTCAGCTAAGATGCCCCACTGTCAGGAAGACAAGAACAGGAGGATTCATAATGTTTTTAACTGAGGCACCCACAGTCATCACTAATATTGATCACAACAAAAGAAGCTGCACAGAGACCACACCACTGTTTCTACATGGAATTAGAGCCACTACACCATGCCTAATCATCATCCTCAGGCCCATCTGCAGGTAAAAGTCTTCCCTTACAAAACCACTCCATAAAATCTAGAAGAGGTGACTGTACCACCAGATGCACAGATGTCAATGCAGGAACACAAGAAACAGGAAAAAGCAAGAAAACATGATGCCACAGAAAAAATGCAAAAATTCTTCAGTAACTGCCCCCAAAGAAGTGGACATTTACAAATTGCCTGAAAAGAAATTCAAAATATGATATTAAGCAGACTCAGAAAGATACAAAAGAATTCAAACAGGCAATTGAATAAAATGAAGGGAACTTCGTGATCGGAATGAGAAATTCAACAAAGAGATAGATATCACACAAAGAAAGAACTAAACAGAAATCTTGGAACTTAAAATTTTAATTAATGAAATAATACAATTGAAATAATCAATAATGAACCACATTAAGTAGGAATATAGAATCTGTGATTGAAGGTAGTTCTTTCAAAATAACTCAGAGGAAAAAGAAGAATAAAGAACGAAAAAGGATGAAGATAGCCTACAGGACTTCTGAAACATCATTAAGTGAACAAATATTCACATTATGAAACTTCCAGAGAAAGACAGGACAGAGAAAGGAACATAAAGCTTATTTTAAAAAGTATTTGCTGAAAACTTCCCAAGTGTGGGGAGAGATATGGACATCTAGATCCATGAAACTTAAAAGTCTCCATATAGACTCAACCCAAAGGCATCCTCCATGAGGCACATTATAATCAAAACTGTCAAGGTCAAAGACAAAGAGAGAATTTTAAAAACCATAAAAGAAAAGCATCATGTTACACATTAGACTATCGAAATATTTTCAGGGGAAACCTTCAGATCAGGAAAGAATAAGACAATATATTCAAAATGCTGAATGAAAAAAAGTCAGCCAAAAATTTAATACCCAGCAAAGCTGTCCTTCAGAAATGAATGAGAAATAAAGTCTTTCACAGACAAATTGAAGTTGAGGGAATTCATTACCACTAGACCTGCCTTACAAGAATACTGAAGGGAGTTTTTCAAGTGGAAATGAAATTTTGATCATTACTATCATAAATACATATGAAAGTATAAAACTGGTAGAGGTAAATACACAGTCAAATCCAGAGTATTTTAATACTGTAATGGTGCTGTGTAAACCACACCTATTTCTATTATGAAGGTTAAAAGTCAAAATGGTAAAATATAACTAAAGCTACAAAAAATTTGTTAAGGAGCACACAATCTAAAAGGCTATACATTCTAACATCAAAATCATAAATGATGGATGGAAAAGTAAAAGTCTGGAGGTTTTTATATGCAACAGAAGTTAAGTTGTCATCAGCCAAAAATAGTAGATTATAACTATAAGATTTTTTTTTTTTTTTGAGAGGGAGTCTTGCTCTGTCGCCCAGGCTGGAGTGCAGTGGCGCAATCTTGGCTCACTGTAAGCTCCGCCTCCCGGGTTCACGCTGTTCTCCTGCCTCAGCCTCTCCGAGTAGCTGGGACTACAGGTGCCCACCACCACGCCCGGCTAATTTTTTGTATTTTTAGTAGAGATGGGGTTTCACTGTGGTCTCGATCTCCTGACCTTGTGATCCGCCCGCCTCAGCCTCCCAAAGTGCTGGGATTACAAGCGTGAGCCACTGCACCCAGCCTATAAGATGTTTTATGTAAACATCATGTAATCACAAAACAAAAATCTATAGCAGATATACAAATGATAAAGCAAAAGAAATCAAAGCTTAGCACTACAGACAACTATCAAATCACGAAGGCAGACAACAAGAAATAAAAAAAGAAAGGAACAAAGAACCCACAAAACAACTGGAAAACAGATAACAAAATGGTAATAGTAAGTACTTAACTATCAATATAGCCTTGAATGTAAATGGATTAAATTTTCCAATCAAAAGACACAGAGTGGCCTGCCTGCAAGAGACTCATTTAAGCTTTAAGAATACATAGGCTGAAAGTAAAAGGATAGAAGAAAATATGTGATGTAAATGGTAACTAAAAGAGAGTAGGAGTGGCTACATCTATATCTGATAAAATAGAATTCAAATCAAACACTGTTATAAAAGTCAAAGGTCATTATTTAATGTAAAAGAATGAATTCATCAAGAAGACATAACCATTATAAATATATATGCAATCAACATTGGAGCACCTAAATACACAATCAAATGTTAATGGAAATGAAAGGAGAAAGAGCAGATAGCAATAATAGTAAGATATTTCAATACCTCACCTTAAACAATAGATAAAACAGACTGACTATTAATAAGAAAATGCTGGACTTGATTTGCACTTTTGACAAAATGGACCTAACAGACATAAATAGAATTTTCCATTCAACAACAATAGAGTGCACATTTTTCTCTAGCACACATTAAATATTCTCCAGGACAGACCATATTCTGGCCACAAAACAAGTCTTAACAAATTTAAGAAGATTGAAATGATGTCTACCATTGTTTCAGACCAAAATGGTATAAAACTAAAAACCAATAAAAGGAGAAATCTTGGTGAATTCACAAATAAGCAAAAATTGAATAACATACTCTTAAATAATCAACGGGTCAAAGAAGACATCAAAAGGAAATTTTAAAAATATTTTGAGACAAATGACAGTGGAAACACAACGTACTAAAACCTACAGAATGCACCAAAAAAACCTCCAACTGGAGAATTTATAGTGATAAGTGCCCACATTTAAAAAGAAGATAGATCTCAACTAAATAGTCAACAATACACCTCAAGGAACTAGAAAAAGAAGAACAAACTAAACCCAAAATTAGCAGAAGGAAGAAAATAATAAAAATCAGAACAGAAATAAATACAATAGCCAAAAAATGATAGAAAGTATCAACAAAACTGGCCGGGCGCGGTGGCTCAAGCCTGTAATCCCAGCACTTTGGGAGGCCCAGGCGGGTAGATCATGAGGTCAGGAGATCAAGACCATCCTGGCTAACACGGTGAAACCCCGTCTCTACTAAAAATACAAAAAATTAGCCGGGCGTGTTGGCGGGCGCCTGTAGTCCCAGCTACTGGGGAGGCTGAGGCAGGAGAATGGCGTGAACCCTGGGAGGCGGAGCTTGCAGTGAGCCGAGATCGAGCCACTGCACTCCAGCCTGGGGGACAGAGCAAGACTCCGTCTCAAAAAAAAAGAAAGTATCAACAAAACTAAGAGGTGGTTTTATGAAAAGATAAAATTGATAAGCTCTTAGCTAATCTAAGAGAAAAGAGTGAATATTCAAATAAAATAAAAGGTGAAAGTGGAGAAATTTACAACAGATGCCTCAGAAATAAAATGGGTCATAAGAAACTATTAAGTACAATTAAATGCCAACAATTGGATAACCTAGAGAAAATGGATAAATTCCTAAAAAAAAAAAATGCAATCTACCAAGACTGAGTCAGGAAGAAATAGAAAGTGTGAACAGACCAATAACAAATAGATATTGAAGAAGTAATTAAAATAATTCCAACAAAGGAAAGCCCAGGACAAGATGGCTTTACAGTGGAATTTTATCAAACACTCAAAAAAGAATCAATGTTAATACTTCCTCAACTATTATGAAAAATAGAACTAGAGAACATACTTCCAAACACATTTTATGAGACTAGTATTACCTCAATACCTAAGCTAAATAAAGACATCACAAGAACAAAAACTATAGGCTATTTTTTTCTGATGAACATTGATGGAAATATCTTCAATAAAATATCAAATATTAGCAAACTGAATCCAACAACACATTAAAAAGATTATATATCATGACAAAATGGAGAAATGGGATTTGTTTCTGTCATGCAAGGCTGGTTTAACATATGCAAATCAATCAAGGTAATACACTGTATTAACAGAATCAAATATTAAAAGTACATGAGTATCTCAGTTTAAATAGAAAAAGCATTTGACATAGTCTAACATCTTTTCTTGATAAAATGTCTCAACAGTTAAGTATAGAAGAAAAATTCCTTAACATAATAAAGGTCATTTATGAAAAACCCACAATTAAATTTTATAATCAATGGGGAAACACTAAAATCTTGACCTTGTACCAGGATTCAGTACAAGGCAAGGATGCCCACTTCTATTTAACATATTAGAAGTACTGACCAGGTGCATTGGCTCACACTTGTAATCCTAGCACTTTAGGAGGCCAAAGCAGGTGGATCACTTGACCAGGAGTTTGAGACCAGCCTGGCCAACGTGGCATAACCCTGTCTCTGCTAAAAAATATTAAAAAAATAACAATAATAATAATGGCCAGTTACAGTGGCACACGCTTGTAATCCCAGCTACTTGGGAGGCTGAGGCATGAGAATTGCTTGAACAGGGAAGCAGGTGTTGCAGTAAGATGAGATCGTGCCACCGCACTCCAGCCTGGATGACAGAGCGAGACCCTGTCTCCAAAAAATATATATATTTGTATATATATATATGTAAAACCAAAACATATATATATATATGCACACACAGACATATATATATATATGTTTTCATATATATATATGAAGTACTAGCAAAAGCAATAAAATAAGCAAAATCAGAAAGGCCAGGCACGGTGGCTCATGCCTGTAATCCCAGCACTTTGGGGCCCGAGGCGGGTGGATCACGAGGTCAGGAGATTGAGATCATCCTGGCTGACACGATGAAACCCTGTCTCTACTAAAAATACAAAAAACTAGCCCGGCTTGGTGGTGGACACCTGTATTCCCAGCTACTCGGGAGGCTGAGGCAGGAGAATGGCATGAACCCAGGAGGCGGAGCTTGCAGTGAGCCAAGATCAGTCACTGCACTCCAGCCTGGGTGACAGAGCGAGACTCTGTCTCAAAAAATAAAAAACAAATCAGAAAGGAAGAAATAAAATTATAACTATTTACAGATGTCATGATGGTTCTATATGTAGAAAACCCCAAAGATTCCACAAAAATCCTGTTAGACTAATAAATGAATCCAGTAATGTTGCAGGACACAAAATAAACACACAAAAATAAGTAGCATTGTTATACGCAAGTAATGACCTAAGGGAGAAAGAAATTTTTAAGAAGTCCCATTTACAACAGAATAAAAAAAAATATCTAGAAATAAATTTAACCAAGAAGGTTAAATTTCATCTGTACAATGAAAACTATAAAACATCGATTAAAGGAATTGAAGAAGACAAACAAATGGGATGATATCCTGAGTTCATGGATCAGAAAAAATAATATTGTTAAAATATTATTATTACCCAAAGCAACATACAGATTCAATGCAATCTCTATCAAAATCCAAATGGCATTCTTCATAGAAATAAAAAAAATCCTAAAGTTTGTATGGAATTATAAAAAACTCCACATACCTGAAAATGTTCTGGGAAAGATAAAACATAACAAATATTGGCAAGAATGTGAAGAAAAGGAAACTCTTGTGCACTGTTTATGGGAATATAGATTGGTACAGTCATTCTGCAAAATAATATGGAGATTTCTAAAGAAATTAAAAATAGAACTATCATATTATTCAGCAATCCCTCTTCTGGATATTTATCCAAAGAAATGTAAAGATATCTGCACTCCAATGTCCATTCCAGCATTTTTCACAATACTCAAAATATAGAAACAATCTAAGTGTCCATCAATAGGAAAATGGGTAAAGAAACAAAATTATGGTACATATATACAATGGAGTATTATTTATCCCTAAAAAAGAACAAGATGTTGCTATTTGCAAGAACGTGAATAAGCCTGGAGGTCATTATGCTGAGTGAAATATGCCAGATACAGAAAGGAAAAATACTGCATTATCTTACTTATATGTAGCATCTAAAATTTTTTAAAAATTAAATGTACAGAGATAAGGAAAAAAACAGTGGTTATCAGAGGCTAGGAGGAAATGAGGATATAAAAGTCAGAGGATGCAAAGTAGCAGACATTTTTTATGAACAAGTTGAGAGGTATAATGAGCAACATGAGGACTATAGGTAATTAAATTATACTGTATACAGGATCCATGCTAAATGAGAAGGTTTTAGATGGTCTTACCACAAAAACAAAACAATGGGTAACTATGTGAAATGATGGATATAGGGCTTTGTAACAGTCAGGGTTTGAAAAAAAAACCACCACCAACAACAAAAAACAATTCTGCAACTCAGTAGTTGTAGCAAGTGACTTGGCATCTTTGAACCACAGTGTTTTTGTGTGTAAAGTGGATACAATTACATCAACCTTGCAGGTGTGTTGTTATATAAACCTAGAAAAATAAATACTGGCTATCATTATTAATAGTAGAATTTATTGATCATTTCTTTAAACGGATCTCTGAGGTCCTGGCTCTTACGGCAAACATTTCCGTGTAAAGTTAGCTCCCAATTGCTGCCCTATGATAGATCTTTTAGGGGCATATTGAACTTGTAGTAATTCACTGACTTGAAATGCAGAGTATTGTGCCTGCTATTGAAGGACACCCATAATTGAATTCGATTCATATCTTATGAAGTATTGATCATTTCCGGGAAAAGAAGACATCCACATATATAAAAATATGCAAAGTAGATTGTACTAAATATCTCAGGATAGTTTTTAGACAAACTGACTTAGAAGGGCTGGTAAAATATCCAGGTAGAGATGTCTATCAGGAATTTGAAAATATAGGGCTGGTTCTAAGGAAGGAGATGCATGCTGGAAGGTAGAGAAGAGGTAACTATTCACTCGATGGCATGTTAGTCTGCTTTTGCATTGCTATAAAGAAATACCTGAGGCTGGGTAATTTATAAAGAAAAGTGGTTTGTTTTGGCTCATGATTCTTCAGAGTGTACAGGAAGCATGGTGCTGGCATCTGCTTCTGATGAGGCCTCAGGAAGCTTACATTTATGGTAGAAGGCAAGAGGGAGCTGGTGTATCATATGGAAGGAGTGGGAGCCAGAGAAAGAGCGGGGAGTTGCCACAGGATTTTAAACAAACAAACCTCGTGTGAACTCACTTATTACCATGAGGAGGGCACCATGCCATTTATGAAGAATCCACCCTCGTAACCTAAACACCTCCCACCAGGTCCCATCTCCAACACTGGGGATTACATTTCAACAAGAGATTTGGAGGGGACAAACATCTAAACCATATCAGATGTTATCCTTGAAGCCGTGGGATTCATAGTCTGAAAGGAAAGTGAAGTGAGGAAAAGGGAAGAGGTAGAAGGATAAGTAAAATGTTATGGAGCACCTCTACTGAGGCAGACGTCAAACAGTGCCAGTGCCCAGATCCTGTGCTTCCCCAGGGAGAGAGGTGAGATACAGACAACTGCAAAGCCACTAGAGATAGGCCTACTGCTATTTCACTAAGTGGAACAAAGTAAAACAAATTTTCAGCATAAAATAAGCATTTTATTTATATTAATGTCAAAGATCAATTTAGGGTTATTTTTCTATTTAGTAGAAGGTTGCCTGGTGAGTGGTCAACTACAAACGTCAAAGAACTTGAATTTGGGAAAAAAATATTTTAAGCCAACATACTTTCTCAAATAGAGGGGGGAAAATACTAGTTAAGTCCAAACTATGTATCTGTTAGCATTCTATGTATCTGGGATAATTTTTTGGTTTTTCCAGTTGGAATATTGTTATGGAGATATTTTTAAAGACAGATAAGAGTGCCATTAAAAAGTTCACCTTCAGCGAAATGGCTGCAGCGGTGCGATGTACTCAAGATTGCCTGAAAAGCATAAAGACAAATGAGAACAAATTATTATGTAGTCATCAGTCTACTGTCCTCTCTTGGTTTTCCAATTTGTGGTTATCTATTGGGTTAAACAGTTTTAAAATGGCTGAATTGGAAACCATCAGCTGTACTAGAGTTTATTTTTAAAAGGTTTGTTTCTAGGAATAATTTCTGTACTTTGGTACAATAACTCAATTTTTCTCCTTGTGATTTTCTACAATCATCATAGTTCCTGTTTGTTGGAGACTATCTCTGAAGCAGAGCATGGCTTTGGCAGTGATAATCATAATTTATACAGAAATGACCTGTTTTTACACCCAACTCAAAGAGCTGTCATTTTAAGAAAAACATTTATTATTGTTCAATTATTGTTTACCTTGTCTTATTATTGAACATGGTCTTATTTTACCCAATTATTTTTAATGAAAAAAGGAAAACTTGACTAGTAGAATGCATGGTTGGTTTTGAAATTAGAACAAACTTGGTTGTAGGGCTACATCTGAGATATTAAGCCGTCTTGAGGCTGGCTGAGAGACTTGTCAATCTGAAAGAATAAAAAGGATCAGAACCCCGTTTAAAGGCTGAGAATGGTCATTCAGATAACACAGACTCCAAAGGAATAGAGTTAGAAATCAAAGAAAATTAACAAGATTATGTTTCCTATATGAGACTTATGTGTTATAGCAATTTGATTGGCTACAAGCTTGTTTTATTTTCCTTTTCCAATTAAAAAGAATATATTTAACATTCCATCTTAGACAATGTGGTAGTCATGAGGGCTTTGTGTAAAAGAAGTAAGAAGGAAGTTAATCTACGATGAAGATCAACAGCGGAGAGGGACAGGGTCTTCTTCTAGTGTCCTATACTCTTTCACAACATTTTACAAAACAATGTAGGTAAAGAAAAAGTTTGTCTATTATCAGAGCAACAAAGGTTACAGCTGCCTAGTTATAGCTGCCTACCATGTGACTCAGGTCCCATAATCTCATTCCATTAAGGCTCAAAATAATTTAAAATTTCAACATTTTCCATTTTGAATGACTTATTTTTACAATCTAAAGTATAACAATTAAGATGTTCCACACTGTTTTGAAGCACTTTATTTTCTAACTTGGTGTACTCCAAAACATGTTAATTTATATATGACTAATTGGAGAACAGATTTGCGGTGGATTTTATAGTTCTAAGATACACTTAGGATGATGAAACATAGACTGAATGACCTGAACCAAATGAGAGTTAAGCCTTGAGAGATACAGATCTATGCTTTAACTAAATGGTTTCAAAATATTCAATGTGTCATTTACTCATCCCACTCAACAAAAATAAGATACATTGAGCCCCTGTTGTGTGCATTGTTCATGTCCTCATGAATCATTTAGTCTATGGAGTGACATATGTTAAGCAAATACATACTTAATTATGTTTGGGATCCTACTTCAGAGAAATAATGGAATGTGCAAACAGCATGTAACAGGGACACCTGACAGGGCCTGTCTGGGAGGGCATGGTCAGGGAAGACTTACCTGAGGAAGCAACATCTAAACTGAGGTTTGAAGAATGAGTAGAAGCTGGACAGGGGATGGAGGAGGGGAAGGATAAGCCTTTGTGAGGTAACTAAGGATGGAGAAACCTTTGTACCTTTGGAGAACTCTAAGAAAGCCGATGTGGCTGAAGCACAGTGAGAAGATGAGGGTGAAGGTGGCTGGGGACCAGTCACACAGGATCTTGTATTATGTGACTACGTTTCCTAGGGAGACAAGAAATAAAATGCAGACCCATGCTCCACAATGTTAACAAAAATTGCAATGAAAATAGCATTGTTGAGTACTTACCCTGTGTTGAGCTCTGTCCTGGGAATTTTACACGTATCACTGCATTTAATTTTCACAACAACCTACAAGATAGCTATTAATTATGTTCCCATTATATTAAAAGGATAAGTGTATTAACTTACAGACAATGTTCAACTTTAAATTTATGTGGCCAGTAAGTGATAAAGCCAGGATT
Organism: Hylobates moloch; assembly: GCF_009828535.3. Taxonomy (NCBI): domain Eukaryota; kingdom Metazoa; phylum Chordata; class Mammalia; order Primates; family Hylobatidae; genus Hylobates; species Hylobates moloch. The sequence continues at coordinate 58,129,255 of NW_026652277.1, forward strand.
GGAACCAAGAGTTTCCTAACATCAGAATCTGCACTCTGAATACACCTGCAGGTGAATTAGCTGTAATAATTATTTCAACCTCTTTGTGTTTGGCAAGTATTTTTTTTATTTACTTCTTAGGCAAAGGCTTAGCAAAAGATACAAAAGATACCTTTTCTTCCTTATGTGCTTTCATCTAGGAAAGCAAAATGAGAATTCACTTGCCTCTCAATTGGTAGAGATGTTTTATATGGCATCTGGGCTGAGAATGAATGGGAAAAAGTTAGGATTTTTAGACCACAAATCCTTTGCACTAGTTCCCTTAAAACACCAAATACAGTAAGTGACTGAGAATAATTTACCCATCCAGATGCTGGATGAAGTTCAGACATAACATTTTGACAAACTTCCTCAATACGTTGGAGACCCTAATGGAGCCTATTCTGAAACTTCGTAATGTGGTTCAGAAGAGGGTTTAGAGTCTAGCACAGCATGATTGAGTTGAAACTCAGCTACTTATTAGCTGTGGGATTTTAGCAGATTAATTAACCTCCCTGAATCTTTGCTTCTCATCCATATATAAAGATAGTGAGAACAATAAATAAGGGTTACATTGATACCTACTTCACATGAGTGTCGTGAAGATTAACTGAGATAATGTATATTCAAAGTTTAGTAATTGCTAGCCAGTCATTATTAATTAACTTTTTGGAGAAATTGAATACCAAGTAGTTTCAAATTTTAAGTCACTCACAAAAATAAGTCAATATGATGTATAATGCCCTAAATTATATAGCTAAAAAGGGCATGAAACATTAAATAGAAAAACTGAATAACCCATCTGAAAGATAAAAATATTTTTACAAAGATAAAAAAATCCAAGGGCAGTAGCCTTAAACAGATTATATGTCTCCAATAATGTCTTATTTATCTTTATCTTTATAAGGTCAACACTTAATGCAATGCTGGAAAATACATATCTCTCAATAAATGCTTGTGAAATGAATGGATGAATAATAAATAAAAGAATTAATAAGTGGATGGATGAATATAGCTTCATATATTGAGTAGTGTAAGTGTAAATTCAGTGACTGTCCAATGCAATAGTCACTTACTTCAAACTGAAACTAGTAAAGAGAAAGCAATGTTGGGAGATAATCGGAAAGCAAAGCAAAAAGATAAAACCTCCATTAGAATCAGCAAGAAAAAAAGATGAAGAATCCCAATTCAATTATTTCTGACTATAAAGATATGCTTTTAAAAGGATGCATATTTAATTTCAACTTAATGGACGTACCTGTGACCTAAATCATCTTTCATAAAGGGCAGCTCTGCATTCACGCACACCTAAGCCTAGAATGGACACCTTTAGAAGCCATTTTAGAAGTCTGTTCTAAACAACGCACATTTCCAGAAGATGAGGTATTTGCTTATCCTTCAATTCATACATGCCACTTAGTCATATTTAGTTTTCCAGAAATTTCCATTATGCACTCTTGCTGTCCAAATCAAGACTTTTAAAATACATTTGCCCTTCACTCCATCCTTCAAAAATCACGTATTTAAATTTTGGAGAGAAAACAAATCAGATGCAAATGATTGGCTGTTTGGGGAATCAAATCAAAATGTATTAAAGTTGAATTAATTAATACAGAATAGATATTAACAAATGTGGCCATGAGGGTGTGTATGATACATGCTGTCATCGAAACTTTAATCTCCAGTAAAAGGCACACACAAAAGTTGAGAATGCTATTTATGGACTTTCCTTCATATATATATATATATATATATATATATGTATATATACATGAAGAATACATATGTGTGTGTATATATATACATATGCACACTTAAAGTATTTATATATAGACAAACTTATACGATGTTGAGAACACAATGTCTTAAGGATACATATGTGTGTGTATGAGGGATTTAGCAATTGGAAGTTAAGAGCAGACTTTGGTTTATTATATTTGCAGAAGGCTGAGGGTAAGATTATACCAAAATTTAGAAGAGCTGTCTTTACATGGCTCAATATTTTTCCATTCTGTCTTTGTCAAGAAAGCCATGAAAAAGAATCAGTAAAAAGTTGGTTTAATGCAATGCAATAGTAATAAAGTATAGAGAAACTTGGCTGCATGTATTAACAATGAACACAAGCTGGATTTGGGCCCTCTTCACATAATCCTTTGTTGGTTTAGATACAGTACTTGGCATTTATCAACATGTGTGTTAACAATGAATTGTTTTGTTTATATTTGTAGGGAATGTAGGACCAAGGAAAGCAGGTAAAGAACAGCGTGTTCATAAAGCACAAAAGGAATAAAGATGATTAAGAAGTCATTTCAAAGAATATTTGTGACAATACCCACAATATACCAGTGCACCTGTGGGCATTTATCTTTATAAGACTATAATGTTTATTACCACAATACCTCTGTCTTGCACAAGAAATGTGAAAACTGAAGTAGCTCTTACTGGAAAGGTAAAACTACTCTTAAACAACAATAAAATGCCAATATGTCCCACATAAATCCCTCCTTCATTCTACAGTTCCTAGAATTCATGAGTATTTTCTCCTCTTGCTTCACACAGTGTATATAGATAAGCATACACACATATACTATAGCATGTATATATATATGCACACTCTAAATATACTGTATATACACATATATGCTTGATGTGTAACTAATAAGATTATATATTCTTCCTGGGCAAATAGTGTCTTCTATTCATTTTGCACAACATATTTTCTTCTTTCTTCTAATACTCCATATTCTGTTTTATATTAGATAAGCCCTAAATGTGTGTGGATGAACAAATAAATGAAGGAATGCATAAACATGTTTTTAGACTGCTAGATGATAAGCCCCTTGGAGGGTAGGAAACTTTTCCCAACTTTGCGCATTAATTGTGACACAAGAGTGCCCTCCAGAAACAAACTCTCCAAAGTAAACAATCTCTGAAGACGTGTTGCCATTACCTCTTCTCAAGTCCCAGACTACTGAGACTAGACTTGGTGTCAGTGTCTTTCTCAGTCACAAGCCACTTCAGTTGCTTCCCACTCAATTATGAATACCTGTTTTTGAGTCATCTCTGGTACACAGCAGTGAATGTTTGCCAAATTTTAGATGTCATCTACCATTTTCCATTAAAACAGAAACCAAAATGCGGAGAAAAAGTGAGACAAATGCAAAAATGCAATATTGTGGTTTCTATTGCTTTAAGTGGGAACGCTGGAAGAAGGGTCTTTATTTTATACGCTCTTTCCTTGCTTCCATAGGTACTAAGCATGATGTGCATTTATTTTAACATTTATTCAGGTTAACAATCACCAAACGGCTCCAGCCAAATATTTAACCAGATTGTTTGCCACATCCCCATCACACTGACAATAGAGAGCCACAGGCCTGGAACAGAAAGCAAAATAAGGTAAGAGGATGACATTTCCAGTTACTGCATTTCTCAAGGGCTGAAATGAATAGCAGGCCTTTTGGATGAATATAAGTACTTAGAGTTACCTCTTTCACGGGAATAAAGGATTACTCTTTAGGCCTTGCACTGGAAATGCCTTTATTTCCTCCCATATATCAAGAAAATGTAGTTATGATTATATGATGTAAACAGTAAGTAGGAGGAGTAACAGTCGTAATAACAACGTTGGAGATCATGATTCCATACAGACAATTGTCACCAAAATTAGACTTAACTAAAATTTATATTAATAAACTGACTTCCAATGTATTAGAAAAAACTAATATTAATATCAAATATATTTTATTTTCAGTATTTTTGTAAAGTGAATCCTCACAACATACCCTTTGTGTAAATGTGAATTTTCACATATTGCTTCTTTTTCCAAAGTAGCCACTAAAATATTGCTTTTTCTTTCTGTTTTTGTAATTTTAATTGATGTATCATAGTTGTACATATTTTGGGGGGTACATATGATACTTTGATACATGTATACAATGTGTAATAATCAAGTCAGAGAAATTGGGATATCCATCACCTCAATTTTGATTATAATTCTGCTAGCTATTTTGAAATATACAAAAATTACTATTAACTATAATTTCCCTACTGTACTATTGAATACTATAAGTTGTTCCTTCTATCTAACTTGGAAATCCCTTTGTATTTCATATTTGTGGCTACTACAGCTCAAGTGGTAAACTCAGTCCAACATGGCCTCTTGACTGTATTATGTACCAGAGTTTTAACTAGGAATGCTGCTAGGTTTCAGCCCTGCATCTCTGAATCTTAAAAAAAAATGGTGCGCATTTGTAACAAAGTCTATTGTTAAAATGATCTGATTTGTAAATAAGCATATCAGCCAAAAAAGGTTTAACAGACTGCATAAATACAGAAAGCACTTAAGACTATTCAAAAACCATGAAAACTGGGAGCATTATCTTCAGAAAAAGAAGGCAAAGCCTTCAAGTGGGCACTGGTCTTTATTTTTAAGTTCATTGCTCATAAACAGTGGCATTAATTAGCACTTCTAATAGCATCTATAGCATCTTATCACATTACATTGTAATATTTGAATCTCTGTTTCTCCTGTTAGACTCTCCATAATAAGAAATGTATCTTAGGCATTTTTCCAGCCCCAGCATTGAGGATACTGCCAGGAACCCCTGGGAGGTCATTGAATTTTCCCTTGTAATCGAGTAAATAAATGAGGATTGCATCTGTCAATAGATTTCCACTCTCCAAGCTTTAGTTCTCCATGGATTAAAAACTCAACATTAGCCCACGAGATATAGTTGCACATAAGCAGAGGTGTTCCTGGTACAACAGGTTACAATTGTAGGCAGGTATGGGTGGAGGAATAAGAAAGTTTTGTTTTGATTTGATTTACTGTTCAGATACCCTTGCAAGATAAAGAAATTAGCTAGATTCATTGGAATTTTTTTTTCAGTTGCTTTTTAGAGAGTCAGGGAGTTCATATGTCTGTGAAACTACATATAAAAGGATGGAGCTTTCCAGATACTTGGGAGAAATACAGCCTTCTTTCACTAGTGCTGACTTAGAATCTTGCACATACAAACTAAAAGGGAAACTAGTCTCCAATTTCTAGGTGCTTAGCGACTCCAAACCAGGGAAAGGTAAAATTTAAAAATATAAATGGGGAAGTGTTTATCATTGTAGAGCACCATATTCCATTGGGGAAATCTCTGCTCAGGCTTCATTGATTTTTAGGCATTCCCTATATTTTCATTACTTATCTGTGGTAGATCTTGGAAAAGTTTTAACTTTTTTGGTTGCCTGACACCTGAGGCTGGGGTGGAACCTGCTGTTTATCTTAATCTAGATTCTTATCCCTCACACTTCATCTCTTATTTGTGTTGGACCACAGTTGACTTCAAAGGAGACTTTAGATGAAAAAGAGATACAGACTGGTGGGAAAAAATAAAGGATAACTGGATATCTTGTATTGTAAAGAAAATTTCCCCGAACTTTACATAAAAACAGGAATCTCTACGTTTTTACACAATATCTGGATTTAAGCCATTCTGGTGTATTAATAAACTATCCTTTTCTGCCCTCACCAAGAAAATAAATTTCCCCAATGACTTTTAACAGACATTGAATCCAACTATTCATAGGGGGAAAATCTGGGAACAAAGGGAATAATTGTCTCTTTTTCGTCTTCTGAAAGGTATGAAATCGAGAACTATCCTGATTATATACTCTCATTTCACCGTCTTGTACTGATGTTATTGGTATAAAAGTGCACTGCATATTTTTTTCCAATTAGTTCATCTAATATATAACATATGAAGCACAAAGAGAATATATTTATTTTTGTTAATTGCTATATCCTGCCAATTGTCTACATTAATTTGAGATAATTACAAGATTCCACTTCAATTGGACATATTTTCTTACAGCTGGGATTATGGCTTTTCTGCATATATTTGCATGCTCTGATAACTTCAGTCCAATGTCTAACAGCCCATATAATTAGGTGAACTGGGGATGTATCCAGCAAAATGTGTCACTTTATTTGACCAGATGTCCAAAATTTCACTTTCTTTTTCTTTCTATTCTATGAATGTTGCAATGAGTAATTTCTACGCATATTGTTCTGAACCATAGTTTGGGGATTTCTTATTTATTAATTGAGACTCTACATTATCCAGAATGAGACTGCCACATTTCTATGAGAAAGGAGATTACACTGTTTGGCAAAAGATCACATCTATTTGGTAAATGACATCTTGATCTCAGCGGAGTATGATCTCCTTTCTTGGATGATACTGGACTTCCAAAAACCATTTGAATGCACCACTGCTTTGTGGGATTAGTTCTGTAAACATAGCTTATGCTGTCTTAGGAGTATCCTGGAAATACAGTTAAATACAGTTCTTTCTTCCTCCCCACGGTTCAACTACCACTTTATAAAACAGAAGTGAAAACTTAACGCACGTGGGTGGAGTGATGAGTAACAATTATAACCTGGCCAACCTGCTTTTGGCAGAGAGTATCTGGGAGAATATGATCTACGTTTTGGAGAGGGGAGTGATGCTGCCTTATTCCTATCTGAGGTAGTTCTCAGTGCTATGGCATCTACCTGTGTGTATTGATACAGACAAGCTAGTAAAATCAGCCCGAACCACTTCTGGCTTGTGTCTGCCTCTAGATAAGGCACTCACACTCTAGACATGTAAGAGTGGGGGAAATAAGGTGCTTCACCGGATAACATCACCTGGAGAAAAGCTATCTGTGCAATAGCAGCATTGTGCTCTCTCAATGTTGAAGATTTCTGTCCCCGATAAAAAGGACATAAGAGATTCTTATCTCTACTTTCCTCCACCCTTTCTTCATGACTCTTTTCGGTACCTAGAATTCCTGGATACCTTGTTCTCTGAATGAATCAAATATCACAACATGTATTATGACAAACTGATAACATTTTAAAAGACTGATAATCTTCAATGTTGGCAAGGGGTACACTTTACATTGTTACTGGAACTCAAAATTGTGCAACCTTGGGGTTTGGGAGCAATTTGGCATTATGTATCAAGATGTAAAGTGTGAACACCTTAGACATGGCCCTCGGAATGCCCACTAGCAGTGAGGTGCTAGAGCCAGCTTCAAGCCAGCAGAGCCGATTTTACACATTTTGAGTCACTTCTAGGTCATCTATCATGAGAGTGTAAAGATACATATACTATTAGCTAATATTTACTGAATACTTTTTGTGTGCCAGGTATTGTTTTAAGCATGTGTGTTAATTTTCTTAATCCTTATGACAGTATGAGATACTATTACTATCAATCTCAATTTGCAGATTATGAAATTCAGGTAAGAAGAGGATAAATAACTTGCTTAAAGTCACACAGATAGTCAGTGGCTGGCCAGGATTTGAACTCAAATAATCTGTCCCCCAAGGATTCACCAAAATTAACTGCATACCTCTTCCTTATAAAGTTGGATATTTCAGCATATTTGTAATAGTGGAAGAATATAAAACCATCTGAATAGCAGCACTTTGAAGCTATTTCTGGGATTTTTAAACAGCTATTAAAAGGAACTATATAGATTTAAATGAGCTCATTGAAAAAATACCATTATGTGTCTTAATTGAAAAATCAGGGCTTAAACTATATATAATATGATCTCATTTTTGTATAACATTACAACAAACACATTAAAAATGACAATAAAAGCCCTAATTTATACCAATAGGTGTAAACCTTGAATGATATATGCCAAATTATTAAAAGTGGTTGATGCTAAGATGTGTAATAGTAGGTGAAAAGGAGGGAAATAGTGCTTTTACTTGGTAGCTCTCTATATTGTTTTATTTTTATTTCCATGAGAATTTACTTTTGGAATTAAAAAAAAGAATGAAAACATATCCAGGGAGAGTCTACATGGCATTGTTCAAACACTGAACTATCTGAGGCCACATTTGAACCAGCACAAGGTGAGATTTCTGTATCTCAGACACCCTCCTGAAGACCATCCCAGAGAACCGGTATTGGTGTTGATGATTGCTCACAAGTCTTTCCCAAGATTCTCAACAGCACAATGCTAGATAAAGATGCAGGCTGCCCTGTCCTCACTCCTATATCCTTCTCAGTTATTCTGAATAATTTTAAAGCCAGGTAAGAACACTGATTACTCACAAGAGCAGTGAGCAGAAACAGGCAGAAATGAAATTTCTGAAGAAGATCTTACATGACTGCTGATTAGGCTCCACCTGTGACTTTTGACTTCTGTCAAGTGGTGCTTACTCCAGAATGACTGACTGTAGTTACAGCCCCAGTACGAGCAGGCCTACTAGATATCTACAAGTAATTCTTGTCAGATCTTTCTCAATAACTCAATTTTTCAGCTAAATGACTAACTTGGTTTTGCACAGTGATATGGTTTGGATGTGTGCCCTCTCCAAATTTCATGTTGAAATATGATCTCCAGTGCTGGAGGTGGGGCCTCATGTGAGGTATTGGATCATGGGGACAGATCCTTCTTGAATGGCTTAGCCTCATCACTTTGGTGATGAGTGAGTTCTCACTCTTAGTTCGTGGGGGATCTAGTTGTTTAAAGGAGCCTGAAATCTTTCTTATTTCCTCTCTTGCCATGTTACATGTCTGCTGCCATTCCCATCCTCTCACCCCCATTGCCTTCCACCATGAGTGGAAGCTTCCTGAGGCCTCACCAGAAGCAGATGCTAGTGCTACGCTTCTTGTACAGTCTGCAAAACTGTGAGCCAAATAAACTTTTTTTCTTTATCAATTACTCAGTTTCAGATATCCTTTTATAGCAAGGCAAAACAGACTAACACACACACAAAAGGACCTCAGGAGTGCCCTCAGGAAGTGGTGTGCTGGAGCCAGCTCAGATTCGCTTGCTAAAGGGGGTTGTGCTTACTTCTTCCCAACTCTAAGCTTTGTGAACTCACCACAGTAGCTTGAAATCAGCTATAGTGGAAGTATTTACACCAGGGAAATCAGTAAATGCCATAAATCAAGGCTCCTCCAGTAAGCTGTTAAATATTTATCTGCACACCATTGCCCTCAAAGCGTTCTACATTATTAACACAGAAACTTTGTAAGTTGTCTAAAGGCTTCAAGACTACACTGTCTACCCTGAGAAATTCAGAATGTTTGATCCTTACTCTCCCTCTTATAAAGGAGCAGTCACACAGAAATAGATGAAACACAAGTATCGCTTGTCCAGGAAGACAGTGAAGACTTCTCATTCTCCAGAAGGCTCAGAAATAGCACCAGAAGAACTGTAAGCCTAATTCTTATGTTGCAGTTCCCTCCACCATTCCCTACAGAGCCCCCACCCCTAAAATGGCAGAGAAAGAAAAATATTTATCATCATGACGTGCATGCTAAATGAACTTGGTGGCGGAGAAGAAACTGCCAAGGTAAATCCCAGGCAAACTCATCTCTGCATACCTGAACCCTGTCCTGTTGAGGTCCTCTCACACCCAGGAGAGAAGTCTCACTCAGAATAATTCTTCCTGAGCTTTTTATTACTCTTTGTTCAAATTTAGTTATAGAGGTTTAGCTGGCCTCTATTGTGGGGACATCTGTTTATTTCTAGGGCAAATCATGAAGCAGCAACAGCAACAAACTCTGCATTTTTTCCTTACTGTATTTAATGAGAAGTAAACAAATTTTAAGCAGTGACAGCTACTACACCAGCAGCGCTTCTCACCAAACCTGTCTGGGAACACAGCCTGAAGGGATTCTAACTCCAACACACCTCTTCACCTGGCACAAAGCTTCCACTGCCAGAGATGTTCCACACCTCACAGTCTTTATCCAGTCAGTCTAAAAAACCATAATACCTACCCCAAGACCACTGAGGCAGATAACACGAGAGTAACAGTTTCTGAGTAGAAAGGGTCTCAAGTCATCTTGCCAGCCACCTCCTTTTACGGACAAATAAACTAACAAAGAGATGTTTGACGATTTTCCCAAAATCACATAGTGAAGTAGCAGAGCCACAACCAGGATGCAGGACTTTCTCACTGCAAAGCTGGTGCTTCTTCTGATCATGAGGCTGTAATAGGTAAAAACTTCATCATCTTTCAAACTCTGGATAAAGGGCACACATTGTTCCTTGGACCCCAGTTGGGTATCATGCCTGCCTACTCTGAACCATCCTTAATCTGCATATATTTATGATGCTCCATCTTGACTAAAATCACTAGTCTTCTTCTTATCGTTTTCCTTCCCATTGGAATATATATTTCTTGGGCTGAAACCAGGTCTTCCTTTCATGGCCCCTCAGCAGCAACTAGTTTAGTGCCTTGTACTTGGTGGGTACTTAATAAATATTTACTGAATGGGATTGGATTGACCTGAGCTTTGAGTTGATTTTTTACTGCAGCGGCTCTCAATTTTGCATGCATGTAAAAAGCAACTCGAAAGCTTATTAAAATGTGGATTCCTGGGATTCTGATTCCATGGTTTAGTGAGGGTGCCAGGAATCTGTGTTTTCAAATAGCCAACAAGTAATTCTGAAGCATGGATCTATTTATGCTCTCATTCCAAGTCTTTCTCATGATAAAATAGAGTTGTGATTGTTGGCCAACATTAGGGATGTCACTGAGTGCAGAAAGCATGGGAAAGATCCAAACAGGGCTGGATGCTATAGTCTTAGATGCATTAACAAAAATCTCTAACACAAAAGTTCTCAAATTGACTATGGGGAAAAAAATCTAATGTTCTGTTAGGTGCCATCTTCACCAAACGTCTCTACTCCCCAAACTGAGATAAAGTTCTCTAGGAGTAGAGAAGGTGGGACAAAGAAAGGATTTCTTTGTCAATTGAAGTCAATGTAGAAGTCACAACTTCAAAGAGTAGACAGGCATATTAGAAAGAAATAGAGCTTAAACGGAGACTCATTACCAGACTAACAATCTGCAACCTGGTATGCTCAATTAGTTAATGTTTGTAAAGTGCTTTGATCTTATAAAGCAGTGAGATAACCCCAGTCCTTGTTTACCAAGTGCCTTTCTTCCCAAGGGCTCAAAGTGATTTATAGGCAATGAGCCCAATTCTTTGCTTGCCAGTTCAGAGGGAAACTCATGTTTATTGGGGATTGGTAGTTGCTTTGGAGCCATACTATAGAAGGGCACTGAAGGGTATAGTGATGGTCAAGGGTGGGGGAAGATCACAGACCCTTGTCAAGTTCCAGGAGGTATGGCTGATCCTCTACACTCACTGATCAACTGTGTGGGGTGCTGTCATAACATTTATCATGCTGTAGTGTAGTGTAAACATTTATTTATATGTCTGCCTTCTGAACTAGATTATGAGTTACTTCGGCAGAGAAACTGGGTCTTTTAACTTTGCATGATGGTTCCTTGCCCAACTCCCCAACCTTAACTCATACAGCTTTCTCCATCCCTCACCAAGAGCTAGCCAAACTGGTCTTTCTGTTTCTTAAGCATACCAAGTTTCGTCCCTCCTTTGGCCCTTTTGTACAAAGACACCTTCTCATCATTCAAATTTCAACTCAGCTGTCACCTCCTCAGGTGACCTTGACCACTCTTATCTAAATGTGTCACTCCCTAGTCACTATCACATCACTCTGTTTTATTGCTGTTCTATTTTTCTCATAGTGTTTTTCCGACATTATCTCTTATTTTTTATTTTATAGTACTCATTGACTTTTTGATATCCTGACATCATCTCATCATTTTGGGAGGAGAGGTGGCTATCTTCATTTTTTTTTCTCTTACTCACCTCAGTTTTATTCCTTCTACAATTGTCTGTAAGCTTCTCGAGAGTCGGGGCTTTATCTACCTTCTTCACCATTATGCCTGTAGTACTTAGGAGATTTTCAGTGGTCAATGAAAAGTTGTTGATTGAAATGTCGGTTGTTTCAGTATCTTGTACAGTGCTCAATGGATACCTATTAAGTGCATAAATGCACAAATAAATTAAAGACTCAGAGGATGGGCTGATTCTTCAGGATAAATTCCTTACTCTACTAAATTGTTGGTTGGCCCTTTTCTTCATAAAGTGTGACAGGATTATATTAATATAATTTAATAATGCTATATATATTTATATACTACATTATAATTTACCAAGCACTTTCACATACATTATCTAATTAAATATTGTCAACAAGATATTCATATGTACAGGCAGCTATTAAGAATTCAAATACCCCTAATAAAGGTCACACAGATACTATAAAGAAATGAAGTACACCAAGTGGGAGTCTGAAGTAGAGAAAGCAAGAACTGACTAAAGGGGACTCAGGCTAACAACTATCATAATTTAATGAGGACCCATGTTGCCAAATTGTTCTATTTAAAACAAATAATTAACCAAAATTTCATATTTTCATGTAATTGTTTTAAAAAGTTTAAATTTTGGCAAGTAATCCTATAATCAGCTCTCCAAAGAAAGCAGGTATGTAGACCAAATTCAGCCAGTGGACCATGATTTTGCCACTTCTGGTATAAACTAACAATCTGATTCTTTGCTATCTCTTACCCAAGAGCCCTCAGACTTGCTGATTTCTTTTTTTTTTTCTTGTATCTCTGTCTTTCTTTCACATTTCTATTGCTTCTCCCTAGTCCACACTTTTAAAATTTTACATCTATATGATTTCAATACTGTACTGATTGAACCGCTGTCTCCAGAAAGCTCCACTCAATAGGTTCTAAGTGCGTATTGATAGATATAACCCCGTATCATCCTGTCATTCCTCTTCTTTGAATACTCCAATTATTTACCCTCAAATGCTCGGGCTCCTCTGTTTATCAGCTGTGAAACCCATGGGCAAGTTATTTAACATAATTTATTATTCTGTCAAAAAGAGGCTGATTAATAGTACCTAACTTACATCTTGTCATGAAGATTAGAGGAGTTAGTTAACACATATAAAGGGATAGTTACAGTTCCTAGCATGAAATAAGAAACCACCAAATGGTAGCTCTTCTTATTTTCTTATTAAAACAATGGTTATAATATTAAGCAAAAATGCCTTAGCTAAGATCTTAAATTCTGGTCCAGCACTATCTTTCTATCCTAGTTATCCCTACTCTTGACATTTCTTTCCATCTTTACTTTTCCAAATTTGAATTGCAAGATTCAAATCTCCTCACCTAGACTGTTATTTCTTCTAATTGAGAATTTGATGAGAACAGTGTTACTGATGATGTTGATTTTTTCACTTCTCCATTTTTTCTCTTTCTTCTGAAATTCTTTAATTCTCTATATTACTTTCTTTTTTTTTTTTCTGAGACAGAATATTGCTCTTATGCCCAGGCTGAAGTGAAGTGGTGTGATCTTGGCTCACAGCAACCTCCACCCTCCAGGTTCAAGCGATTCTCCTGCCTCAGCCTCCCAAGTAGCTGGGATTACAGGTGCCCACCACCACGCCCGGCTAATTTTTGTACTTAGTAGCAGAGATAGGGTTTCACATGTTGGCCGGGCTGGTCTCGAATTCCTGACCTCAGGTGATCCACCCGCCTCCGCCTCCCAAAGTGCCGGGATTACAGAGGTGAGCCACTGTGCCCAACATACTTTCGTAATACATATACTGGCTGTGATATCCGTTCTAATATTGTACTTTTTTTTTTAAGAGAGTCTCGCTCTCTGTACTTCAACTCTTGTTTTTGTTTAATTGTAATTAGACTGCGGAAATGTGGGATACCTGTGAGTCCAAGTAGAATATACAGCATTTATCTTTTGCTTCTTATGTTTATTTCCTGTATTAGCAAACTACTTACACTGACAACGATAACCTGTAAGGAAACCATTGGATAGCACAAACCACAGTTGTTTCCTTTCAATATCTCCTTATTCATTAGTAAGCAGAAGGTAGAGAGTTAGTAGAATGTGTGCATATCAAGAAGTAAAATAAAAACACTTGAGTTAGATTAGTCATGTCCAGTGTTTCTACTATTCTGGGAAGAAAGAAATGCATATGCATATGTGAACTACAAAGTAAGAATCGTGCAATATTATTGATTCTGTATACAAGCTAAATGATGTTACATTTGCATTTAAAACTGTTATTGCACAATATAAAGATGAATGGTAAAATTCAAGCTAATATAAATTTATTAATTTTTTTGCTTGGACATTTAAAAAACCATGAAAAGCCAAAGGAAAGACTGCAAAAACATATTTTATATTTTATTTCCTTTAATGAAAATTCTTTCCTGTGCTTTGAACCAGTAGCCCCCCCATTTTCACTGTGCACTGGGCTCCATAAATTATGTAGCTACCCTGATAAGTATTAATGCTGATGTAACTTAATTTGGGACTTATTAATATTAGGATTATATATGTGTATTTTGTATTCTTATTCTAAGGAAATTAACTTATATGAATGTATATGGGTTTGGAGTAAACTTTTAGAGCAGGATTTGTTCACATGTTCTTAATTTCAGCGAAAAGGGATTTGAAATATGGTTCTTATTTAGTTTTGTTTAGAAAATAAATAAAGCAATTGTAATTCTTCCTTTTCTCTTCTTTGCTGGCATGTTTATGTTCAAACGATTTTCATATTGACCCCAATTTTATTGCAGCAAACCCATTACCATTTCATCAACAGAGCTCATTAAGCCGTCACTACAAGTTCTCAAATTAAATGATGACTGGACCACAGCCAAACCTGCTGGGGTTGTATGGCTCCTGGTCCAGAGTGACCTTTGCTGTACAAACATATATAAATGCACCCAAATAGAGAAATCGTAGCTCACAGAGCCTCTGACTTCTTCTTCTTTTTTCCTCTCTAATATTCTTTTTGCAGCCTCACGAACTTTATCAGGTTTAAAGATGGCATGCCTCTGACCTACCAGTGCCAGGCCCTGCTTATTGTACTCATGCACAGGAGCACAGCCCCTTGATGCCTTGTATACGATGACTGCAAGACTGTGAACTTGATGCACTCTCCCAAAGCCACACCTTCTCCTGGCAAAGCCAAGAACCCAGGGCCATAAGCAAAGACGTGAGCTGAGGCAGGTTAGATGAGGGCATGTTGCCCTGTTTTAACAACCTGTCAACAACTTAAGGGGAATTACAGAACATTTTAGTTGGCAAGGTAAAGAGATCAACCTAAGCTGTCAAGTTGCCCAGATTTAAAGGAGCCTTAATTACATATATAAAACCATAAAGATCACAGGATTTTTCTCTCTCCCCATCTTCCCACCCACACTTTCTGTACCCACCTTCCTGCTTTAGGAATGCATTTCCTCCTGTGGCAGCTCATCGATTTCATGTTATTGATATAATTAATGGTTAACCATGATACTAGTAGGCTTGGATGTATGCACAAGGCTCCAGTTGGAGTGTGGCTGCAGAAAAACTTTTTTGGTTCCTTTCACAATTCATTGCCTGACAGTGTGGGAACACTACATCTGGGCCAGTCAGTACCTCAATGACAGCATTTCCTGGAGGGAAGGAGAAGGATAAAGGTGCCGAGAATATTTCTGGGTCTCTTATTAAAATAGAAATCCTGGTAAGACACCTTGGAAGATTGCTAGATAGATGGGCTGAGGTTAACTCCTTACATCAATCCAGTACTACTGTCCCAGACTAGACTTGTCTTGGAAAACCATCTTTTAAAAGAGGAACTTGTAGGCATGCTTGAGTACTAAGTAAGGAGTAGTGTTTTGATTCCAGGAGCCAGATCATCCTAACCACATGGAGGTAGCTGAGGATGGGAAACTGGGCCTTGACTTACAAACTTAATGTGCTTAAAAACTCCCTACTATGTAGAAGTTGCTGAGCAGTGGTAGTGAGAGGAATAGACGGGGGATCTCATCTATAGGAAAATAAAGGGTGCATCTCAGAAGTAATATTGGAAGCTACTCCCAGGATTGTGTGTCCACTTCATGTTTCCAGGGAATAATGAGTATGCAGGAATGGGTGCTCATTTAGGAAATAAAAGAGAATAATGACATTGGATATTTAAAGGGCAAAATTATATGACCAGTGATTTGTTCCAATAATATTAATCAGGCAATTCTATGTAACATTAATGGGAGAGGAAAGTAATGAGCTGTTGAGATGCAGGAAATTCATGAGAGAAAGGCTTTGCAACTGTTTAAACAAGTGCTAATTAGAGCTAAGTAATAGCAGAGAATGAAAAATAGAAAACCAACCGATGTAAGAAGTTTTATTCAGGTAGATTCAGTACTATCAGATATTCAGTAAAGAAAGGAGAAAAGAGAGGGAGATGTTTTAAGCAATAATGTTAATCAGAAACAGCAGGTTTAGGAATAAAGGTAATGAGTTCTGTTTGGGAAATGTTGGTTGAGATGCCATCCTAACACTAAGATGTATGGACAGATTGTCACAGAAGAAAATTAGAGTGACGTGGTGACCTCCAAGAGGAGAAAACAGCCCAAGCCTGAGGTAAGTGGGGTAATCTGGGAAGGAGAGGCCATCTCTGAAGAAAAAATATGTGGAGAAATGAAGAGATCCTGGAGAAAACGCTCAAGCCCTCTCAAATATAGCATTTTTTCTGAAACAAAAATTTAAATAAATAGACAAAAATTAGAGTGCAGGGGATCAGTTCCCTAGGAAAGCATTAAGATGAGGACAAGGCAAGATGACAAGGGAAAACTGATTCTGACATGTCTGGCTCTACTTCAAAGTGAGATTGTGGGAAGCTAAGGTTGTGTGTATGGAAAAGCAAGCAGGCTGCATAGAAGTCTCATTTGGGTTGAAGAGCTTGGGTTGAGTGAGAATCTAGTCTTGGACTCACTCTACCCAGGCTTTGGGTCAAAAAGAGCTTACTCTCATTCTCTGAAAGTGGAGAATAGATCTGTTTCTCCTGCCCCTCATGAAGCTTGGGGATTAATCCAGTACTGTCTTGACCACTGATCAGCAGCAGCCTTTTCTCTCACCATGTCCTTTTGGGGCTCATCTGCTAAGCCAATCCTTTGCCCAGATACAAGCTTTCATAGTTCTCTGTGGGAAGTGGAGCCCACCTGGAACCCAGCTCTTCCTGTCATCTCTAACCAGCACCTCTCTGCATAACTGCCCAAATCTCACCCAATGCTGAGAGCAATAAATGTCCCAAAGTTTCTCAATCCTACCCATCTTTTCCTAACAGAGCCATGGACAGGGATATAGAGACTAGACATGAATCTAGAGGGCAAGGTTCTCCCAGACCCTGCTTCCTGCAGTCAATATTCATCTTGTCCAACCCCCTTGGAGCAACTTCATTTCAGCTGATTCTTTTTTCCCTGACTGAATTCCAGCATGGCTTAGTCAGCATGGCTTTGATTATGAAAGATCTGACATGCCTATGAATAGAACAACTAGATCTGAGAGTAAAGAAATGTATCTGTGCTCAGAAAGGAAGTTATCCACACTTCACAAAGGACCTAGTCCCCCGAAAGGAAGTGCTCAACCTAAATCCAGCAAGTAGAGTTCCCTAAGAAGATATGTTCAGAATATTGGCTACATGGGGTCCTATGCTGGAAGAAGAGTCAAAAGTAGTGCCTGGAAAAGAGTGCTTCATTCCTTGAATTCCTTAAGCTAAGGAATATGACATTTTGTGACATGATATTATGTTGCATATGACTAATTTGTGCCCTGGGATTCTATCAGTGGTGATAATTCGCAGGATGACATACCTGCAGACAGGAATATTCTGGGCAACAGAAAGTGGGGATAAGACCTCTAAGCTATCCCAACAGCAAGGCCTTTTGAAGAAAAATAAACCAGCCATCCATCAGCTGCTCAGAAGATGCTAAACCAATATTGCCAGAAGCAAATAATGATGAGGATATAGTGCGGGAGCCAAGGAGGGCCATTGAAACACATGAATCCAAAGGCCAATACCAGTGGATAAATACAAGGGCTACACCTCTAAAACACTACCTAGAACATAGTCACAGAAGCAATACTCTGTGTCAGCTGAATCGCCAGTGAGTTTTTTGCTAAAAAGGCTATTTTGCACTCTATATGGTCTTGGAGTATATTCTTTTGAGCCAAACTTCCCTTTCCCTCCACTATGGTGCTAGGCTGGGCATTTTGATTCCTTTCTCATGGATGGCAGTATGTAGTTGCTAAAGACTCATGTTCTGGGATTAGACTGCAAGGTACAAGTGCTCAGCTTTACCATTATTGTTAGCTATGGTATCCTGCTTAAATTGCTTAAGTTCTCTACAGCCTAATCTTCCTCCTCATCTGTAGACAGGGAATAATTATACCTACTCATAGTATAATAGTGACTAAATAAGATAATACATATGGAGAAGTGCCTGGAATATGGTTTATCCTCCACGAATGTAACTTAGTTTATTATTCTAAGCTGTGAACAAACAAGAAAGTTTTTATATCTGATTTAAACTGGCTCCTTAGTGGTCAACTCAATTCAGTTTCATAATTATTTATTGATTATTGCTTATTTATATCAGTTCACTAAAGACATATTAAGTGTCACCTCATAGTGTGCTGTTTTTTAATTCTGTTTTCCAGAATTTTTCAAGTTTCAATCAATGTATTGTTCTGCCTAACCTAACATGGCAAGATATAGTAGGAGGGTATATGTTTTGTATGAGATAACGCCTTCATTTGAATACTTTCCAAAAATATTTCAGTAGTTTAACTTTTTAAAAAATTTATAGTCTTTTCAGTTTAACCCACAGCAGTTTCTTCCTGTGAATCTCCACAGCCCATTTCTCAGACAGCTGTGTTTGCAGTGGTTCTCAAACAAAATGTGAACAGTTTTCTCCTGGAGATTGTGTTCAAATGCAGATTCATTACATCTGCATTGGGGTCTCAGATCCTGTGCTCCTAACAAACTCTCAAGTGTCCCCACCACACAGTGAGTAACAAGCATTAGTTTAGTTAGTTTATGTTTCAGTAAAGTTGGTTAAATTTTCTCTGAACTCATCCTTCCCTCCTAGTGATCCCTTCCTTCCAGCTCTCCCTCTCTCACCCACCTTCTTTTCACAACTTCCTCTACCTCATCCCTGTTCCATAATGTTGGTCAAATTTCCTATTCTCCATCCCCTTATTTTTGTCACTTTCTTAAGCTTGGTAGCTAGTTGTCAGAAGACTTGGGTGTGCCCCAATGCCACAGGCAATCTCTGCTTTTAAATGGGAAGCTTTACCCAGAGCCTGCAGTTCTACCCTAAAGAGCTTTTGTTGTGAATCAAAAGGTAGTCTAACTGATCAGCTGGCCCTCCCAGAACAAGTTCAAACAGCACATTTCCCTGAAGTGTCTAGCTAGATCTCTGGGCTTGTCAATTAGGAAGGCCCCTCCCTTCACCTCTCTCTTATATAGGTCTTGCTTCCCAGAGGTGTGTTCATTGTCAGTGATTCCCCAGAAAGATCACAGATCCATGAACTCCCAGAGGGGAGTCATGCCTTCTGGGGCATCATCCCTAGGAAAAAAAAAAATGATTTTCTTCCACTGAAAAGAAGATAGGCTTTTAATAGGATAATTTTGATTCATTTTTCTGTTACCTGGTACAAGTATTCCCTACTTTAGCTTTAAAGGAGATTGAAAATGTCAATGTCAAATAGGAGTTTACATGCCTCATGGGAAGAGTTACTGTCCAGAAAGTGAAACATCTCAAAATCCATAATTTTGGCTCTTTTTCCAAATAATTTTGATGGAACTTGTTACTTCTGTTCTTTCCTTTCCCAAATGAAAGTAATCACAATATGTGTCTGACCAGGATTAAAAACTTGTTACTTTGGCAATCTATTAATGCGTATCTATGACTTAATTATATGAAGTTTTTCGTGTTCCTACTTCCCTATTTCCATTTATTTTATGAAATAATGATAGAAATATAAAATTCTATTAGTGATTTTTTATTGTTTTGAAGTTATACAGAGTTTATTCTAATGAGAACCTTCTTAGAAGTCCAATTCAACACACACATGGAAGCAGAGATTTCTACCTGCAATGGGAGTGGAAGACATAGAACCTAATCGAATTGTCCACACCTCAACTCAGAATATAATTCAGATGCACTTCCCAATTTCATGTTTGAAAACAACTACAGTAAAATATTTAAGTAATGGCACAAATAAAAACTGTTGTACTAACAGAACACAATAGTCTCCAACTGAATTCTTGGTTGATAGGAAGCTCTGCCACGTAACGACTCGAAATGTGTATGTATTGTTGCATGAAGGTTCAAGTAAGATTTATTAAAACTAGTTTAAGAATGTCAGTTTATAATGCATGAAAATAAAGGATGAAAATTAAATGCATGGAAATTCAGGAGTGTTTTTATGAAATGGAACATTAAACTCTTCATTGCTTTCGTGTAACTTTACTCTCTATCAGGGCACCTGGTGTAGAGTAGGTACTCAATATGTGCTAAACTGAGTGGCATAAGATTGTTTTTATGGCCTTTTTTATAGAGTTGATGTATTGTTTATTCTTTAAGAATTATCTTAGTAAATTATGAGATGTAATATTGTCACTTTATTTGAGGTGAGACTAGAAAACAAACAAATGGAGGCTCATTTTCTCTAGTCTTTTGTAGTTCCCAGGAAGTGCCCCCTCCCCATCCCTGCAGTGGCACCTTGCATTATGTTCCACCCTGTAGTCCCACTGTGCTTCAAGGGGAGCCTAAAAGCCTTGAAGTAACAGCAGAGGGGAATACAAAGTTATGGCGCTTCATTTTTGGTAGAACTGTGTATGATTTAGAGTAGAGCTTTCTTATTAGCCTTAGATGGGCTCAAATACATCTTTGAGGTATGTAAATGAAACTCCTTGGAAGAAAGTACCATCCAGAACAGAAGTTTTTGGGAGCCGCATAGCATATATAAATGATAGGCAGTGCACGGCCATATACACCTAACCATGTGCAATTGTACCTTACTGTCCGGGTACCTGACAATCCAGAAAAATGCTACAATTGCCAAAGCCATCGTTTAGTCAATGGACTGTTAAATGTGACAAGACAGATAAAGAGTTCATGTAGTTTAAGATAGAGACTTATTTTGAAGAAAAGTTTGATTAGAAAAAAAATTAAGATATGGTAACAAACAGAATTTGAAAAACAAGAGTTTGTGGTGGACATGACCAGAAACAGGAAGCCTGTGCCAGGGGGCCTAGCACTGCTGCAGGGTTGGACCTTTAATTGAACGAACCAGACTTTCCCATTGAAACCCCTGTGGGCTTAAGGGCCAAGCTGGGGTTCTTGGCAGAAGGACCTTTGGTTATTGCACCACTCTTTTGCACCAGGCCTATTTGTGTTGAATTTCAAATGCCTCCAGGAGACAGAGAAAGTTTGGGATGGTAGCTTCAGTGCCCAGCATATTGGATTGATTTCCACAGCCTAGAAAGTGTCTCTGGCTAGAATCAGCCCATGCTGATAGCACCAGCATCCGAGGGCCAACAGCCCACACATTGTCTAAAATATGGAATATTTTTAAACAAATGAGGATTTTTAAAGGAAGGAGATGCAGTTTATGAGGAAAATTTTAAATGAGAAGTTTGAGCACCACTGGGCTAAGAATAGAGATTCCCAGCAGGCCACTACAGACCATAGTGGTTTAGTTATAATGAACTATCAAGGAAAAAAAAAAAAAACTTTTCAATGTGCCTGAATTACCATTGTTGCTATGCTTTCATCCTTTTGCTTGTAATAATATAAATCCACAATCACTTATCAAAAATTTTGGAACCAAATATGCTATGAAATTTAGAATTTTTCTGATTTTAGAAAGGTAAAATTCTTACATATTCCATAAATTTCATAATATCTCTAGTTGGGACTTGGTTACAAGAAAAATCACATTCAATGTTGTTTCTGCAATGAAATAAGTAAATATTTTCACTAATACAAATAAGGAAAAAATGTTGATTTGGGGGATTTTTAGATTTTCTAATTGTCTATAGGGAATTAATGATATGTATTTTAAAGGCCCCCTGAGTAGCCTTCTACGTAACTAAATATGTTCAGATATTGATGTCATCATAAATGGTTATATATGTTATTCATTAGATTAAAATGCATCTCTGAGAAAGTGTTCACTTATATTGTGTTTGAAAACAATAGACACATGCTTTAGAAAACTTTTTTTTAATTTATGGGTTAAAGTAGCTTACTAATGAAATATTAAATAGGTAATATTAAAAGAATATCTGGGGAAGAAATTTATTACCACCAATAATTGTACATCTCAGAATGTTATGACATTCCCAGGTGCAGGAAAAAATCACATTCAGCACAACACTTTTGATATGACAGATATGTGGAGAGGTGTTGTCCCACCATCCAAGAAATTCTTCAGCAGACACCAGCTGGCTGGCCTATAATTATTCAGTTCTGACACCATTTACCTGGAGGTAGTATCAGATCTCGCAGGGTAAGGGCTCAGGCCCACAAGACTTCCCCCACTTGGGATGCCAATAGCAAGTATAGGGCATTTCACCTGTGCTTCTGACCAACCAGCTGTAAGCTGGGCTTCACACAAATCCGTTCTCGGGTTACACTCTATTTGCATTTACTGATGTTTTTATAAAGGTATTACAAAGGATACAGATGAACACCAGATGGAAGAAATGCAAAGGGCAAGACATGTGGGAAGGGGCACAGAGCTTCTATGCCCTCTTCAGGTGTAGCACTGTCCAGGAACCTTCACGTGTTCAGCTACCAGGAGGTTCCCCAACACAATCTTTTTGGATTCTGAAGGCTTCAATACATAGGATGACTGATTAAATCTTTGGCCATTGGTCATCAACTCAACTTTTAGCCCTTTTCACCTCCTAGATGTTGAGGAGTGGGGCTGAGAGTCCTAACCCTCTAATCCTGCCTTGGTCTTTTGTGGTAACCAGCCCCCTCCTAGATGCTATCTAGGGAACCCCAGCCACTAATCTTATTAGTACATAAAGGACACTCTTGTCACTGCAGAGATTCCAAGGGTTTTAGGAGCTATGTGCCCAGAACCAGGAGCAAAGAACAAATTTCTATTTCTTACCATATCTCAATATCTTAGGTATCTAATGTTTTTATAGCACTATTGTTAGCAAAGCATTTTCAGATATTTGATTCTCATCAGAATTTGATGGGGTAAATAGGATAGTGTTACTATTAGTCTCAATTCGCAAATGAGAAAATTGAGGTTGGGAAAACCCCCACACGTTGTCAAAGGCTACTCTGGGCTTTCGATGGCAAATAGAGTGTTCATTTCATTATACTTTATTGTCAATTCAACTGCATCAAACTTTTGTTATACTTTAAATTATTGAAGATACTTCACATTATGGTAACATTTCACATTCTAAGAAGTCGTTCATGCCTTCTACATGGATTAAAAAACCCTCATTCATTCACATATTAAAAATAAAATGTACTGAGTGTATCTTCTAGGCATTCTTCTAAATACTGTAGGAAGAGTCACATGTGCAGCTCAGCTGAAACAGAGAATCCTAACAGGTGGCCCTCAGAAATTGCCTTTTGAAAAGTGGAGGAACTCCATCCCCAACTCTCTGAAAAGACTATTTACATTTTCTAAAACATTTATTAGGCACCTTTCTGAGTGGGAATATTAAAACGACCTGTGCCCAAGAAACCATTTCAGTATTCGAAGAGAGTTCATGGTCATCTTTTCCATGCCCCTCATTTTCAGATGAGGCCAGTTTTGAGTGATAAGGAACAGCTCAGGAGAGGCAGACGGTTTATGAGATCCAAGTCTCCTGAATTGGGGTTCTGTGTCCTTTGCAGTCCTTTCTGCAAAGTTCATAGTATTTTAAAGATAGCCTTATCTTCCCTCACTGGAGGAGCCTAATCCTTTACAAATGAGCAAAAATGGCATGCAGAAGAGAGGATGCAAAATTACACAGTGAAGTCTAGGTCTGATCAGGAAAGAACACAGCTCCTTAAAGCCCCTTCTAGTGACACTGGCCGTTTCACCGTACATGCATGACAGGAAGAACCGAGAGTGGAAGGAGCACCTATGCCTGTGGTGTGCTTCTTGTCTTTATGAAAGCAGTCTCTGAAATCCTCCATGAACTTGAGTGATAAAGTCAGCTGATTAAGATTTAATTAGGTGCTTTGCTTTCCTTGTTCATGATCTATCTCCAATAGAATCCTGGCCAGTTAAGATTCTCCCTGCTTACTTTTAATTGAAAGCTATGAATGAGCCACATCTGTAGCCCTTCCCCTAGTATTGAGTTTATTGGCTCTAAAAGCCTTCGTGGAATGAGTCATGTGCTTGAATTGATCCTTGGGGGAAGCCTAATAGGCAGGCTCCCAAGTTACCTGAGTGGCAGGTGACCTTCCACTACACAAAGCACCTGAAAATTAATGGATCACTGATTTCAAGACATGCTGAGAATCACAGGATACTTTTAAATAATTAGTTAATTATTCAATAGACATTTGATCATCAAGCACCAGGGAGTTCAGGGGACTTATGTTTACATGGACGGCATGGTACGGTCATTAGAAGCCGGTGCCCTGGAATAAGGCCCTAGCCAACACCTCCTCTTCCTTAATATCTAAGGATCATAGAGGTAATACAATGCTTATACTACAGCACACTCGTTAATATAACTGCAATGAAATAAGTCTATATTCCCACTCACTGGGATGTGTCTGAATATACAGACCGCATTCATGTGTATATATAAATGCTAAACTCATATGCAGCATGAGTTGTTGAGATCAGCATGACTGCATCAAATGCAACATGATTATACTCATGATTATACTGGGTATACTGTATGTGCGCTCATTTATTAACAAGTCAGCATAATTTTCATCTAAGTGTCAGCCTGCACAATGAGAATCTTGCAAGAAAAAAAAAAGATTTCAGGAATTCTTACCTGGAAAGAAGATGTGCCAAATGAATGGGGAAGGAGAAACAAGAATGAAGAAAGAAGCTGCCAATTTATGCGGAACCTCACAGGGCCTTTATTTTAAGCCTGACCAAAGGTTCATGTCGGCCCTCCTGATCTTTCGACTGTTTGCCCATCCCTGTTATTTTTCACAAGTTTCTTTGCATACTTTCAACAGCACAAGGAAAAGCGTCTTTGTGCCTCCAGAGTCCAGCGTTATTCTTATCCTGCCAATCTTTCTGCACTAAGTTCCTCCTCTACTTCATCACTTTCTTGGTACTCTAAATTGCTAATCAGAAATTTTTTCCAAATTTTCTCTCATGATTAGAGAAGGCTGCTTTTTGTGGATTCCACCAAGCACCCCTATGTTCAGCAGGAGGGTCAGGGCTATGATAAAAGGAGTTTTTATTTATTTACAAACCCCTAAAATTGGAGCTTTGTTTTTCAGAATACTAAACAGTTTTTTAGTGCAATCGAGGTTTTAAAAAAATTAAGATATGTAGGACCTGTTAGAAGTTTGTAATCCAGGGATTCTTTAACCTGATCCATGGACTTGAGTAGTTAATATAGAATAGGGATTTTGTAAGGAATAAATGGATTTACATATGTAAACCGATTAAAGCTCATTTGGCACATGGTAAGTAAGCACTCAAAGCTAGTTCTTATTTACTGAGGCCTTGGAATCTGTCCAGTATGAAAGATCCTTCAAATTTAGCTCTTCTAGCCATATAATTTTATAGTATATGTCATACATATTATTTAGAAAGTCTCATCACCCGTTTCAAAATTATCCCTAAACTCTAAGGATTGGTACCCAATGCAAGGCTCCATAGCATTAAAAGTTATATTACAGAATAATATGTAATGATATGGGAAAGATATCTATCATATATTGCCAAATAAAATATGATGTGTTAAAGCAGTATGAAAAGAACAAAAAAATTCTTACATTATATATATGTTGATAAAGTGTTTGGAATAATATACACCAGAATATTAAAAGTGTTATTTCTGATTAGTGGAATTTGGGGTGATTTTTAAATTTTCTTTCTTCTTAAGTTTCAACAATAAACATGCACTTCTATGAAAAATATTTGAAGTTCTTTTTTTTCTTTTTTTCTCCCACTTCTCACCTCTAATTGAGGTTATTTTAAAGAAAATAATTCAAGCTCAACTCCTTCAAGAAGATATTTGAGACCTGATTCTATTGACTCCAACTATAAGCACATTGCTAGAGTGATCTTAATGTTTTCGTTATCCTAAGACTGAGCACAATGTATTTCACAATTTATTTGGATCTACAGTCAACTGTTTTTTGACAAAGAGGCCAAGAACATTAACTGGGAAAGGATAGTTTCTTCAATAAATGGTGCTGGGAACTTAGCTTTCTGCTCTTTTCATAGAATGAATGCTACTTGACTTTGGAAGACACCATAAAAGTCATTTAGCCCTACCTCTCAGTATTGCATAGATTTCTCTACTGATACTCATTCTTTTCCACCACAGATTCAGATGTATTTTTGGCTTAAGTGATTCATTGACTGAAAATCCAGAAATTCAGGGACAGTGAAGTCCACCGTTAGACAGTTCTCAGGAATTTCTTATTTGTTCTAAACCAAAATCAACCCATAAAGGACTGGAATAACAGATGCATTTTGTTTTCTCTAGAGTGACAGAGTAATTATGCTTTTTTATAGCTAAGACTTTAAACACTAAACTAGAGCTAATATTTTCCCCAATCATCTGTCCCCTAGGCTAAGCCTCTCCCACTCTTCCAACAGCTATTTCTCTCCATTTACACTGCCACCACTGTGGTTTAGACTCCCTTCATCTCCCTCACCTGACCCCCTGAAAAAGCTGCTTCCCTAGTTGATCCCTCTGCTTCCCCCACTGCATTTCTTCAGTCCTCTCTGCACACAGAAACATGTTATGTTAATCAGATCATGAGACTTTCCACTTCTTAGACAATCCATAATTCCCCATTGCCTTCACACAAAAATCTAAACTTCTCCAATGTCCTGTGGAAGATTTGGCCCTGCCTTCCCTCCTCCATCCCATTCTCATCACAGCTCCTCAAGGGCCAAACACCTTCCCATACCACTGTCTTGCTGGGTACCCCCATTGTCTCAGTGTCGTCTTCTTATCCTTCAAGTGTCAGCTAAATGACACTTCCTCAATAAGGCCTTCCACCTGGTCTACAGTAGCCCTTTCACTTACAAAGTGAGCCTCATGTTTATTAGCTTCATTTCCTTGTCACCATTGGTCATTTTCTGCATATATAGAGAAATACATGGGAGACAGTGTTGCAGAAGGCTGAATTAAACCTTCTTGGTGCATGACATGCCACCAACATTGTTCCAGGGAAGGCCTCCTGTTGTTTTATTTTGTTATTTTTCATTACCTTTGTCCATGACATTCTTCTTGTAACACAACTTTTAAATTTTGATGTAATGTAAAACAATAGCTAATTTTCTCTTTATGTTTTTAAATTATGGGATTTTGCTTAAATCCTTTCCCACCTTTAAATTACATGTATATTTTCTACACTATTTTTGTATTAACTTCATAGATGCACATTTTACATTAAGATATTTTATCTTTATGGAATCTATCATTGTCTATGGTATAAGGTAGCCATCTGAATTTATTTTTCTTCATATTCTAAGACCCCCTTTTTTTTACATTTACTAAGCAGTTTATTTTTCCCTATTAATTTATAGGACAATTTTATTGTTTAATAATAAATTGGCTCTGAGCTCCGTGTGTCTTTGCACTGGTCTATTTGTTCATGATTACATGAGAATGTCACTGTTTCAACTCTATATATTCTTGGGCAATACGGTATGTTCATTTATAATTTCACTAAGTACTATTGTAATGGCAGCTCCAAGCTAATATCCAACCAGCAATGTTTACAGGAACCAGTAAGCCAAAAATCCTTTATTGTTTTCGTTTGTTTGTTTTTAAATTACAGCTGTTTATGGACTACCACTTTCCCATGCAAATTTTAAAATATGATTTATCAAGTTTCTAAAAATATCCAGTTGAAATTTTGATTAACATTTTAATGAATTTAAAGATGATTTGGGGAGAGAATTACCCTCTGTACACTATAAAGTCTAAAAGAAGGGAATGTCACTCCATGACAGATTTTTTTTTCTTTTAATAGGTGTCAAAAATTTTCTTCAATGAAATCTTATATATTCATTGTAAATATATAAATAACTTATAGTTTGCTAATGATTGTGAATACTATTTTATTTTTATCTTAATATTGCTCTTTGTAAAAAAAAAAAAGCTGTTAATTTTGAAATTTTATACCTGGAAATTCATTAAGTTCTCTTAAAATTTCTAACAGTTGCTATGTTGATTCTGTTGGCTCTTCTAGGTAGATTACCATTGTGACTGCAAACAAAGACACAGTTCTTTCCTACCAAATCTTACACTTTTTATGTTTTTTTCCATATACTTTTTATCAGAAATTTCATACTGTGTTAAAAAGTAGTAGTAATAATGTGTATCCCTGCCTTAATTTTAAAAGAAAAAACAGCTGTTACTTTGACAGTAAGTATAAATTCTGTTATAGGTTCTAGTATATAGCTTTTATCAAGTTCAGGAATTGTTCTTTCATTATTAGCTTAAAAACTATTTTAAATTATACAATTTTGCACTTAAATGCATTTTCTTCCTTTAATGATGAAACCCTATGTTGTTTTAAATTATATTTTATATAACAATGATACCCTTTTTGATGGGGAACCATCCTTGCATTCCTGGCAAAAAGTCTGCTTTCATGATATAATTTTTTAAAATATAACTTTCAATTTTCGTATCTGTGTATAAGTAAAATGTGCCTATGATTATCTTCTTATATTGCCTTTCTACATATTGGCATCAAGATTGCCCTATCTTCATAAAATGAGTTGGGCATATGTCACTTTCTTTTACATTCTGAACAACTGTAAAGCCATGTGAGCTGGGTTGGGGGGTTTTTCCTTTCTTTTTTGCGAGAACGGGAGAAGATGAACTTTGATTATCTTTTCAATTTTGTATTGCTTATTGGTTTATTTAAGGGTTTTTTCCCCATCACACATTTTGTACTTTTTTTGTATTTTTGTAGCAATTTATCCATTGCATCTAGTGCTTTTATATATTACTGCCTTCTAGTAACTATGAAGATAGAACAGTAGCAATAGGGAAACAACCTAGTTCTTGGTTACTATTACTGGACCATTGAATTAATAAAACTTATAGTGTCCTACTTCTATATTTCTTTTATGAGAGATAACAAATTATCTTATTTTTAAGCCACTAAAATTTACTTACGTATGTGGATCCTCAGACTCTTTTTTAACTTTTAAAATTTATTGTTTCTATAGTTACTAGATAACCCAGAAATTAACTCAGGTGTCTATGGTCAACTGTTTTTTGGCAAAGATACTAAGAACATTCACTGGGAAAAGGACAGTTTATTCAATAAATCATACTGGGAATACTGGATATGCATATACAGAAGAATAAAACTTGACCCTTATCTCTAACTCTATTCAGAAATCAACTCAAAATTGATTAAAGCCTAAATATAAGACCTGAAACTTTAAAACTACCAAGAGAAAATATAGGGAAAATCCTTCAGGACATTGGTCTGAGAAAAGATTTTATCCATAAGACCTCAGAAGCATAGGCAATAAAAGCAAAAATAAACAAATGGGATTATATCAAAGTTAAAAGCTTTTGCACAACAAGGGAAACAATCAACAGGATAAAGAGACAACTTACAGAATGAGAGAAAATATTTGCAAACTTCATCCAACAGGGGATTAATATCCACAATATAAAAGAAACTCAAGCATCTCAACAGCAAACGAACAATCTGATTAAAAAATGGGCAAATGATCTGAACAGATATTTCTCCAAAGAAGACATACAAGTGGCTGACAAATATTTTTAAAATTTTAATATTACTAATCATCAGGGAAATGCAAATAAAAACTATAATGAAATATCATCTCACTCCAGTTAGGATGGCTATTATCAAAAAAGACAAAAAATAGCAAATGCTGGTAAGGATACGGAAAAAAGAGGACTCATGCACTCTCCGTGGGAATGTAAACTAGAATGGTCAACAACAACTACAGTGAACTAATAAACATACAGTAAACTAGTATGGAGAACGGTATGGATGTCTCTCAGAAAACTACAAATAGAACTACCATGTGATCCAGCAATCCTACTACTGGGCATTTATACAAAGGAAAGGCAATCAGGATATCAAAGAGACATCTCCATCCCTGTGTTTACTGTATGTTTATTGCAGTGCTATTCACAGTAGCCAAGATATGGAATTAACCCAAATGGCCAAAACATAGGAATGGATTTAAAACTGTGGTGTATATACACAATGGAATACTATTCAGCCATGAAAAAGAATGAAATCCTGCCATTCACAGCAACAAGAATGAAACTAGAGGATATTATGTTACATGAAATAAGCCAGGAACAGAAAATTAACTGCCACATGTTCTTACTCATATGTGGAAGCTTTAAAATAGTTGATCTCATAGAAGTAATAAGTAAAAATAGAAGGTACCCGAGGCTAGGAAGGGTATAAAGGAAGAAAGAATAGGGAGAGATTTGGACATAAAGGACCCAAAATTATCACTAGATAAGAGAAATAAGTCCTACTGTTTCGAAGAAAAAAAACAAAGAAGGAAGGAGGATCTAACATCAGAAGCAATTTCAAACAAAGGAAACTTCCCCTGAAAGGAACAGCCAAGTGAGGGCCATGAAAACTGAAAATTTTGAGTATAATTTTTATACACTCTTAAATAAAGTGGGAATTACATCCATTGAGAAGTTATTATTGTCACTTCATAACCCATAAAAGGGCTTTTGCTAGTGGGTAAACACATTATGTAGGACTTCAAACCCATATAATTCTCCTGTTGCAAAACACTTTCTGTCATGACAATTATAAAAAGAAATGATATTGAAAGGCCTCTAATCATTCCTTCTTCAATCAACATATATTTATTGAGCAGTAAAAAAGATCACAGTCCCTGCCCTTGGGAGCTTATAGACCGGTGAGGGAATAAGGTATTAAATAAAGAATTATACAAATAATCATTGAATTGAAAGTTAGTAAGTGTTATGAGAGTATATAACAGGATAATTTTATGTAGCCTGGGGGCAAAAAGGAGAGTGGATAAAGTTATCTGGGAGAAAGAATTAGTTAAGCTGAAATAGGTTTAGGCAGAATTTTATGATTCTTAAGCTACTAAGTAGATTTTTTCATATACAGAATAAGCACCTAAGCTTGGGCACAATACAGGCAAATAAGGAAAATATTTTGCTGTTCTCTGAGATAAATTCACAAAATGAGGATCTCTTGAGGACCTGGCTATGATAATAGCATGCTCCTCTCCCAAAGTGCCACAGTGCTGGAGATACCCAGGGAAGAGAAAACAAATGTTGTTGATACACACTCATTTAACTTGCCTAGTCATCTAAAATTAACTTTGACTCTAGACTTTTAGCATCTGAGATCATGAACAGGGGAAAATGAAAAACTGAATGTTATTTATCACATCCTGGAATTAATTGAGTTTGCCTCCAAGAAGGAATGCTGTAGTCTAACCTAACCAGCATTTCATAAATTGCCTTTAGCTTAAGCAAAACACACATATGTAGATGATATCTAACCAATCAAAAAACAGCCTTTTCGGAAAGTGGGGTGGCTAATGAGCAGTATCCAGCTTTAATTCCAGTATTTATTTGGTTGATATATCATTGTCTCTGTTTTTCATTGTGTGTGTGCACATAAATAAGAGCTCAGTTGTATTTTAGGAGACGATGAGGAAATTTTGTGGCTATAGCACAGGTACATAAAATACAATCCCACTTTATTTGGGTCTTAAAGAGATAAACCAGCTATTTAAATATTTTATAAATGAATGGCAGTCAAAACCATGCTAAACTAACATACATATAGAATTCTCCAAACCCAAAACAAACACCTTGACTATAGGAGGAGTAGAGAGAGGAGTCTAAGTGGACCAACTCTGTAGCCAGAGATCCTGACACTGTCATTTACTAGCTATGTGACCGTGGTCAAGTTTCTTAATCTCTCTGAGCCTCACTTTATTTATTTATAAAATGTGTCTACCCTCTAAAAAAATAGATGAGTTATCACTTGTAAAGCACTTAGAAGAGTCTATGGGATACCAAACTACTCAAAAAATTTGAGATTTATTATTATTTTTAAGGTAGTAGTGTTTTCCCTTCTACTCCACTGTAATGACTTCATAAACTTTTGTTTTAAGGGCTAGAAAAGTATATGGGATAGCAAGCCTAGAACTTTCACAGTGGTGACCACTGGGAAAAATTGTCAACACGCATATTTCTTCTGACTTATTATAGCCTCCTTTGGTAATCTTGAGCACTTGCGTGGCTTTTGTTACCAAATATATTTTGATAACTCTCAATCTACAAGTTTTTTTTTTTTTTTTTCTCCATGAACTTCTTGTGTATCTAACTGCTTACTAGATGGCTTCCAGCACCTCAAACTCCACCGATCCAAAGCAGAATTCATTATCACACTTGTAGGCCTTCTCTTTTTCTTCCCTATGTTCAGTCTCACATGTGAGGTAAGGATCAGGGTTGATTCAGTTGACTAACTGGCCAGGCTGATAGTTATCTCCTTGTAAACCTGTTACGAATTTAAAAGGATGACTTTACAAAATAGAGAAGAGCCATTCTTCAGTCAAAAATAAATGAAAAGCTATGTTTCCCTTCTAAAATATAGAACAAGCCAGTTCAAGGATTCCTTACTTTAAATCATTTCACCAGCCACCTAGCCATTGAAGCCAGGAATCTGAGAGTGATCCCAGATTTCTTCTCTTCTTCCATTATCTCATTACTTTCAGCCTTGTTTTTATAATAAATAATCTTTTTTGTTGTTGTTTTTGTTTGTTTTGCTTTTTTCAGATATGAGGTCTTGCAATGTTTCCGAGGCTGGAGTGCAGTAGCTATTCACAGGTGTGATCATAACACACTACAGCCTCAAACTCCTGGGCTCAAGCTTTCCTCCCGACTCAGCCTGGCAAGTAGTTGAGACTACAGATGCACTTCATTGCCCCCTGCTACGTTTTTGTGTTTTTGTAAAACTTCAAATCCATGTTGAGTTTCCCTTCTTAGCTTCAGGTGTTCTTTACATCCCACCTGGAATAGCTCAATTGCTTCTAAGCCTATCTTCTGACCTTCGGCTTGGCTAAAATCCCTCCCCAACACTGTGGTCTGGTGACCTATCTGGAATGCAAATCTGATCAAGTTTGTACCCTGATTTCCCATCGCTCCCCATGGCCTACAGTGTGACCTTGCCCTCACCACCCAGCTTCCTTAGATCTTCTTTTGACTTCACAGATTGATACTGAATGATTTTCTGTATTTTCTCTTTCAGGTCATATTGTTTGGTGATTTTGTAATTTTGCTTATGCCTATAACAATCTTGTCTCCATAACTCCTATTCATCCTTCAAAAAAGTTTCAGGTAGCATTTCTCCAGGAAGCCCTCCCTGACTCATTCAGGCTGAGATAGGTGATAGCTTCCCGGGAGCTATCCTAGGGATTCCTGCTGCACACCTCAGCCAGTTATTTACTGCACTGCATTGAGAAAACATACTACCTCCTGCTAACTAGGTGGTAAATGTCTCGAAGGCAGAGCTTTTCTGTCTTACACTATAGTTGAATCACCTGCAATAAATATTTAGTGAACTAGGATGTGGCTCAACACTAGCTGCATATAGGAAATATCTAGGGATCTTTTAAAAATGTTAATACCAACAACTCACTCTAGTCCATTGAAATGGGAGGCTCTGAAGGGGAGTCTAGGAGCTTAGACATTTAAAACTTTTCAAGTGGTGATAAGGTATAGCTGAGGCTGGGAGCTCATTGGTTAGATGATCACTGGGCAAGGATCTGGTGGATAATATGCCAGAGACATATGAAGGTGTTGATGCTTAATGCACCTTTCATTCATGAATTTCTCTTCCATGAGATGATTGCTGGTAATATTCCCCATCCCCCCATACACATATCATAAAGGTTGTTTTGTTTTGTAAGTAGGCAACTTAGTTCATCAGCCAGACATCAAACTGCGAGGCATCCCATAACCTTAAGTGTTCTTGAAAGAGCATCCACCACCAATACACACACATTTGTTTAAAATACAATACTGTAAGAAAATAGTAACAAGAGGAGGGAAAGAAGGAGTGGGTTTTAGATACCTCATACATTCATGTCTTGATATTAGGGAAAGAAGTCTCAAATGTAAATACTTCCTAGTTCTCTTAAAATGTCACTTTTGTAATATTCAAACCTATTTTTCTCTCATTGTCTATGACGGTCATAGTGATGGGCAGTGAGTTTGCTTTCTTTTATCATATCTAGGTCCACTGTAACAGAGAGGTAGCATCTTATCTTGATTCTAGATGCTTTTATAATTAACAGCACTTGGTTTAAGTTCTACATTGGATAAGTAAGACCAATTTGGGATTATTATTATAAACATTCATGTTTGTGGGAGAACTATGTGACTCTAGATTATAATTCTCCCATGAAGAGTGTCATCTAATAAAAAAATAAGTTTTAAAAATCAACATAAAGGCAGTAAAAAGAGGGAAAAAAGCCTTTTAAAATGATCAACCACCTGTTAGGAGAAAAATATACTGGAGTCTTGCAATATCAAAACTAATATTCAAACTCTCAATCTGTTTGGTTAAAAAAGTTTAATGAGCTGTAAAATAAATACACTTCCATTAAATATTAAATAAATTATTTACAACTTGAAAAAATATTTTTTACCTTCGTGCACCTTTATATACAGAAATAGCATAAAAAGTGACAATTGAAAGTTTAAAACCATCATAACAAAAAGGGTCCATTGTCTTATGATCCACTGGAAAGAGGACCGACTCATCATTCATGGCTATGACTTGGCAGTGACTCCAATGCGACATCCTGTGAAAAAATAAAATAAAGCAAAATGTTACAGATAAGCTCAATTCCAGCAGAGCTTTAAGAAACTTTAAAGCATAATCAGGAATCAGAATTTCTGTCAGTTGTTTTCTAGTACATCGTATGAGAAATGCTAAGATTTTTCAGAAACCAACTCTTACTTCAGCTTGAGTTCCTCTTTCACACCTGCTTTGATTATACACCTACTTCAGTAGAAGTCTGCATATGCTCAAATCTGTTGCGTCAAATTCTGCTTAATAAAAATGCAACAGCAGTCATGAGAAATAGTTTTCCTAACCAAATCTATGCAGTGGACATAATTAAAATCAAAGATTAACTGTCTCAGAGTATTTATGATATACAGTTAATTTAGGAAAATTAGTACCAAGGGTATAATAATAGTAACTACCAGTCAATAGGCACCCACTATGTGCTGGCACAGCAAATTCTTTTTCCTAAAATAATTCTGGGATCTATGCTAAAAAATCTCAGTGGCACTAAAATAACCAAAAATCCATGCTTATTCACATTGGTGGTCTTAGCTTTACCACATTAAGCCAATACATTAAAAATTTTGATGCAATAAATACTGAGCATAGCATTTCTATGAATAATTACCCATTTTATGAATTATTGAGCTAATTCTACAATAGGCTAAGAACAAAATATCTGTACTTAACCAATGCTAAATATAGCATTGTTCAAGTATCAGAACCATCTGGAGTGTACATTAAAAATAGAATTCTGATTCAGTAGATTTAGGGCTGGGCTTAGGAATATGCATATTCAACAACCATCTCAAGTAATTCTTTTTTTTTTTTTTTTAAGATGGAGTTTCGCTCTTGTTGCCCAGGTTGGAGTGCAATGGCGCGATCTTGGCTTACTGTAACCTCCGCCTTCCGGTTCAAGCAATTCTCCTGTCTCAGCCTCTCAGGTAGCTGGGATCACAGGCATTCACCACCACACCCAGCTAATTTTTTGTATTTTTAGTACAGAAAAGGTTTCACCATGTTGGCCAGGCTGGTCTTGCACTCCTGACCTCAGGTGATCCACCCACCTCAGCCTCCCAAAGTTCTGGGATTACAGGCCTGAGCCACTGTGCCCAGCCCTCAAGTAACTCTTAAACCTACTGAAGTTAGACAATCACTAACTGAAATGACATCATCTTTCTTGAATGTCTAAGGAAATAAAGTTCCTTCTGACAAACTTTAAGTGTGTTCTTGATTTCCTTGCCTCCCTCTTCCTCTGGGAGTTTTCTTCCCTAGCTGCTCACTTTATCAATGAAATATTCCTCTTCACACCTTTTTACTTTATACCTACAACAT
Source organism: Hylobates moloch (assembly GCF_009828535.3). Classification (NCBI taxonomy): domain Eukaryota; kingdom Metazoa; phylum Chordata; class Mammalia; order Primates; family Hylobatidae; genus Hylobates; species Hylobates moloch. The sequence goes on from NW_026652277.1 coordinate 58,165,349, forward strand.
GCTCAGTTCTCTCTCTTTACTAGAAAATAAAATATATGTTTTCACCAACCTATTTATCAAATTTACATCCCCTTCCCTTTCTACTTCCTTTTGTAAAAAAAGAGCATTCAACCTATTGTCTGTCTCCATGCCCTCACATTATCAGTGCAAGCACCCTCAACTGTGGCTCTCCACCATGTGAGCTCAGCCTATCATCACAACTGTATCTCCCCTAACACTCATTTAGATTAAGCCATTTTTCACAAGTTTCTAAAATTATCTATTCCATTTCTCATTATAACCCTTTCTTTCCCTTCACGGTTTCTTGAACCAATCTCACTAGTCCTTCAACGTTCACTTCCAAGGCCACCCTGAACACATCTTTTCCTCCTCCCTAAATAAATTCCACTGGTTTCTTTCTGTTTTTCACTGGAAACTTCTCATACTCCATTGGTTCCTTTCTCATGACATTTATTTTACATCTGTAGTATTCTGATTTCTTACATTTTTTTTCCTATCTACTAAACAATAAGTTCTTTGAGAATAGGACCAGTGTCTCTCATATTTTTTTTTTTCTTTTTTTTGAGATGGAGTCTCGCTCTGTTGCCCAGGCTGGAGTGCAGTGGCGCAATCTCGGCTCACTGCAAGCTCCTCCTCCCGGGTTCACACCATTCTCCCACCTCAGCCTCTCCGAGTAGCTGGGACTACAGGCGCCCGCCACCACGCCCGGCTAATTTTTTGTATTTTTAGTAGAGACGGGGTTTCACCGTGGTCTCGATCTCCTGACCTTGTGATCCGCCCGCCTCGGCCTCCCAAAGTGCTGGGATTACAAGCGTGAGCCACTGTGCCCGGCCTCAGTGTCTCTCATATTTATATGCCTAATAGTACTGATTAAACACATAGTCTATTCTCAATATTGAATTTCATCTTATACTCAAAGAATAATACTTTAACATAGCCATTGTTCATAGTATATACATAATTAAGAACACATTCCATATTTTTCTTGAGATTATATAGTGTTAAATTTTTAAAATTATAGGATATGATCTAAAGATATATTTTAAAACTCAAACCTGTAATTTTATCTTCAGTTATGCTATAGCATGTACATTTCCATTCTCTTGTCGAAGTTTCTTTCGTTCCTCAGCTTCTCCTTCATATTTCCTGATGTATCGTCTTCTAAGCCTTCAGAGAACAAGGCACTCTAATGTTATCAAAGTTCTATTCATCTATATGTTTGACTGGGGTTTTTATGAGTACAGGGGGTTCCACTTCATGAATAGTGATAGACCAGCAATCACTATACTTGACACTAAACCTAAACCTGGCTATAAAATACTACCAATTTCTAAGGGGGTATTTATGTTGACTTTATATAAATCCATTTCCAGAGGGCTTATATTTAAATAAATGTGTCTTGATATACCATTTCTGAGAAGGTATGAAACACATCCATATGTCTTGTTTTTGCAGAACTTAGCACAGCTGCCATGCACAATTGGAGAAGATGATGGTATAGTTTTGCCATAGGAGGACTCTATATTTACACAAATTAAATGATTAAATATTTTTAAAACAGGCTTACAAAACAAGTTGAGTTTTATTTATTTCTAGGTATAAAATACATCCTTCTAGTTTAATTTACTGGGACTTTCCACTCTAAAAGCTCAATTATTTAAAAACTTCTTGTTGTTGTATAAAAAACCCCTGTTGTTAGGAGGTCTTTAACCCACCACAAAACATTATCATTAAAATCATAAAAAGTTTTCTTTTATTGCAATAGTTGAGGGAAAAACTCACCTCAATTATGAAAACAAACCCAGCAACTTTTGCTTAGGTTTAGTGTTTGTTTTATGTTTCAAACACAAGGAGAATATGGGAGACAAGGGGAAAAAAGCCACTGCTTAATTTTAAGAGTGCTAACATTAACAAAATCTATCCATTCTTTCCAAAAAAATTACTAAATATTTCAAGTCGAATAACTACAAGTTTAATTATGACAAAACATCTTCCTTAACTAGTGATTGTTTTGTTCTATCCTTTAAAATGATAATGGTTTGTCTGAGAGTGTCTCTCCTAAACACCTTTGCATATCTGGCTTGAGGTACTAAAACAAGGACAAATTCTAGGGTGTGCAAAACAAATTTAAGCTACATATCAAACTTGATATGCATGATGAAACAATTTTTATGTGTCATTTTATCATGATCTCATCTAAATTTAAAATAATTGTAAACAATGGCAGAAGATAACCCCTTGTTTCCTGAACGGTAGCCGTGGTAGATCATGTACACAAGTGGATAGCTGTTAAAGTTATTTACCAAGACCTAAAATTAGAAGAATGAGTCCCTTGCTTTTCCCAAGCTCAAGTAGCACATGAGTCATGACAGAGCCATTCATGTCCTCCCCCAACTTCCCTTATCCAGTGACTTCTGTTTGACAGACAATGCCATTTTGATGCACCCATCAGTGCCTACTACCTGGGACAGTCTAGTCCTAACATTCACTGGCCATGAAGTGAAGTGTGTGATCTATTATTATGAGCACAGGGAAGATACGCTGGAGTGAAACAGTAATAGAATTGCCCTTGTTTGCTATGCCATGTCTTATGATGGAAATTTATTTTTAATAATTGAGTTCTCATATTTGACAGTAACAAAATAAGCATAAGCCCTAAGTAAATTAGTACCATGTTATAATATTCCTAACTCAGAATTTTGCATTCTAATATGAGCAGAAAACATATCTACTCTTTACTGCTGATGATTTGTAGTTCTTTGTCGTTTTTAGTATCAAAGCAGTATGTCTGATACTACGAACCTCCTATAAACCAGGTCTTAATTAGCTTCTGAGGCTTGATGAAGCATAGGATTTCACAGTATATATAAGTATTTTCTGAGATTCTAAAGTAACCATGAGTAGCAAAATAACATGAAATAAAATCTTCAATTATTTAAGTTCAAAAAATTTCTAGATCTTCTGTAAAAGGGCTTTACAGGTTAAATTTCAAGGTGGCCACAAGTCATAAACATTGACCACTTTCTGTGATATTTGTCAATAAAATATAAAAATAGAAACCAAAGATCATGTGACAACAATACAATAATTCATCTAAAATACCAGAGTAGAGTATGAGAGAAATACTGAAAAAATTAACCTCCCATTATTGTATTAAGAATTTGTAAGTTATGTCATACTTACTGGACTGTAATAACAGCAATAGCTGTGAGGATCACAGCAGACATAAAGGCAGCTATGGCTGCTAATGCAATTTTTGATAAACTACTGTCAATCATGCTGTGAGTTTTCATGGACTTTTCCCCACACCGTTCACCGAAATATTCTTGCTGACATCTGCAAACAATTCACATTTAAAAATTATAATCACAAAAACATTCGGTGTGTTTTAAGCTTACTTTCCAGATCATAAAGAACCATTTAATTCCAACATTAAAAAAGTTATGCCATATACTCGTATTTTAAATAATGAGACACAGAATGCATTCTAACTAAGGATCTATTAGTATAAGAACAAGTTGAGATTAGTTTGGGTGTGATATTCCAAGAAGACACGCCTTGTCATTCTTTGTGTTTCTTTTATGACCAACTGATGAGTTCAGTGATTTGTTATGCGGTTGATACATTCCACCATTATTTAATGTGCTAGCTGCTTGTGGGAGGTAAGGGGGGAGGAGGTTAAAACAACATGAAAGATTATGCAAAAATTACCTTTAGGTCCTTTTTTAAAGGAGTTTTTTAAAAATGCATACACACACACACACACACACACACACACACATATATATATATAGAAAGAGAGAGAGAGAGAGCACGAGCATGCACAAAAAATAATGGTTTATGCCAGGGGTCAGGAAACTACAGCCCATGGATCAAATCTGGCCATTTGCTGCTTTTTTGTTTTGTTAAACAACCTGCAAGCTAAGAATAGTTTTCACATTTTTGTTTTGTTTTGTTTTGAGACAGGGCCTCGCTCTGTCACCCAGGCTGGAGTGTAGTGGTGCGATCACGGCTCACTGTAGTCTCAACCTCCTGAGCTCAAGCAATTAATTCTCCTACCTCAGCCTCCCAGACTGCTGGGACTACAGGCTGTCACCATGGTACTCGGCTAAACTTTTTTGTATTTTTTGTAGAGGTGGGGTTTCACCCCATGTTGCCCAGGCTGGTCTCAAACTCTTGGGCTCAAGGGATCTGCCCACCTCAGCTCCCCAAAGTGCTGGGAATACAGGTGTGAACCACTGCACCCACCAATTTTTACATTTTTAAATGGTTACACTTTAATTGGTTGTTTAAGTACATATAACCATCTTGGCCCACTAAGCCTATAATCTTTACTATCTGGTGCTTTAACAAAAAGTTTACTGACCCTTGGTTTATACATTGGAAAAATAAATGGTTTCCTGCAGTTAGGGGTTTCAGACATGGTGCTAGAAATACAGAATTCTATATGCTTTAGGAAAACTTACTTGCATGTTACTGCTTCCAGGTGCTCTATATACTTGCATTCTCCGTGAATGCAGAAATTTTGAAATTCTGCATTACATGGATTTTTCTTCTTTCTGTTTCTTCTATTTTTTCCATTTTTGCCTCCCTTTTTCTTTCTTTTGGGTTTATCTGAAGTATTTTCACTTTCCGTCTTGTTTTTGGGGGGCTTAACTACCTGTTCAACTAAAAAAGAAAAGATTTATTGACAAGAGTCTCTCAAACTTGAATATCATTTTAGAGACATGATAGAAAGATGCCATAGCGGTGAGCGCTCACAGGGGTAACAGCCATGCACGCCTCATTACCTAACATAATATAAAAGTTAGAGAGGATTGAATAACTCTAATTCATAATTTTCAGTTTTTTCTACCTGAAAGTAGTGTGATTATAGTTGGGAATTACTTGCAGGTGGAAAACACTGAGAATTATAAATTAGAGTCACTCTATGTTACAATGCTCCAACTCCCAGGTAACAACAGATTATAATCAAATTGATAATTTCCATGGAGCTCATTTTCGTGGTCAATCTATGTGAAAACAGGAGCCCAGGAATATTTGTATTCAGTGCTTCAGAGATTTATCTTATCAGATCCACAGAAACTTTTGTTCAGTCTTGCAGTTATGCAAGGTGTAGTTTACCCACATACTAAAGATAGGAAAGGACTTTGCATGTTAGTGCTGTGCATTTTGTTACACTAATGTCTGAAGAGGTTTATCCAAGTGAATATTTAGCAAACAGATTTCAGTAAAAAGAAAATACCATTAGTCATAATGGTCATGCAGCACCCATTAAATACAAAATATTAGAAACATAGTGAAGGTCAACTAGGGTATCAAAGATAGAATATCTGTGATTAAGGAAATGGAAAATAAATACTGAGTATTTTAGCAGATTATTATAATAACATTTAACAAAAGTAAAATTAGTAGCAAATATTTAAGAGATGGTTATGCAATTTTTATATTGAAACTTTTTTCTGATGATAAAAAAGCACAAGATAGAAAAGTCCTTTAAGAGAAATATTTTGAATGAACGTAACTTCACTTTATCAAATAGATTACAAACTATAGACAGCGGCAAATAATAAGTAGTCACTATGCTGAAGTGTTGCAATAAGCACTAACATCATGGACATTTAACTTAGCCTTTTGAAGGTGTTCAGCCAATATTTTCACTCTATTTCACAATGCATTGCAATTTTGAGCACCAGTCATCATCTGTACTACTAATCATTTACTTGGCCTTCTGAAGTGTTAACAACTTGAAACATGTTTAAGAGAACAGTTTCTAGACACCTTCATGGGTCTAATCTCATGCCTTCAAAAATAAGCACAAACGAACCTCTTCCCCACCTCACAGAAAAGCATACTTTCAGAAGGAAGGGAATTAAGTGGAGTGTTCACTAAAGGTTTTCTCACTTCCCACTCACCCCAGTCACTGTCCCTCTGGTACCACTTGATGTCCCTTCACCAATTCTGAGAACCAGACAGAGGGGGAGAAGCCAGGGAAACTCAAGTCAGGACAGAAAAGGCCTTCAAGAGCTCTGAAACCATCTTGCCCTGCCTCTGTAGTGGATGCTATTAGGATATTTAGATCTTATTTATTGTTAACCTCTTCTTCCTTCAAACTCCAAAGTATGCAATATTTCTCTCTTACTTTGGTACTTTCACTCCAAGCAAAGGGCCTTTTTAAAATATGAGGTAACAGGAAAGTGAAAGAAACCATGGGTCACTATTATATAACTAACAAATGGGATTGGGGGTTAAAGAGTAATTTTAGCAATACAAAATCTATGTATATTCACCCTTCTTTAATATTTCCAGATGGCATTATTATTATTATTATTCCATCAGTTTCTCATCACCTAGTACTTAAATGCTAAAGTCTAATGCCTCCTGTCCCATTACTTCCTCTGTTCCCTTATTTGTGTTAAAATGCAGTTATCTGGCGAAGGGTGGTGTGGGGGAAGGGGATACAAAAGCTAAGATACAAAGTAGATAGGAATGGTTAATGTCTAAATTTGTCTCTCAGAATGGGGGTCATGTAGTATGGTGGGAAAGAGCTTAGTGTCTCTTCTGCATAGAATCAAACAGACTGGAGCTCTAATTCTATCTCATCTGCTTATTACCTGTGGAACTTAGAGCAAAACCTTTTTGGGCTTCAGTTATCACATCTGTAAAATGAGGATAACAATTCCTACTTAAAGTCATTGTGAAGATTAGGTTTAAAAATGAGACATACACCATTTGTGATCACTCTGGCCATATAGGATGTGCCCACATTATGGTTCTTTTTGTCTCAGTTTACCTAGGGGTTATCCAACAGATGGACATACAATAAAGCCACTAGAAAATCTGGGGAGCAGCTTTGCTTCTGAAGCAGCTTTGCTCATATAAACCCACATCTCATAGGCCATATTGTTGCTTTATCCTCTACTCACCTCTGACTGAATCATCGACAATATAGCCAGGTATTTGTGGTTCGTTATCATACTCTTCTGAATAGTCATAGTCGGCTCCCGAGGGCAGTTCACTACCAGAAGGCATTTCACTCACAGGGGAAATCTCACTTCCTGAAGACATCTCACTTCTTGAGGTAACCTCAAATCCATCAGCACTGTGGTCCCCAGAAAATGGTCCACGCTTCCCAGAGTAGGTGTCATTGAGGTCCAATCCAGCAGCATAATGGCCTGCAGGGGAGGGAATAAGGGAAGAAAAGAAAAGGTAAAGTAGGGTGCCTGTCTCTCCAGTCAGCTGTGTTAGGTAGAAATGTTTATTTTTGACATCAAAGCAGTTATTGCACATGTGCTATTGCTTGTGATTGAGTCATTTCTATGAAAGAAACTTTACATTTTTGCCAGTAAGCAAATTCAGCTGTCCCAATTACAGAGCTGATTTTATGAAGTTTTTCTTTTCCACAGATAATCCACATTAATTTCCACATCAAAAAAATGCTGCCAAATTGGCAAATTAATCTAACACAATAACTTGATGGGTAATGTCTAAAAATTCCCATCACTTCATACTCCAAATGCATTTCTTTTTTTGCTAGAATGCCATCCTGGCCTATTTCATAGGTTCTAGATATAAATAGCAGATTTTCTTAATATGTGTTCATATTTTTAAAAGATTATGTACATAAAACGTAAAAAATAATATAAACAGTGGTTAATTATATCGATTATTATTGTCATTTTTCATTATTATCATTATTATTACTACATAGACAATAAACTGAGTACTAAGTAAGATTTGGGGCCCAGAGTTAAGCCAACGCTTTATCTTGCTTTTTCTTAGGTTTCCATAAAACAGCATCAGAGTGGTGCTTTTAACCTCTCGCCGGAACACTCTAAGTCCCTCTAGGAAGGTAAAGAAAGAATCACTAGACAGAGGAGATGGAGAATTAGGCAGGAGGCAGCAAACACTGCTGGCTCCAAGATCTGCGGAAATCACTTCACCTCTCTAAATCTTGGTCTTTTTAATCTTTTTAATCTGTGAAACGAAAGGTTAGGTTCAAATGATCTCTCCCGTCTTCTCAGCTGAACTAAAGAAAAAGCACAGCGATTCTCTGGGACACCTTGTCCTGGACGTCTGAGACATCTGCCCTTCTCTCTTCCTCCTAGGGAGGGAGCTACAGTAATCACCTCCTGCGGCGCAGGGTCGGGGGAGCTAAACGGCGATTTTTAGAGAAGTAAGAGCCAAACTCAAGAGGCAACAGCTTTTGCCTGCCATGGGAGGAGAGCCCAGCAGTTCAGCGCCGGTGAATCCTCACCTGAGCCGAGTATCAAGAGCGACAGCACCACCGGCGCCGGCGGTAGTAGCGGGGCTCTCATTGGTCCTTCGGGGCGGCGGCGTCTCGGTCTCTGGGGCAACTCGGTCTCTGGGACGCGAGCTGCGGCCAAAACGACCGGGTGTTGGAAGAGCTAGTGGAGACCGGGAGTATGCGCCGCTCTCCAAGGCTTGGGGAGCTCGGGCGGCGGGCGCAGCGCCTCGGGCTGTCCCGGGACCTCTGGGGCGCTGGCACCCAGGTGTGCGAACGTCTGTAGGGCGGCGCGCACCTGCTGCTTTATAGGCTCAGCCGGGAGGGGACCGCAGCCCATGACGTCAAGGCCCGGCCGTGGGTGGAGGCAGGCGGTGCCCAAGAAGTTGCTACTCAAAACCACGCGCGGAGGACACACGCTCCGCCTCCTTGTGCGTAAGGATTCGCGGAGAGGAAGTGGAATTTAAACCTCCAGCTGCAAGCCGTTTTTGAGGGCGAGCAGGACTGGAGTTCCGGAGCTAGTACTTGACAGAAGTCCCGATGTTTCAAACTGTGACAACCTCTTTGTACACTTAACATCTACAACAGACAGGGATTAAATAGAAGAGTGCGGTATTTAGATGTAAAAGTACTTTAAGACCAAGAGTGACTTTGCCTGATGTTTCCAACAAGGATAAAGGACGAGAGAGAACTCTTAATGAGGAATTGCTTCATGTAGTATAGGCTTCTATCTCTGTCAAAAGCCCCTTCCCACCCATTTCTGTGAAGTGGCCAGAATTTCAAATCCCCTCACTCCCTATTTCTTTATGTGGCCCAGGGGCCTCATCAACATTAATATTTATTGATGATTATTGCCAAATTATGCACTTAAAATTTTACCTACACCATCCCACAGCCGATAATGTTCAAAGCCAGGTGGATATGAATTCTTCATCTGACTCTGAAATCTGCTGGTTTCCACTCTGATAAAGGAATTTAGGTTTAAACTGATCCTTGTAAAGAGGGTTTATGGGAAGAACAATATTTAGCCTAAAGGATAATTTCTACTGGTGGCATACTGGCATTTAGGTGAAGGGTAGTGCTCTAGACTGTGCCTCTCAAATCCCAACATAAAATGGTCAGCGTTGAGGGCCCACTTATAACCTAGTAGGATATTTAATCATGACAAGTAGATAAAATGAAGAGGAGACAGGAAGCTACTTAATTTGACTAACTTGGATGTACTGTCAACTAAAGAACTGGATTTTTCTTGACTTGAGGAAGAGAAAAAGCATTGTTCATTTTCCTTCACCTGGAGATATATATCTCTTTCCTGATTGTTTCAGTAACACAGCCCTTTTAAGAATGTAGGTCAGGCCAGGCGCAGTGGCTCATGCCTGTAATCCCAGCACTTTGGGAGGCCAAGGCGGGTGGATCACCTGAGGTCAGGAGTTCGAGAGCAGCCTGGCCAAGATGGCAAAACCCCATCTTTACTAAAAATGCAAAGAAAATTAGCCGGGCATGATGGCGCGCGCCTGTAGTCCCAGCTACTCGGGAGGGCTGAGGCAGGAGACTCCCTTGAACCCAGGAGGCAGAGGTTGCAGTGAGCCAAGGTCATGCCACTGCACTCCAGCATGGGTGATAGAGCGAGACTCCGACTCAAAATAATAATAATAATAATAATAATAATAACGTGAGTCACAGTGCATCTGTCCTAATTCTGGAAAATTTTTTTAACAGATCACTTATTTTTAATGGTATATCACAGTGCGTAGTCCAAATAATATCATGCATTTAGTAGAATGAAATAATCACGAATCATGCCTTCTATTCCACATTTGTTGAGAGTGTATTTTATGTGAGCCACCTGCTTTATATTTTATGAAGAGGAGCAGTATAGGTTCACCAGGAGCTCGGTGGTGTGGGCCAGGCACATAGATAAGTAATTCTAATAGATCACATGATAAGAAGGGTTCAGAGTGCCATGGAAAACAAGGACATGGTTTAATTTTGCCTCTGTTTAATGGAAAGCTATGTGGAAAGATGAAGAGGCCCCTCAAAGGCCTTCCCAGCAAATCTTTTAATTGGAATAAAGACCTGATGTCAGGGTATGACCAAGTATGGGAAATAAGGCTAGAAAAGTGTCATGCCCATTCCAAAGTGAAGTAGGGGCCTGCACTGTCATCTGTTCTGGTGGATGAGGCAATTGTGATTCAGAGAGATTGAGAGACTTGCCCAAAGATTTCAAAAGATTCTTTTGGAGACTTTGTTTGGAGCTCATGCAGTTGGTCTACACTGTTGCACCTTTATGCTCTCATAGGCTTCGTTTCTGTTCTAGCCGTTTTTCTCTTTCCTTTTTTTTTTGATTGACAAGTAACTTCATATTTGTAGTATATGACACGATGTTTTGATATATGTATACACTGAGGTTAAATCAAGCTATTTAACATATGCAATACTTTCCATTTTCTTACTCTTCTTATTGAGGTGAAAACACATTGTGCAGATCAGTCATCAGAAATGTTTCACTTTTGGGAAAGTGGACTGTTTATATTGGAAATTGCTTAGTTTTTTTCCAGTTGGAAATTTAGAGGGTGATAATTTACAATGATGTGGCACGTAACCTAGATCATGGGGGCAGCATAGCTGAGTGCTTTGGATGAGCTTTAGATTCAAACCAATGTGGGTTTTCATATACAAATTCTACCACATACTAAGTTACTTAATATTTGAAAGATTCAGATTCCTCATCTGAAAATAAAATTAAAGATACCTACATGCTCTTAAGCAGATCAAATGGATAAGATACATGACAAGTAATACCAGATCCTAGCATATAGTGAGTGCTCAATAAATGGCAGCTATCATGAATATCCTTGATATTATGGTAGTTACACTATGTAAATCATATTTAAGAACTGAAGGATTCTTATAAATGGAGCTACAGAGCAAGTGAAGTAATCTTCAATATTTTCAAGCCATGAACTTGGTACTTACTTCACATTAAGACTGACCATTTTGGGTATTTTATGGTGCATCATTGGGCAGCATGGAGCGTCATCACAACCACATCACATTGCAGCACCCACTGATGTGTCATGGCATTCTGGAATATATGCATGAGTTGGAAACCAACCCTGTGTAAATGTAGGATTCTTTACATTCAACATTCTGCATGCTAGGCTGAGACAAAGAGGAACAATTTCAAAAAGTTTGAGTAACAGCCCTTTTTTATCGTGATAAATTGATGGTCCTTTAATCTATGTATAGGTTAAAGGCAGCCCTAAGAGCAAATGCTCCTAACCACTCAATTTGATGCCTACTCCATGAGTCTTGATATTTCATATGAATAGTGAAATGATTTCACTTTGGCTCTGCTGAAAGATGTGCTATAAAACCAAAAGTATAATCATGTTCATATAATTGATATTGAATTTTTATAGATAGTCCTAGAGTGAGTAAGTATTGCATCACAGTTACTTTTATGAGTCAACACGCAAACCTCCAAACCAGAATTAAGAAATCCTCCAATGTATAAGCAACATTCCCTATATTATTAATAAATGCACTAGCTCCATTTAGATATATATGATGTTCTTTTTATTTTATAATTTATCCATACTGAAGAATACATCCATCAGGCTGGGCACGGTGGCTCACGCCTGTAATCCCAGCACTTTGGGAGGCCAAGACAGGCGGATCATCTGAGGTCAGGAGTTTGAGACCAGCCTGGCCAACATGATGAAACCCTGTCTCTACTAAAATGACAAAACTTAGCCGGGTGCAGTGGCAGGCACCTGTAGTCCCAGCTACTCGGGAGGGGGACTGAGGCAGGGGAATCACTTGAATGCAGGAGGCGGAGGTTGCAGTGAGCCAAGATCATGCCACTGCACTCCAGACTGGGAGACAGAGAGTGAGACTCTGTGTCAAAATACATATATATAATTTTTAGTTCCTTCAAAAAGAAGCCTTAACAGCATTTTGAGTACCTTGAGATACCAATAAAGTCAAATTACAGTTGACTTTTTAACACTGTGGTGTGAAAGTGTGCCTACCTGACATGAGAAAAATCCATGTATAACTTTTGACTCCCCCAAAACTTAACTACTAATTCCCTACTGGTGCCCAGAACACTTATTGATAATATAAAGTTGATTAACATTATTTTTTGTGTTATATGTATTGTAAACTCTTACAATAGGCTAGAGATAAAAATTCTTAAGAAAATCATAAGAGAAACATATTTACTATTTATTAAGAAAAAGTGGTAATTATAAAGGTCTTTATCCTCATTATCTTCATGTTGAATAGGCTGAGGAGGAGAAGGAAGAAGAAGGGCTGGTCTTGCTGTCTCAGGAGTGGCAGAAGCAGAAGAGGTGGAAGGGGAAGCAGGAAATGTTTTTAGGCCATACAGTTCATCTGCAGATTTTTTCAAATTGTTGCAAATCTCAGAAGACTTTTCCGATACATTTACTGAAAAAAGTCTGTGAATAAATGGACTTTCGTATTTCAAACCCATAGTGTTCAAGGCTCAACTATACTTTCATGACCTCAACAGTGTGGCTTTTGCAGAGCAAGGACTGGCAGATGGGGCTGAGGGCAGTGGATGATTATATACAATAGAAACTAAGTAAATGTAATATGCTATTGAGGCAGGAGGATAGGTTCTGGAGGCAGGGAACCTAAGGCCAGCTCAGGCTGACTGGATATCAGAGGCTACTCCCTTTGAAACCCTCCTTTTGCTGTGCGGTAGTTGCTGCCTGGCAGCTGGAAAATGAAAGTACCTCTGATTGGTCCACTCCCACAACCAATCAGACTGGTCACAGGCTTATGCTTCAACCAATCAGACTGGTCACAGAGCACTAGCGTGAACCAATGGGAAACGTTTAGAGGATATATAAACTCCAGAAAATTCTGTAACCAGTGCTCCTGAGCTTGTTGCTTGAGCCCACTTCCTCCATGCAAAGTGTACTTTCATTTAAAATAAATCTCTGCTTTGGCTTGCCTTGCTTGTGTGCTTTGTCCAATTCTTTGTTCTAAATGCCAAGAACCTGGACAACTACCCTCAACCAGTAACTTGTTTTGGCAAGCCAGCCAGGAGGTAAACCCAAAATTTAGGTTTTATATTTCTTTTTCTCTCTGCCTTTTCCTTTCCAACTCAGGACCTTCAGTGGACAGCATCTAAGCACGGAGGCAACTGCAGGTTTCTGGCTGGGGCCACTCTCTGGTGAAACTGAAAGGTTTCACCGGGGCCACTGCCTGGTTTGGATGAGGGACCTGAGTCCTTTTCTTTCTCAGTCTTTCAGTGGCTGTTTCCTAGTAGCCCCTGGGTAATTGAGGGTAACTGGCTGGGACCATTCTCCAGTGTTACTTGAAAGCCAAGGAGTGAATGGGGATAGCTGGCCTTGCTATGTGTGACAGAATTGGCAGCAGCGGCTTGTCCAGGGCGAATTCACACACATTTCAGGTGACTTAAACCTTCTTTCTTTACACTAAATTCTCCTCTTCCCCTACTTGACTTGTTAGGGGCAAGTCGGGGGTTTGGCCATGTTGTAGATGGTCTGTGTGAGTCATGGGGGACAGGGTGTGATTCGTGGAAGGTAATCTATTATAATTTAATCTTGCCTAAATTTAGAGAGTTAAAGAATTGTTTTAAGTGGGATAGGAAAACCCAAAGGGTCGTAATTGTAGAAGTCGAAGCCTTCTAGAAGCTGAGGCCTTCATCCAGGGACAAGAAGGAAAGTTCATAGTGGGTCATCAGTGGTGAAAGTGGTGCCTGCACTCATCTAAGGTCAGAGGCATCTGACAGACTAAGTCAGGGGCTCTAAAGTGGGGAAACCCCCAGGGACCCCGGTCAAGACCCAAAATTCTTCCAGGAGGACACCCCGGGTAAAATTTGGGTCTTCTAATACTTTTCTAAGTCCAGACCACTATGGGAAACTCTCCATCCATCACACCTGATTCTTCTATGGGCAACACTCCATCTGTTCCACTTGATTCCCCACTTGGCTGCATCCTCCACCATTGGACACTATCCTGCAATTAGGCCTATTTTGTACAAGGCAGGGCAAATGGTCAGAAATCCCATATGTACAGGTCTTCATGGCCCTATACCAAAACCTAATAGATATTATAGATGACCCCCCTTTTACAAGAGCCACTTGTCTCAGGGTGAAAAGCAACCATCCCCATATAGCCCCTTGCCAAGTGTTCCTGAGGCTAAAACCCAAACATTGGGGACCTTACCAAGTCCCCCTCACACTCAGAGGTGAACACCATATTTGACTCTCCCTTTATCCCTTCTACTCCTTAAGGAAGTAGCAAGAGCTGAGGGGCAATTCCTAGTGCAGGCTCCTTCTCTATAACTAATATACAACAATGTAAGGAAAGGCCAGGAAACTACCCCGAGAATCCTAGGAAATTTGCAGATGGTTTCATTCTAGCAAATTGTTGCACCCCCTTTGAAAAGGAATGAATCTTTGAGGCCACCCATTGGGAAGTGGACAATTTATTCACCCGAAACCCTCAGGGAAATCACCTGGGCCCAGACACTGTCCCCACTACTGATCCTAATTGGGACTATAACACATCCATGGGAATGGACAACTAGGCTAAATTGCTTGAGGCCCTCCTTGAAGGAATGAGAAAGGGAATAATTAAGGCAATAAATTATGATAAAGTAAGGGAGATTACGTAGGGCAAGGAGGAAAATCCAGCCATGTTTTATGGCAAGCTGGAGGAAGCTTTTTAAAAATATGCTAATCTGGACCCTTCCTTTCCCAAAGGTAAAATATTAATGGCACAACATTTTATTAGCCAATCCACACCAGATACTAGATGCAAGCTCCAAAAGCTACAGATGGAGCCATAAACTAATCAAAATCAACTTCATGATACCACCTATATGGTGTATAACTACCATGATCTGGAAGAAGGAAAAAGGGAACAGAATAAAGAAAAACAGCAAGCCAAAATTATGGCAGCCATCATTGGTGATGACCTGAATGCCCAAAAAACATCCAAGGGAAACCCAAAGGGCCACAAGGATAATGCCAACAGGGGCTCTTGCTTCAAGTGCAAGGAACCTGGGCATTGGACAAAGGACTATACCAAGCCTCTGTCAAACCCGGCCAAAAATATGAGGGTGCCAGTTATGATCCTTGGCACTGGAGGGTTGACTGCCTCCACTCCCTCCAAGGAGCTCAGTCAGGCAAAACTCCAGCAGTGCCAAAAGAGGAATCAGATGAAGACTGAAGAGGCCCGGGGTCTTTCTTATCAATC
This sequence comes from Hylobates moloch, assembly GCF_009828535.3. Classification (NCBI taxonomy): domain Eukaryota; kingdom Metazoa; phylum Chordata; class Mammalia; order Primates; family Hylobatidae; genus Hylobates; species Hylobates moloch. The sequence continues at coordinate 58,180,854 of NW_026652277.1, forward strand.
CTGTCTAGGAACACAGTAGTTACTACTGAGGAGCCCTGAGTAACTCCGGACATCGTGAGCATCCAAATTCAGTTTCTTTTCGATGCAGGGCCAAATTACACTGTCCTTACTGCTCGTGCAGGAAAACTTTCCCCAGGGTCCATGAGTGTTAGGGAAATAGAAGGAAAGTCACTAACAAGATTCTTTACTCCTTTGTCAATTTGAGAAATCTTCCAACAGAAATTTCTAGAAGTACCAAGCTGCCCAGTCACCCTGTTGGGAAGAGATATTATGGTTAAAATAAGGGCACTACTACAATTGAAGTGTCACCCAGTGAAATTGCTAAAAGTCAAAAATATAGACAATGCCCCAGACCACACTAATAAACAGGTTAACCCACTGGCATGGCATACAGGGAAACCAGGGAAGGCTAAAACAGCAGTGCCAGTCAAAATACAGCTTAAAGACCCCAACTATTTTTCCAGTCAAAAACAATACCCAATTAAGTTGGAAGCAAGAAGAGGCCTAGCACCCATAGTTGAGTTATTATTTACCCCTGGGCTCTTGAAACCCTGTGGTTCTTCGTGCAACACCTCCATCTTACCCATTCTAAAGTCAGGGTAATTCTAGTTAGTACAGGACCTCAGAATAATTTAATGAGGCTGTTATCCCTGTCTACCCATTGGTGGCAGATCCATACACTCTCCTGTCTCAAGTGCCATGGGGTACAAAATGGCTCTCAGTCCTAGACTTACTGAATTCTTTATTCTTTATTCCTCTGGCGCCAGGGTCCCAATACCTTTTTTCCCTTTGAATAGGAAAATCCTAATACCAGAGAAAAACAATACACTCGGATAGTGCTCCCTCAGGGATTTTGCGATAGCCTCCATTTCTTTGCCCAAGCCTTAGAGAGGGATCTGAGGGATCTGCAACTGGAGAATGGGAGTGTACTCCAGTATGTGGATGACCTCTTGTATGTAGTCCAACTCAGGAGGCTTCTACCAAAGTACTATAAAAACCTTGAATTTCCTGGCTGACAGGGGATACAGAGTGTCCAAAAAGAAGGCTCAGATTACCCTCCAATGGGTCCAATATTTAAGGTATGTCTTAAAACCCAGAATCGGTAAATATCCATGAAACAAGTACAAGCCATATGTGGTTTGCCTTCCCTACCCTGGCTACCCTCCCTGCCCTGCCCCCTACTGCCAAGCAGCAGTTTTGTTCCTTTTTGGGAATGGCCAGGTTTTGCAGGATATGGGTACCAAATTTTGGGCTCATGGCAAAGCCCCTATATGAAGCAACAAGGTGGCCTGAAAATGAGCTAATGGAATGGATCCTAGACATGAAGGAAACCTTCACCAAGCCAAAATAAGCCCATACCCAGGCTCCTGCTCTTGGCATGCCAGGCATAACTTAAGCAGAGAAGAAGGGCATAGTTGTGGGAGTGCTAGCCCACAAATTAGGATCAGAACCCAGACCAACCACCTACTTTTCAAAAAAGTTTGATGGAGTGGTCTTGGGATGGCCAAGTTGCCTGCTGGCAATACCAGCCCCTGCTGTGTTAGTGGAGGAAGCCACGAAAGTTGCTCTGGGCCAACCAATGGAAATTAAGTAAAGTCAGTCTTAGAGATAAAGGGATACACCTGGATGATGGAGGAAAGGTTAACCAACTACCAGGCCATGCTCCCAGACAATCCAGATGTAACCCTTAAAATCTGTAACACTTTGAATCCAGCTTCACTGCTACCCTTAGGCCCAATAACCAATCATTCCTGTGAGCAGGTCATTGTAAACACATCTGTTAGCCGGTGATTTAAAAAGATCAGCCTCTCCCACATTCTGAGGATGATTGTTTCACAGACAGCAATAGTTTTGTGTCAAATTGGGAGCACTGAGCTGGATATGCAATAGTAAATCACAACACCATTTATGTGATAGTAAATCACAACGCCATTACTGAAACCTGGCCACTGACCCCTGGCACATCAGCAAAAAGGCTGAAATCATTGCTCTTACCCGAGCATAAATGTTGGGACAAAAGCTTGACATCTATAGAGATTCTACATATGCATTCCTTATGGTTCATGCTCATGCTACAATCTGGAAAGGGGACTACTGACTAGCCAACACTCCCCTATAAAACATGGGCCCGAAATTTTCAGCTATTGGAAGCAATACACCTGCCAAAGGCCATAGCTATAATCCATTGTAGGGAGCATCAAAGGGGCTTAACCCCTATAGCACAAGAGAACAGAAAGGCTGATAGAGAAGCCAAAGCTGCAGCCCTCAGCGTGCAATCCCAACAGACCCTAGTACAGATTCCTTTCTAAGACTGATTCCCCAATGGAACCTAAATATACACTACAGGAAGAGCAGTTAATAAAGGGGAAAGGGGGACAAAAACAAAGATCCTGATGGTATATGGGAACGAAAATATATCTCCCTCAAACAACCCCAATGGAGGATTATAAAACCTCTGCATGACTCTTTCTATATGGTGAGAGATGCCACCCTGACCATGCTCTTCATTGGCCCTAACTTAGCTTTGGTGGTTAAGCAGGTCTTTCAAGCCTACTCACTATGTGCGCTTAACAAACCAGGAAACAAAATGCCTCCTCTAATAGAACCAGCCCAGAGGAGAGCAGCTTACCCAGAGAAAGACTGGCAATTAGATTTCACCCATATCCCAGCTTGCAGAGGATTCAAGTTTTTGTTAATGTTAATAGATATATACCTTTACTGGCTGGGTCAAAGCTTCCCCTACCAAAACAGAGAAGGCTAATGAAGTTATAAAGTTTCTCTTAAAAGAAATAATCCCCTGGTTTGGGTTACCTCAGAGTCTCCAAAGTGACAAAGGTCTATCCTTTATCTCCCAAATAACTTAAGGGGTTGCTAAAAGCTCTTGGAATACTATTTACAAATACTATTTACATTCAGCATGGAGGTCTCAATCCTCTGGGAGAGTAGAAAGTGCTAACCAAACTCTAAAATGAGCGTTGGTTAAACTATATAAGGAAACATCAGAAACTTGGATCAGCTTACTGCCCATAGCTCTTTTAAGGATTCGTAATACCGCTAGAGAAAAAATTAATATAAGCCCATATAAAATGTTATACAGAAACCATTCTTAAGTAATGATCTAATTACTGAAATTAATTAACCTGTCCAGAAACAGCCAGTTTAGTCAAATACCTAGTTAACCTAGGACAATTTCAGCAGGCTTTACAAAAGTTTGCAACTCAAAGGCTTCCCATACCAGGAACTAACCAACAATCCAAAATCAGGCCAGGAGATAAAGTACTTGTTTAAACATGGAAGGAGGGATCATCTGTTTAATAACTGCAACCCAAATGCAAGGGACTGTTTTCAATGATACTGGCCACACCTTCTGTGGTCAAGGTACTAGGATTAGATAGTTGGATACATCTATCAAGAATTAAGTCTGTGATACCTGAAGCACTGGACCTGGAACCTCAAGTTCCCATCAGCCACTGCACCTGTGATCCTGTGGACGATCTGAAGTACCTGTTTAGAAGACAGACAAAATATAATATCTACAAACTTTCCTTGGTGTTTTTGTTATATAGTTACTCTAGGCTGGATACTGGTCACCATGTTTCTTTCTATCTATCATCTATCTATCTATCTATCTATCTATCTATCTATCTATCTATCTATCTATCTATCATCTATCTATCTATCTCTATCTGTCTGTCATCTATCTATCTACATAACAGATATATTTTGCAGTTTAATTGCCTTTTCTCAAATGGTTGGAATCATTTCCATTGTAGTAATTAAGCAGAATGTTTTAATTCATTCCTGACAGCATAGGTATTCAACCATTGACGTTCCCGTTAAATCTTTTAACCAAATTCATTTCCTCTCACCAAAAGACCATCAAGCTACAGATGACCAAGCAACAAAGCTTCCAGCAAGTTCCAAATGAAGATAGTACCCCTGGCCGTCAAGAAACTACCCTGTTTCTACTAGACAGAGCATGGAAAGAGTTCCATGATCCCGACTAGGTAGGGACTCCACCCCAACTCAGCATGAAGCAGTTATACAAGAAAGACCATCAGTCCCACTGCCTCTCATAAAGATTTATGGGGATCACATCTCTCAGTGGGGGAAATAAGGCAGGAGAATAGGGTCTGGAGGCAGGGAACCTAAGGCTGACTCATGCTGACTGGATATCAGAGGCTACTCCCCTTTAAACAAACCCCTCGTTTTGCTGTGTGGCAGTTGCTGCCTGGCAGTTAGAAAACGAAAGTACCTCTGATCGGTCCCTTTCCACAACCAATTAGACTGGACACAGGCCTACTCTTCAACCAATCAGACTGGTCACAGGCCACTAGAGTGAACCAATGGGAAACCTCTAGAGGGTATATAAGCCCCTGAAAATTGTGTAACCAGCACCTCTGAGCGTCTTGGTCAAGCCCACTCCCACCCTGCGGAGTGTACTCCTATTTAAAATAAATCTCTGCTTTGGCTTCCTTGCTTGTGCATGTCCAATTCTTTGTTCAAAATGCAAAGAACCTGGACAACTACCCTCAAATGGTAACACTGTTAACCACATTTATAGAAAACTGAATCTTCTAGGTAGTTCATTTATTCTTCAAATATGTTTTGAGAACTAGGCACTATTCTAGGCACTGGGGATAAAACTTTGAATAAGTTGTAATGCCCCTGTTTAAGGACCTATATCCTATGAAGGGGGAAGAGATAAGCAATACACAAAATAATTTTAGATGGAAAGGAAATAAAATACGTGACATAGAGAACTTGGAATGCTGGAGGGAGGTGGTGCAAAGAAGTATGAGACAGCCCCTACACTTAAGTAATTCACAGTTTCTCTCTGAATTTTAGGACATTGTAGAAGAATTCATTTCACTAGTCATTTCTCAAACATCCCTCTAAATACTGCTAGATAAAAGCTTTTTTTTTTAAGCTCTTTAATGAGTCAGCTGATCAGACTCACCTGATAACTGTTTTAAAATGTACATTCCATTCTCCTTCCTTGATTCAGTAGGTTTATGGGGTGGAGTCCAGGCTTGTGATTTTTTTTTTTAAATAACTCTCAAGAAAATTCTGATGTGCACCCTTAAGAATTGCTCCACTTAAGGGATACATGGGTGAAAAAAATCCAAGATTCCTGCATTCAGTGAGATTATAAACTGGTGGGGCTGTATATTCACGTATGTGGAAGTTTTGTTGGAAATGTGAAGAATAGATAAGTTCATTTCAACAGGAAGCTTACATGGGCTGAGGTGAATGTGATCTAAATGTGATGAAGATTTTTTTTATATCTAAAAAACTCATGTTAGAAAATTATTCAATTACTATTCCTTTAAATAGGAAGCTAGTATACTAAAAATATGTTTGAATATATGAAAAAGAAAAAAATTACTTTGCACATAATTCTTAAAGAACCAGTTAATCACATAAATGCAATATCTGCATTAAATTATTATGAATCTTCACTAATTCAATTGTGACTGTAAGATCAGAAAACAAAGTTTGCAACTATCATACACTGATTAAGGAGGCTTTTAAATTTTAATATGCTATTAAGTCCTTATGAATTTATAAGTTCAGGATAAGATTTGGCATTTTATTATTTCAGAAAAATCATGTATTAAAGTCAGGTGATCAAAATAGTCAGAGTCCAATAGAGTTTTATGAACTCCAATTATAGTCACTAAATATTTATGTCTCTTTGTGTTATTTCTATTATTATTTTATTTTTCAGACAGAGTCTTGCTGTGTTGCCCAGGCTGGAATGCAGTGACACAATCTTGGCTCACTGCAACCTCCACTTCCTGGCCTTAGCCTCTGCAGTAGCTGCGGTTACAGGCATGCACCACCATGCCTGGCTAATTTTTGTGTTTTTGGTAGAGATGGGGTTTCCCCATGTTGGCCAGGCTGGTCTCAAACTCCTGGCCTCAAGTCATCCACCCGCCTCGGCCTCCCAAAGTGCTGGGATTACAGGTGTGAGCCACCATGCCCAGACACTTTTTGTTATTTCTAAAAAAAACATTTTGAATGTGCTTAAAATGCATTTCTACACTTTCCTTGTTTTCTTACATTTTGTTTTATATTTTATCACTCCAGTTATTGTACATTGAAAAACTGTGTGATAGCCTTTATTTTTATTTTTATTTTTTTTTTGAGATGGAGTCTTGCTCTGTCTCCCAGGCTGGAGTGCAGTGGTGCCATCTCGGCTCACTGCAACATCCTCCTCCCGGGTTCAGGTGATTCTCCTGCTTCAGCCTCTTGAGTAGCTGGGATCACAAGCGCACGCCACCACACCCAGCTGATTTTTGTATTTTTAGTAGAGACAGGGTTTCACCATGTTGTCCAGTCTGGTCTCGAACTCCTGACCTCGTGATCCACCTGCCTCAGCCTCCCAAAGTGCTGGGATTACATGCTGAGCCACCGCACCCGGTCGTTATTTTTCATAGTTGCCAAACTTATCTGTTGGCCTTCTTGTTATTCAAAACTTGAAAACAGATGCATACCTGTAAGAACTATAGGGTAGTATTATTAATTATCAGTATTTCATGCATTTCTGTTATGAGTTTAAATACTCTCTTTAAACGTTTATGCATTTTTAGCAAAACTAAGCTATATTATATACAGGTTTTGCTGTATTTCCTCATGGACACAACAGGCTTTTGTCTCAGTTAATGAGAATAGCAGTTTTGTAATATCATAAGTGAAGCAATTACTAACTTATCACTAACTTGTGGTATAGACCACTCCTGTACAGTCTGTCCTAAGCAGGGACAGATTAAGCCACAAAGGAACTGGCCTTTTTGTTTCACACGTCAAAAAGCTTCCTGAACATGTGTGCTAAAATTACATGGCCAGAATAAGAAAAAGTATTTGTTAGTTAATGTGAAAAAGTACAGACACATGTAGAATTTGTAGAAAAGAGGAATTGTAAATCCAGTTATAAATGTTATGAATGTCAAATGTGTCAAGTATTTTTCCTGAAATCAATAGTTTTGTTCTTATTTGGAGTTTCAGATGATTTTGCCATTTATAGTAGGTATAATTTCACTCTTAGATTTTTTTCCTTTCATAGGAACTTCAAACATCGCTCATTTTGGGCACTTCTCAATGTAACAAGCATTTTAACAATATTTTTATTAACAATTTTCTAGAAATTTTGAGATTCTCAATCACTACCTCGTGCCAATTAAGGAAATATTTGGCTTTTCAGCAGTTCAGCTGGTCTGAGCTAATTCTGATACATGGTGGGGTGGGGGAGTGCTACTTAAATGATAATAAATTCTAAAGGATTTTTAAAAAGAAATTTAAATTTAAATTTGCCATCTCAAAATGATATGTAATATAATTTATATGCTTATTTAAATAGATAAAATAGAAACTTTGAAGACATGCTTTGCCTAAAATACATCTTAGAAAAAAATTATCCAGATTGCACTTTGAAAAGTTATTTTAACTGTGGATAAGACTATAGTAACTCGTAAAAACTCTTTATTAAATTTTATGTCACTATATCTACCCAATTTGGAGACATTTCAACATATGCCTGTGCTACATTATGATACATACTTTTTTCCTTATAATAATATTGCAATCTGTGCAAAATTACTAGTTTTAATGGAATTTTTAAGACATACTAAGTGCATCTTTATTTATCTGCACTCATAGATTTTGAAGGGTAATATACATATATACACATGAGGAAACAAAAAACAACAGTATGAGAGCAAGTCTGTATTTTTTTAAAAATTTAGTATTTTTAAGAGTAAAACAAGGCAAGTTATAGATATATATATATGTTTATCTATTGACATTAAAGAAATCTCTGATACTTATGTAAAATAACCTAACAAAACTCTATAAAATGAAACTCAATATATTTACAAAGATTAATATACATGTTATATATGAATATGTATCTACAAATATACATGCATAGAGATATTCAGAAAGAGTATATAAAAATTTTATTTATCTTTTGGTTGGGAAATTAATTGCTTCCCTGTTATGTCTTAATATATGTGCAAAGATTATGTATTACTTTTATTTTTTAGAATAAAAAACCCGAACTATACAAGAAGATAATCTCCCAAGTAAACACGAGTTGTGATTTGTACAATTGATTACATCAGTTTTTCCAATAAGAATGTCAGTTTTGAAAGAAAATAATCTCTTGAGCTGTCAGCCTTTCTTACACTTGCACAGTTGCTCCCACATCTGTGCTGTCCTTTGTGTTACAGTGAAGAAGTAGAGTGAGGTGGTCTAGGTTCTAGGAGCTGAGTCTGAGAATACTGGATTTTAACAGAGAAATTAAATACCTTGTGGCTCCAGTTTTCTCATCTCTAAAAGGGAGATGATGACAATAACAGTATTGAAATCATAGGGTTCTTGTGAGGTTTAAATGCAATATTACATTAAAATACTTGCAACAGTATCTGACCTTTTGTAATTACTCAGTGTCTTAAGTATTTTTACTAGTAATAATGAAATCAGTGAAGAAAGTACGAGGAATTCTAATGAAAAATGTTCTGATGCATATTTTAGAATTCAATTAAAAATAAATATTGTTGTAAGTGATTTCATAACTTGAGAACCGCTGCTTATTATGGCCAATAAGCCTGTAAGAATTCAAAGTGTTTCAGAATGATGAAGTCAAGAGTGAGCCCAATCAACACCAATGTAAAAGAGAGCTAGTTTGTAGATACGAATCGCTGTATCAATAATTATGCCATAAACTCTAGTCAGTGTCCATTTTTGTCTCTTTCCTAGAGAGATAAATCAGGGTAACAGAACCCTGATTGTATTCAGACTGGCAAAGTATCCAGCTAAAATATAACATTTCTCAGGATACTTTGAAGATAATGGTGGCCACATGACTAAATTCTGCTAGTTAGGTTCTGGTGAGCTGAAAGAAGTAATATGTAGAATTTTCTGGAAGGCTTCTTGAAGGGAGCTGACAAAGGTGGGACACATTCCTATCATCCTTCTGTCTTACTCCTTTCTAGCTGCTTGGAATATGGACACTTGGCTGCATCTCCAAGAATCATACTAGACCATGAACTAGTCCTGAATTTGAGAGATAGGTGCTAGAATGGTGAAAAAAAAAAGAGCTGAAATCACTGATTTGGAGCTACTACAGCACTCTATTCTTTTTATCTTCAGACTTCTTTACATAAGAGAGAAAAACTTCCATCTTATTAGAGCCACTATTATTTTAGGTGTTCTAATATATGCAACTGAGCCCAATACCAGATGATTTGGTAATCGAGAAACTTGGTTGTATTCATTGTGATATTATCTTCTATGTCAATGTCCTCCAGCCAAAGACCACTAGGAACATGGCTGAACACATTGCAGCAAGGGAGAACATACAGCATGGGGAGCCAGGGGCGTCTCCTAAGAGTGGGCTAGACAGGACATACAAGATTTAGGCTTCAGTTAGGTCATTTAGGGAGAGTTTAAGGGAGTAGGGCTTTGCTCTGCAATGGATGCTGTCAGGAACTTGGCATGATTCTGATTGGGTACCTTAATAAATCTATACAAAGAGAGATGCTAACCTGTAATTATTAAAGAATCAGCAGTCACCCATATGAGTCAGGATAGGGGGATGTCTGGTTATGGTTGCGGCCTGGACAAGGTTCAAGTTTTATTTATGTTCAGACATGATTATGAAATTATCTTGATTTTGCCTTAATACATCATGGCCACAGAGTGGCCTTGATTGATGTTAATATTCTGTGAAATTGTTTATGTGCAACAGAAGAACCTCAAGGCCCAGATGATAGATGATAGTACCAGACTGGCTCCTGGATGCAAAGAGCTGCTTCTTTCTTTGTCACCTTTAACAGCACCTGGTAGGTACATGGTACAAGCCCAATTAATATTGGTTGAATAAATTGAATAAAACAGCAAGTATTTGGTAATCAAACCAAGAACATTGAGTTACCATCTTTATTTCATAATTGCCAAGGTAACATTTAAATAAATTTATATCATTTTTAAAAATAAACATTGTTTTTACGTAAGAAAACTACTTAGTGATTAGGTTACTGCAATGACCAAAGCTAAGTGAAAGAGATACTTGAAAAACTACTGAGAATAAGAATTAACCACACCTAACATGGACAATATGTAAGAATGGAAGCAGGGATGTATTTTATTCATCTGTTCATCACCCTTAATTTGTAGCACAATTTATACACATTGGATATTCTCAGTAAATAATATTATCATTGTATGCAGGTCCTGAGATAGGAACAGAAATCCATTAAGTGTTTCCTACCCAAAAAACAATCATAATTCACTGTTTATTCTGAAACTGTTGGGGACTATTTTTCCTTTTACAGCAAGACATGCCTTTGACAGAAAAGAGTTCCTTTAAATTGTGAATATTATCATATAATTTAGATAGCATTTCCTGAGAGTTTATGCTCTAAACTTTATAGATTTTATCTCCTATGATATTCATAAAACCCTATAATGTAAGTATTATCATCTCTGTGTAACAGATGAGGAAATCAAGGGTTCAAATTATTTGCTGGAAGTCACACATTTCTCAAGAGAGGTAGGATCCAAACCCAGGTCTCTTTGACCCAAAGCTCTTGCATTTAATCACTATATATAATGGCTAGCATGGCACTAGACATAGTGTAGGTGCTTAACGATGCTTTAAAGTGGAAATTAATTGCTTAATAAACTGAAATACTTATGGTACCATGGGTGACAGTACCTAGAAATGAATCGACCTCTGAGTTTATAATAACAAATAGAGCAGAACAGATACGTGAAATAACTCTAAAAGACCAAAATTTCTCCTAGGCCTGTAAGACATTGACTAATTTAATGAAACTGAAGTACAAATCAGAAGGGAGATTTAGGAAGGCTAAGGTTGGCTCTGTCTATCTGAACACATTTCTAAGAAGGGTCTTCTCTAACTGAGGGAATCCATCTCTTTTCTCTTGTAGCTGATACATCATTATTGAAGAGATGGATATATCCACCTCACTCAGTCTAATGCCATTGCAACTTTCTGGTTAGAATTTGTCTTCTCTAGTTCTTCAAGGGTAGTGCAGGCTAGATGGATCCTTTTGTCCTGTCACTTCAGTCATAATTCTCACTATAAATTTATAAATTCACTTTCTGGATTTTTACTTCACTCTCGTGCAAGTTTGGTTAGACCACCTCTCCAAATCAGCTTTACCCTCCAAGAATAGCCATGATGGAGTTTTGAGCCTACAGGTCACTGATTCATTCACCAAGTATTTATTCAGCACCTATTGCATCCCAGGAACTGTGATAGGCCCTAGGGTGCAGAAATTGATACAGGTAAGAAGCAGAAAATAACAGTGCATTGTGATTAAGTGGCATGATACTAAGAAAATTACATGGAACCTTGAGATTTACAGAGTGTGGGCATTTAGCTTAGACTTGGTACATTCAGCAAAGCTTCCTGGGAGAAATGATACCTGGAAAGGGTGAGTCGTACTGATTAGAATGGGACAAGGTGATCCTATGCATATTTTATTGGGGGCAAGGATTGGGGAAGGAGTATACTAGTGTTCCAGGCAAAGGAACAGCATTGAGTCTGCATCTACTTAGGAGCCAGAGAAAAGCAGCTGTCAGAGCTGTGTCTATAAGCTGGCTGGACCACTGTCAGCAGCCTTATATAGAAACCATGAAATATATTCTGAAGACACATCTTAAGACATATCTGATGTCTCATTCTTAAAACAACAAATACTCTTCTTCCATGACCTCCTTTCTTTGTCACAAACCATATAAACAGACAGCAAGCCAAAGCTCAGGCAGTCAGTGGTGTTCCTCTGGGCCTCATCTTCTCTGACATCATCCTGCTTTGTTTCCTCATGTTTTGAGAAAGACTGTTACCTACCAAGAACTCCTGCTGTGGAGGTTCTATTAAACATGAGTCATTCTGGAGACCTCACCAGGTAGCACTTTCATGCATTTGAGAGTTATCAAAATACGTGCTATTTGAAAATTACATACAATTCAGGGATTTGGAGACTGCTGTTTGTGGCTTCTGATATTAATCTATGGAATTCAGTACACACAATCAAGAAATGATTTTCCTAGCGCAAGCTGAAAAGAATTTTATTAAGGATTTCAACATGAAAAGGGCAAATTTTGGTATAGAATAAAAAGACTGTATTGGGCTGTTGGGAACATTGACAACAGATACTGCATTTCAAAGCTTAGACATGTCATCTAAGATGGGTCGGTTTTCTACCCAACACAGAATATCAGTGGTGGGGCCGGGCGCAGTGGCTCACGCTTGTAATCCCAGCACTTTGGGAGGCCGAGGTGGGCGAATCACGAGGTCAGGAGATCGAGACCACGGTGAAACCCCGTCTCTATTAAAAATACAAAAAATTAGCTGGGACTACAGGCGCCCGCCACCACGCCGGAGAAGGCTGAACCGGAGGCGGACTTGCATGACCGAGATTGCCCACTGCACCACCTGGTGACAGACAGACTCACTCAAAAAACATATCAGTGGTGGAGTGGAATAACCAGGGTGTGATTGAAAGGAAAACCTCTCTGGTATCTCCTGAATCACCGACATGTTGCCTTGTAGCAACCACGTATTTTTTAGAACATTTTTCCTTCAACATATATTCTCAAAATGTCAAAAGTATGCCTTGGAAAAAAACAAATTCAAAATATATTATTCATATAAGAAAAAGCTTTAATAAATATAAAACCTAAAAACTCTCACAGAAGTGAGCCTCCTGAAGTTCTTTTTGGAATGCCAACACATAAAAATAAGTGACTAAACCACAGAATTGAAACCAAGTTGTTTCATTCATTTTATTGTTAAAAATTCAAAGTAATTATAGGATATGATTAAATCAAAATAAATTAAGGGTAAAAACGTGCATAGAATAATTCCTAAATGTCTCTTGCCTCCATTACCACTTCTTCAGTGCCATTTTCTGGATGGAATCTCTGGTATCCATTTGTTTTTAGTTCTTCTGGTGATGGTTATCATAATTTATATATATAAGTGTCCTGTCACTTCAGTCATAATTCTCACTATAAATTTATAAATTCACTTTCTGGATTTTTACTTCACTCTCGTGCAAGTTTGGTTAGACCACCTCTCCAAATCAGCTTTACCCTCCAAGAATAGCCATGATGGAGTTTTGAGTCTACATATATTATATATATAATTTATATATATAAATTATATATCACCATTGTGATAACTATTCTCAACTTATCAATTTTAAACATTATTTAGTTCTATTTATGGGAAAAAAGTAATACCTAGAATGATCTTCCAATTCCATTTAATTCCCTCTCTCTTTTTTTTTTTTTAATTGAGAGAGTGTCTCACTCTGTCACCCAACCTGGAGTGCTGTGACATGATCTTGGCTCAGTGCAGCCTCTGCCTTCCAGGCTCAGTAATCCTCCTACCTCAGCCTCCTCAGTAGGTGGGATCACAGGAATATACTACCACACCTGGCTAATTTTTTGTATTTTTGGTGGAGATAGGTTTTTGCCATACTGCCCAGGCTGGTCTCAAACTTCTGACCTCAAGCGATCTGCCATTATCTGTCTCTCTAAGTGCTGGGATTATAAGCATGAGCCACTGAGCCCAGCCTAATTCTCAATTTTTTGTAAGTTATAATTTTATTCTTCTTTATTCAGTTGCCTTTATGGTTTAAAAAATACTGTTTTTAATTGATTGACTTTACACAGAGAATATTTCTCCTTCCTAATGAAAAATAGAAATTAGTGCATTTTACTCTATTTTTTTACTTCTTCACTTTCTACTTCCTAATCTCCTCCAATGGTTATTTTATTACATTAATATTGCCCTACTTTATAGCTTTGACATTCTGTTCTGTTACTATAATTAGCATCATTTATGCTTTTTTACATAGATTATTTAAAAATTAAATATTAATAAATAGCATTTACAATATTACGGAACCAAGAAAATATTATACCTGCAGAGAAAGGGATATCGTTTAAATTTTGCTGTTCAAAGGAGAATTTTCCAAGCATTTCGGTGTATCAACATATCCCAAAGTATCTTTCTGCCTAATTTCCTTTACTTCTTGTAGGTCATGTTCAGCTAGTATTGTTTTTTGTTTGTTTGTTTGTTTTTGTACCAGGTGTCATTCTCTTTCATGTTCTCTCTTTCAGTTTTGTTTTTGTATTTTTTTACCCTAATGTGTCCCCTCAAATAACCATTTTCACAAAGGATGTGTGAGCTGTTGAGTACTTCTACATCTTAAAATGGCTTTATTTTCTTTCACATATGATTGATAGTTCAGCCATGTATCAAATTCCAGTTTCAGAATAATTTCACTCCATACATTATAGTAATTGCTTCCTTGCCTTCTAATGTTCGGTCTTGCTGCTGAGAAGTCCAACAGCGTCAATCTGACTCTTCTTTTAGGATACCTCCCCCTTTTTGAAAGCTTTTCAGATTTTCCCTTAAGACGTATTGTCATAAATTTTAGATATTTTAAAATTTACCATATCTGTATTCTATTCTAATATGAATCATTAACACTTTCAGGGGTAAGTAAATTTAAGTTTTATAGTTGCAAGTAATTTTAAGTAAAATTTTTGTTTCATGAATAAAAGGGCTTAATACGGACGGGGAATGCGGAAACGCAGAATTAAACTTTCTTGATGTATCTCTAAATAGGAAATTTGTTATGCTGCAATTTTTTTATTTTTATGATCAAATAGAGTGTACAAACAAAAGCATGTTTATATAAATTAATTATGCAAAGGAAGTACTAAAAATGAAAGAGCATTTGCATATCTATTCTTTAGTTTCAGTATAATTGATTGTTACCTGTATGGTGTCAGGAAATATTTGGGACAGATTCTTAATCAGATGTAATTTTTTTCCCTAAATGATTGTTATTTAAAGCCCCAACTATTGGATTTGTTTTCTTCTACATGTTTTCTAATGAATTTCCATGGCAGAGCTTTAATTGACTTCAAAAGGAACTCAGCATAAGGAGAACTACGTGGGATACAAAGAAAGAGCCAGACTTGGCTTTCTATAAACATACCATGTCCTATGTCTGAGTCATAACCATTTTGTTGACTGTTTACTTTCCTTGTTGTCAGCACTATAGAGCTAACACCAACGACTTGGAAGTGAGTTACATGCTATTCTTAGTTTATTACAACCAGCTCTTAATAACTTTGTTTATCATCATGTACTCTGTGAACTGCTATCTTTTCCCTACTACGGCCTGGGATGTGGCCTTGTGCCAGAGCATCAGACTCTTTAAAACCAGAACTTTTATCACAGTCTCAAAACATGGGTGGGGGAATGAGAAGAGACTGTGTTAGGATTGCAAACGAGATATTTACTTAAGTTAAAACATTTGACCAATCTTCAGGTGTGTATAGAATTATGTGACCTCTATGGCACCTTCTAATTCCCATCATCATTTTAGCCAAAAACTTCAGATTCCTCTCTAACGATATCAAACAATTTTAAGAATTAGAAGGTACCATAGAGGTCACAGAATTCTATATCCACCTGGAGACTGGTCAAATCTTTTAACCTAAGTTAGGTAAATATCTCACTTACAGTCCTAATTTCATCTTTTCTCATTCGCCTTATCCACACTTTGACACTTTGATAAAAGTTCTGGTTTGAAAGATTCTAATGCTCTAGCACAAGGCCACCTCTCAGGCCATAGCAGAGAGAAAATACCAGTCCCCAAAGTACATACAGAATCATGAAATAAGTATTAAATAATATAAGCATTACCGAGTAGGGGATAAAGGCCTGACTCTTGGAGGGAAACAGTCTGGATTCAAATCTTGTTTTCCTACTTATTATGTAGATGGCTTTAAGAAGTTACTTAACCTTTGAACACTTTCTTTGATTTACTTGTCTACAAAAAAAACTGGAAAGGAGATAGAGTTATGAACAGTGGATGTGGGAGCCAAAAGCCAGCCTGTTAGCACTGGGAGTTGAAGCTTCGATCCCGCACACACAAAAATGGCCACAGTTATGCTATATGGCCCTGTTCAATTTAAGAAACAGTCAACCCTGCTCAGCCTCTTCTTTTCTTGAGGGCTGAGTTATGGTGAATAGGATCACTCTCTCTCCTTTCTAGTTTCCTATTTAAAACTAAGTTTCATCACCTTTTCTTTTCCTACACCCTCCACACTCTCTATCCCAACTTCTCCTCTGCCTTACTTAATGGTGTATTTCCTATAAAAGCTATAGTAATAGCAAAAAAAAAAAAAAAAAAGCCACTGTTAAAGGTTGTTCATCAAAGACCAGAAATAGAAAATCAGAGCCTATTAATTGTGTGGAAGAAGAATAACTTATGTGGTAAAAGAGAAACCCAAAATCTAGATTGATGTTGAGTCAAACATTTTGGTACAAGATGTGAATAGAGGAAAGGTGGTTTTCTGTTTAGCCTCATTTTTTGAAATAGGAGAGATGTCTATGTAAATTAGGCCAAAAAAGATACAAACACATACACACATGACAGATCCTTGTGCCAAGAGCATAATGTGTTTTCTTTCTTTTGTCCTTTTTTCCTTCCTTTCTTCCTCCCTTCCCTCTTTCTCTTCCTTCTCCTCCTCCTCCCCGTTAGCATCCTCCTTTTCTTCTTTTTTCTTCTTTATTTTTTCCTCCCCATCTTCCTTCCCCTTCCCCTCTTCTTCCCCTTCCCCTTCTTCTTTTCCTTCTCCTTTTTTTTCTTCCTCTCCTTCTTCTTCATAGTGATGATGGTAAAATAAGTCTAAATCACTGAGGAAATGAGGTCTCAGGGAAATAAGCATGTTTATGAGAGGCAGAGGAATAAATGACCTACATTTTCTTTTATATTTCAAGGAATTCTGTTGCCAGGAGCCATCACGTTGAAATACTACATGAAATGTGGAGTAGAGACTGGGGAAAGTGATAAAATAATCGGCTCCCCTTTTCACACAGCACTGCCCTTCTGGAGCATCATGTTAGAGCAGAAAATAATAGTTTTGGAATCAGAACCAGCTTTAATTTTTAGTTTTGTGATCTTGGACAGACTATTAAAAACTCTTTTAATCTCAGTGTCCTCAGTAGAAAAATGGGAATGAAAAGGAGTATTTTGTAGGGTTGTTTTGAGGACAGTGATTGCACTCCATCCATGGGAGACACCCGGGGGAGGTGGATTGCTTTCACGAGCTGCACCTTTAGTTTATGTCTACTAGTTCTCCCCCATGTAACCATTATTTTCCTCATTTTGAACAAAGAAGTAGAGTGAATGTAAGATGATTCTTGGTAATAGAAATAAAAACATTTTATGTTTATCAAGTACACCACAATGTGCAAGTGTTTTTACCTGCATAAATTAAGAACAGCTGGGGAAGAGAAATGACTAAGCAGATGAAAGAGAATCCGCAGAACCTAGTTGTCCTCTGGGTTTCGGCTCATAGAAAGGCCAATGTTATATTATACCAGAATCTTCTTCTTTTGTTTATTTCGGCTGTCAAGTGACTAGTTAGATAGTTGAACATCTAAGCTTTAGACATTGCTTTCAATAAACATTTTTTTTTGAGATGGAGTTTCGCTCTTGTTGCCCAGGCTGGAGTGTAGTGGCACGATCTCGGCTCACTGTAATCTCCGCCTCCCGGGTTCAAGTGATTCTCCTGCCTCAGCCTCCCAAGTAGCTGGGACTATGGGCACGTGCCACCACACCCAGCTAATTTTTGTATTTTTAGTAAAGACAGGGTTTTGCCATGTTGGCCAGGCTGGTCTCTAACTCCTGACCTCAAGTGATCCACCCGCCTCGGCCTCCCAAAGTGCTAAGATTACAGGCAGGACCCACCACGCCCAGCCCAATAAACTTATTTTATCAGCATAATTTGCATCATGTGCTTGTTTCATTCATTCATTGCTTCCATAAATATTTATTTGGCACCCACTATGTGCCAGGTGCATTTATAGATGAAAACTAGCTTTAAACTAGACAGGTAAGGCTCCTATTCTTACTACAATGAAGGGTCACAACCTGTCAACAATTTAGTATATAAATAAAGATGACAATTCCAAATGGCGTATGACAGTTTAAAAAAATGAGATAAAGAGGATTGACATGATGATGACTATCATATGTTAAAAGTGTCAGGAAAGTTCTCTTTGAGCTTGGATGAAAGATGAGGAGACAACCATGCAAACATTTAGGGGGATGATATTCAAAGCAGAGGGAATGGCAAGTGCAAAGCCACTGAGCCTGGAGTTATTTTAGGGCATGTTATACTGCCTTAGGAGTCATTTAGAGCAGGGGCTCCAACCTTCAAGCCAGGGACCAATACCATTTGGGTCCATGGCCTGTCATGAATTGGGCTACACAGCAGGAGGTGAATGGCTGGCAAGTGAAAGACACTTCACCTGTATTTACAGTCGCTCCCCATTGCCTGCATTACCACCTGAGCTCTGCCACCTGTCAGATCGGCAGAGGCATTAGATTCCCACAGGAGTGCAAACCCTTTTGGGAACTGCACATGTGAGGGATCTAGGTTGTGTGTTCCTTATAAGAATCTAATGCCTGATGATCTGTCACTGTCTCCCATCACCCCGAGATGGACCCAACTAGCTGCAGGAAAACAAACTCAGTGTTCTCACTCATTCTACATTATAATTCATTATATAATATATAATGAATATAATATTTAATGAGTTATTTCATTACATATTGTAATGCAATAATAATAGAAATAAAGTATACAATAAATATAATGCACTTGAATCATCCTGAAACTATCCCCCCATCCCCTGGTCTGTGGAAAAATTGTCTTCCATGAGACTGGTCCCTGGTGCCAAAAAGGTTGAGGACTGCTGCTTTAGATTGTGCATATGGTGGTACTAATAACCAGATGATGTTATTCGAAGTGTGAAGAAGGCAGAATTACAAATATGTCTGGCCACACTCTTGTAACTGAATAGAAAGGACTAAAATCCTTTCCATATCCAGGTTACCAACCTATGGGCATCTCACATCCACAAGGAGAACCAGGTTCATGTGTCCCAGAAGGGACTTGGTGAATTACTTAATATAGTAAGCTCTATGAAATTTTACGCTTTGATTTCTCTTATTTCAGGAAGTGTCTAGAAAATGTAGGGATAGAGGCGTTTTGTTCATATACCTTCCTCTGCTTTCACTCCCCCTTACCACGTTCTTTTCTTTCTCTTTACAGAGGCTGTTGTGATATCCTGCATGGACAAGGAAATGATGTTCATCTAATACACCCACTTGGGAACACTTTGATGCCATTGACTGTGAGTGTCTTTCTCTTATCCCTACACCCATCTCTAGCCCTGTCCTAGTATGAGAACATGGAAACTCATTTTGGAAAATGTGAAATGAGTGATCCCCAAAAGTAGCCTTGCTCATGATTGGGTGATTATATTAAGGGTGATTTTTTTCCTTCATTATATTTAGCTGTTTTCCATTGGGTTTTTTGGCAACAAATATGAAAAGTTATAGTTTTCTCATTTTTAAAAGACATGTTGTCTCATAGAAGTAGATAATATCAGAAAATGACTTTTTTGTGTCCAATGGCTCCATCTGCCCCTAGTTATTGTCCCCCAAAAGAGGGGCATGTACGACTTGAAATAGCCAAATGACCTTGTCTCATACAGTTGTATCCATTTTGGCCAACAGCATAGATAAAAATTCTTTATTTATACATGATGGTGGGTAGACAGAAATAACTCCTTACTTTGTTTTCTATATTTTAAAGCATTTTTTCAGAGAACTGTTTTCAGTAGCAAGTTGCCATCATGCATTTAAAACAAATTTGATTCAGGGACAAATGTTAAGGAGATCACTTGCACAAAGGGAATTAAGCTTGCTGGGTGTAGCATGGGCTAGGGATAAGAAAAACAGTTTAGAAAAGGATGTGATATCACTCATCTCTTTAGGAAAGCATTTCTCTGTCTTAGAGTTAGAGCTCCAGGCAGAGGAAATGGGAAGGCGGGGAAAACATGGACAGGTTCCAAAGGAGATGATGGGTCATAGAGAATGAATGAGTCAACTAGCATCAGAGGGTGTGTAGCGAGGGTTTGGGGGAGAGGGAATGATGGAATCTATGGGTTCTTTGAACCCCCTCACTCCCACACCCATATACAGACACCAGGTTCTTGGGGGACATGAACAGTCCTTAGTGTCCTGAAAGAGTGACTGTGTTCCCCAAGCAACCAAATCACTCCAGAAACTGATTTGGCTGGGAGAGTGTGACACATCAAAGTTAGGGAGGTGATGAAAGCAGAAGAATCACTCTAATAGGAGAGCATCGTGAATTGTCAGCATTTAGTTCTATTTAGAAAGGATTGGAAGGAAGGGAGAAGTCACTTCTTGAAGAGAAGATGCAAAATGTTGATAGCATTTAGTCGTGGCAAAAGAAGTGCTTTGAAACAGTTCTAAAATGCAATCCTAATTAGTTACTTTAAAGTATCCCACAGGTCTCTCCAGATCATGTGTGTGAGGTATTTGAATTTTTCAGTGGTCACAGATGAGAAGACCATCGCTTCTGCAAACATCTACTTCTGCACCCCAGGCATCTAGCATACTCACCGATGTTCGCCCAAGTCTTTTATCATAGCTTGTTCATCATATTTATTAGGTTGGCAAAAATGTAATTGCGGTTTTTGCCATTACTTTCAATGGCAAAAAAAAATGGCAAAAACCACAATTATGTTTGCACCAACTTAATATATTCCCAGCATTAAAATTTCTTGGAATGTATTTAATACTTGCTATTCTAGGAATCTTAAAATTCTCTACTAGGATTTCTTACTTAGTGTTTAAGCCCTTAAATTAAACAAATATAAATACTATGTAAGACATGTGCCATACACGGCAAATAAATCTCACGAACCCACATAAAACAGGTAAATAAAAATATGAACTGAGTTTTGTTCATATTAATATTCAGTGTCCTTTTGAAACTGCTTCTTCTGAAGCAAACCAAAAGTGCTTGGAAATAAAACTAAAAGGTTGATTTTATCATCATACATCTATAGCCTCCAGAGTGACCTATTAAATTATAAATGGGATTATGTTACTCCTACAATTAGTACATTCTGTATGAGGAAACAACAACAACTTCATTATACCCAAAAGCTCCCACATGATTTGGCCTCTGTCTGCTTTTCTAAACTAGGGTGTCGTCACATGCCTTGGTTATACCATCAAAAGTATTGTTTGAAAGTAAATCAGGTGGTCACTCAACTCCAACCTCACTTCTTTGCTCCTTCTATTCTTTCACCATACTTAGGCTATACTTGCCATCTCTACATTTCAGGAGGAGGCTAAATTATTTTATATTTTTGGATCCCTGCCTAAGACATCCCATCTGCCTGAAGTCCACTTCTCCCTGTGTTCATCTGGTTAACATTTAGGCACCTTTCAAGCCTGCTGAAACTTAAATTCTGCACACCCCAGTATAAACCTGTGAGCCTCTTTAATTACACTCTCCATTGCACATGTAAGAATTTATAGTCCTGTATTTTCATATGTTTTTATTTCTTTAATATTTGTCTTCACAAGTCTCTGAGGCAGAGACAGGACTGACAGGCAACTGATTCTCATTATTATGGCCTTTAAAGGTTGTTGTATATCTGTTTTGTTGACAACAGACACCTAGTACACAACACAGTACCTAAAACATAGTAGACACTCAGCACATTTGTTCAACAAATGAGAGAATGACCGTGGATGCTCTCATGGAATCAATTCTCCTGAATTCAATAATGCAGCCTTTATCAAACTCTTATTCTGTGTAGATCATGAACATGATGGCTTAAAAATCAGCAGCATCAGTATCTGCTGGAGCATGACAGAAAGACAGAATCTGGAGTACAAACCTAAATGGCAATCTGCTGTTTAATGAGACATGTGGGAGGTTTCAATTATACATTAAAGTCTAAATACTCACCTTAGCACACACTTGCCTAGTAAGCCTGGAAAAATAAGAAGCTGAATGGCCATTCACACTCTTCACTTTTAAGAAACGTTCATGGCCTGCCAAATGGGCCAATTACTACTTTTAATGGGAATGAAAAGTGTTGGGAATTTGCCAATTTATTCTAAACTTTTAAAATGCTATCCCTAGTTTTTCTTGAAGATCATATGGCAAAATCGATAAGGCTGCTAGTCATAAAGTTTCTAATTTCCTGTCTTAGCATATTGTCCTAATCTAAGAAAGAATAGTCATAATTGGGGGTCTAAGCTAAAATAAAAATAAAGGTATACAGTATTAAAATTCTACAATGATTTTAAAATAAGTACAATTGTCTAACAAAAAATTTGCCATTAAAGTTAAAATCACAGTAATATATAATAAACTCATTCGCATTGGTGACTCACACATCATTTATGCATGTCTTTAAAGTCCCAGTGAACTTTCACACAAAAAGAATTTTTGCCTTTCACTTACTTCAACAGAGTCAATTGATTTCCTGTTAATCAAGATTTTAAAATGTCAACTGAGGTTTACTTTGAAATAAGTGAAGACAATTTAGGAGGACTCAGGTCAATATCCAGAATGCCAGTGGTGATCAAATGAACTTTGATTCATAGCAAATAATGTTACGAATTCCATAGCTGATCTGGCATTTTCATTGACTTGGGAGACTTATTTATCAGCATGAATGCCATAAGGAGGTCAGAGAGAGCAAACGTAGTGATACATGCAGAGACATGTTTAAGTCTGGCATTTAGCAGACCTGGTGGCTGCCAAATAAAAATCTTACATATTAGGCAAACCTTTATATATATATATATATCTTTGAAGGCCCCAAACCCATAACCTACAAACAAAATACCACATATGAATTAATAAATTGAATTTTCTATTGCAGTATTTATTGATGAAGTAGGCTGATTTAGCTTACTTCCATTAAATTTTGTAAAGATTCGTGAACAGAGAAGAACTATGTTTTAATGAATATGAATTCAGGGCATCTCCAGGTGTAGATAAAAGTGTTCAAGACTTCACGAAGGAAACAGAGACAAAGTCAGTACAGTGTAGAGGTTAAATCATAAGCTTTAGAGTAAACAGAACTAGACACAAGTCCTGGTTCCCATCATTAGCAGCGAGCCTCATCTATAAATTGGCAATAAAAATTATCTCAGAAAAGCTTTAAAGGATTAAAGCAAATAACCAGATAATGCATGAGAATTACTATTAACAATAAAAAGAGAATAGCAGAATGAATGACTATTTTAAAAATCATTTAGCTTTCTGGAAACTTCAAAGCATTCACAGTGGAATAAAATAGCCATCGTAACACTGCTCTTACCAGAGGTTAGTTTTGCATAGTTCATTCATTCAGTTAGCATGTCTTGATTAAGAACCCGTACTACATTGTGCTAATTACTAGAGAATAAAAAAACACACAAACATCCTGTGAAATGGAACTTAGAGCTTAATAGAGATAAGATTTTTAAAATAATAATTATATCATCAAAACTATATGAATTTTAATAAGTATTATGGAAGAAAATCAAAATGCTATCAATAAATGTTTCAAGGAGAACTTCTTTAAATATCAAGGTCAAGAAAGGTTTCTGAGAAAAAGTGGCATTTCAGCTAAGATATGAAGAAGGAGTAGGAGTTTGCCAAGGAAAGGGGCAGGGGAGTAGTCCAGGTACAGATCAGTACAGATGTAGCTTTTAGGATGGCAAAGGGTTGACAATATTGGAGGAGCTGATCAGGCAAAGATCAAAGTGATGGGAGTTCAGATGAAGCTAGATTATGCAAAGCCCTGGGTATCTTTTATCCCAGATGCAATGGGCTGCCATCAAAGGGTTTTAAAAAGATGAATGATGTAATTGCATCACCCTGACTTCTGTATGGAGAATGAATTCGAATGTGACAATGGAATTGGAGTGGAAGCAGAGAGACCAGTTTATTAGGGAATGTCTTAAAATGTTAAAACATAAATTTACCTTTAGCACATTCATTCTGGAGGCAACATTGCTGGAGCATGGGCAAACTGGGGTTCTACAAGTTCACTTTTCAGATCCTTTTCATATCATTTTAATACATGCGTTTGCTAAGAGATTATGTAATAATTGTGTATGTTGGCTCATTCACTTTCAACAAATATTTATAAAGCATTCTCATGTGCCAGTTACTGTACTAGGCACTGGGAATAAGGAAGTGAACAAAACACATGAATACATTATTCTAATTGAACGTACATTTTAGTGGGGAAAAATTAAACTAGTGAATAAATATATAAGATACACCTATGAAGAAAAATCCAAATCCAAATCCAAAGGAGGGCACTAGTGAGTAAGAGAAGACGATACAATTTGGGGATGGTTAGGGAAGATGTCTCAGATAAGGGGA
The DNA here is from genome assembly GCF_009828535.3 of Hylobates moloch. Classification (NCBI taxonomy): domain Eukaryota; kingdom Metazoa; phylum Chordata; class Mammalia; order Primates; family Hylobatidae; genus Hylobates; species Hylobates moloch. The sequence continues at coordinate 58,205,205 of NW_026652277.1, forward strand.
TTTTTGAGCAGAAATGAAAAATAAGCCATTTAAAATCTAGGCAGTGGAAACATAAGTGCAAAGCCTCTGAAATGAGCCTTGTGTTTAATTTTTTCAAGAGTCAGCGAGGCCGGGCACAGTGGCTCATCCCTGTAGTCCCAGCACTTTGCGAGGCTGAGGCAGGCGGATCACTTGAGGCCAGGAGTTTGATACCAGCCCAGCCAACATGGTGAAACCCCATCTCTACTTAAAAAAAAAAAAAAAAAAAATTAGCCATGTGTGGTGGCAGGTACCCGTAATCCCAGCTACTCGGTAGGCTGAGGCAGGAGAATCACTTGAACCTGGGAGGCGGAGGTTGCAGTGAGCCAATGGCACCAAGGCAAGGCAAGGCAAGGCAAGGCAGGGCAAGGCAGGGCAGGGCAAGGCAAAAGAAAGGAAAGAAAAGGAGTCAGCCTGGTCAAAATTAATGTGATTCCATCATCATCATCATCATCACCATTCTTATTCTCATCATCATCACTACCCTCTCTACCATTATAATCACCATTATCATCATTGCCACTGTCATCATCACAATCGTCATCAGTATCACTACCAACATCACCATCATCTTCACCATGTAACTTTGGAAAAGTTTCTTAGAGGCTCCATAAGGCATATTATTGATACAGCCCAATTAGAGACAGTCATGTTAGTCAGAAAGAGTCTAAATATTTTAGTAGTTGCAGTTTTTATAGCACTTTCATCTTAAAAATTATGAAAAATGTCATTTAAGGCAAATATTTTTGGTCTTTAGCCTGAGTTGAGAATCAACTGAGAAACTTAATAAAAACATCCATTCCTGTGACAAGATTTTGACTCATTTGATCTAGAGTGGAGCCCAGGAATTCACATGTGCAAGAAACACCCCAGGTAATTATTGATGCAAGTGGCCCAAGGACCAGACTTTGCAAAAATGCCGTTTTAATGCCTTTAGCGAGTGAGGTCTTACAACTCTTACAGTTCGTAAGCACTTCCCCCATTGCACATCTGTGCTTCAACTCCATAATGGTGCTATAAAATATTATTCTCCAAATGCAAAATTCACAGACAAGTCAAAAAGGACTAACCTTAATGAGAAACTATCTATAATATCTGGAAATTGATGGACAAGTGAAACCAATGATGTCAAATTCATTGCCACTTGAAGTCTGAGACCAATACTTAATAATTTTTCTTCCATGTAACTTACTTTTCTAACTGGCCTCAATGACGAAAAATCTTTTTCAACTAATATTACTTAAGGGGAAATTCTTCAAACAGATATATTTTATAAGAAGCCTTATATCTGGAATTCTTAGGGAATAGTGTTATGGTTAATTAAGACATGCTAAACATGAATTACACAAGTATTGTTTATTTTCAAATAGTACTAGAGTGTACAATATGCTTAGCTTTAAAATAATGTTTTGCAATGCTTCAGTATCCCAGGGTTGTAATAATGATTAATAACTACCCCTGTACTGGAAATTTTCATAAGTGCCAATTAGTAGAGAATTCTGATTAATAAAATGCTGGGTAACAAAACGAAATAACTATTGCTCCCTTCAAATGTTAATATTTGCAATGCAGAAATGTGCTTTCAATAAAATTTATCTTGCCTTTATATCAAGTATCAGCTGATATTTTCATCTTAACTATTTAGTAGTAACCAAATTCTCCTCTACACAATCTTCATGCCAAGATGATTATATTCTGTTAGTGAGTTTACAATCTTTAAAAGTAGTTACTGGATCATCATCTTGTTTTGCCTTAGAAAAGGAAACTGACACCTAATATAGATCAGCTGTTTGAATATGCAGGGTTTATTTTTTTCCTCCCCAGTAATTAGCTTTTTTTATTACCTCATTTCGAAAGGGTAATAGGTATTGGGTGATGTCTATTGTTTTTGAAACACAATAAACCTAAGATGAACATTTGTAGAAACATGGTAAGAAATATTAACAAAAAACCCACTAATTTCAGATTAGACTCTGAGATTCTCGCCTTAGTAATTTCGTTAAATGATTGCCACACTGAAATTTTTTCAAGGTGCTTTTAAAAATAATTATGGCTATTATAATAAATAACTCTATTGAAGTTGAACTTAAAAGCAGACCAACTTTTTTATCCATATAAATCACTTTTATATTTGGACTAAAAATTCAAAATAATCTTCCCTCTCATTCCCACCCTACATCCCAGCATAATGTTAATTCTTTAATGGGGTGTTTACATTGACTATTACCTTGGCTTCATGTGAAGCACAGAGTTTTTCGTTGTTATTGTTTTTTGGTTTTTTTTTTGAGATGGAGTCTGGCTCTGTCGCCCAGGCTGGAGTGCAATGGCATGATCTCGGCTCAATGCAACCTCCACCTCCTGGGTTCAAGCAATTCTCCTGCCTCAGCCTCCTGAGTAGCTGGGACCACAGGTGCCTGCCACCACATCCAGCTAATTGTTTGTATTTTTAGTAGAGATGGGGTTTCACCGTGTCAGCCAGGATGATCTCGACCTCTTGACCTCATCATCTGCCCGCCTTGGCCTCCTAAAGTGCTGGGATTACAGGCATGAGCCACTGCACCAAGCCGAAGTGCAGAGTTTTTTTTTAACAATATCACTGCCATTTTCCCATTCGGCCTGCCCGTGAAAATAAAAGATGTTTGGATCACAAAATCCAATGAAATTAAACTGTAAAATCCAAAGTAGAATTTAGTAGCTATAAGCACATTTATTTTTGGCCAAGCCTTACCGGGTCTACCCTACAGACAGGGTGCCTGTGAATCGGGATGTGACTTGGAGTAAGGTTAGGGGGATGTATGATTTTTCTTCACTTCTTCCCCTCCTTCCCTAGGACAGTCTTGAAATCATAAAGGCCAGTGAGGCTGCTTTTCAAATCAGGTTATAGTTTCTATCAGTCTCTCCAATGATGCCCTGTTTTTCTTGCAAAGGCAGTGCAGCACTCATTAGATCTTTGCTTAAAAGGTTGATAAATGAGCTCTGACACTGGAGCAGGTTGGGGGAGTGCAAGAGCTTGGATTAACAGCAGGCTTTTTGAGGGTTTCCTTAGCGACTTTTTCAATTTTACCTAACCTAAGGGAAAGCCACCCTTATTCTTCTTAGAGTTGTTGATGAGTGATCATTATACATGCACACATACAGTTTTATTTTAATTGGTTTTTAAACTCATGCATGCTGAGACATCTCCCTGGCACATATCTTCATCTTAAATATTGCAGGTGTAAATCACCAGTAGAAATAAAAGACTCAGGTACAATCTTTCCTATGGAGAGATTGAGTATAGATTACATGACATCCTGAGGCATTTGCATCATTTGCTAAGACTTCAGGTTTTTGTTCTAAGCATTGCTAATGCATTCCTTTGGTTGTGGTGCTTAAGTCTCTTGTGTGAGGAAGCTCAAAGTAATAGGAAGTTGTTGATTTAAAATGATAGAAAGATTGCAACAATCTAAGACAGGCTGATTCTTGATTGTCTCTTAGTCAAGAGAAAGGCATATGTCTCCTGTGTTTTTTTGGTTCATGCCAGTCCAGGAGCTCTGCTATGGCATGTCAGTACAGATGTGAGGCATGGAGTCGTCCTGGAAGTTGAGATCTCAGTATTTCATACATTTCCTGTAGTGTAAGCTCCTTAAAAACAGGGGCTAGGAGCTTTAAAGTCCACTGTATTTAGAGGTTCTGCGTCAGACAGCCCAGAGGAGATGCTTAATAGTATTCATTGGAGCAAACAGAATTATTCAATCTTTTATTCAAGAGAAACTGACTGAACATTTATCAGATTAAAACATTTATGGAACACTTGTACAGTATATAAAGATAATATGATATGGAAATTAACCTTAAACAACTTGTAGTTTATTAGAGAAGTTATGTATGAGTTAAACTCTAGTAGATACAAGAAGGTAACAGGCAACTCTAAAGAGGTATCAGTTTTGCATTTTTTTAGATTAATTAAAAAATATTTCCAGGCTGGGTGCATGGTTTATGCCTGTAATCCCAGCACTTTGGGAGGCCGAGGGGGAAGGATCATTGAGCCCAGGAATTTAAGACCAGCCTGAGCAACACAGTGAGACACTGTCTCTAAAAAAAAAAAAAAAAATTAGCCAGAAATGGTGGCTTGTGCCTATAGTCCCAGCTACTCAGGAGGCTGAGGTGGGAGGATAGCTTGAGCCCAGGAGTTCAAGGCTGCAGTGAGCTATGATGGTGTCACTGCCCTCTAGCCTGGGGACAGAGCAAGATCGTGCTTCTGAAAAATAAAATAAAATTAAATAATAATAATAAATAAAATCTTTCCATACTGATTATTCAATACGATGTGATGCCTTGGAAAACGCTATGAAATACACTGAATATAAAATAAATGTGAAGAATTATTATAGTTATAAACAGCTGTGTTGCTTCTCAAGGGACCCCATATGGGAGCCACTGCTTTAAGATTCTTCTTCTTCCTAGATTTCTACAGATCTGTAAAGAGAGGAGGCAGAAAATCTATAAGGTCATCATCTTGGCCTTGCTGCATATCAGAATCATCTGTGGAGTTTTTAAAACTCTTCATGTTCAGGCCAAATTCCACACCATTAAGTCTGAATCCTTGGGGGTGAAACCCAAGTATTTCTACTTTATAAAGTTCACTAAGTGATTCCATTGGTTGAGGCCATTGTTCCCAGCCATGTCTGCATATAAACAACATGAGGAGATTTTAAACACCAAATCTCACTCTAAGAAATTCTGATTAATTTGTCTGGAGTAGGGCCTGGGCATAGACGTTTTTTTTTTTTTTTTTTTTTTTTGAGACGGAGTCTCGCTCTGTCGCCCAGGCTGGAGTGCAGTGGCACAATCTCGGCTCACTGCAAGCTCCGCCTCCCGGGTTCACGCCATTCTCCTGCCTCAGCCTCTCCGAGTAGCTGGGACTACAGGCGCCCGCCACCACGCCCGGCTAATTTTTTGTATTTTTAGTAGAGACGGGGTTTCACCGTGGTCTCGATCTTCTGACCTCGTGATCCACCTGCCTCGGCCTCCCAAAGTGCTGGGATTACAAGCGTGAGCCATCGCACCCGGCCGACGTTTTTTAAGTCTAAATTTGATAGTAATGTGTAGCAGGGACTGATACCCACAGGGTTAAGGGATTATATAAAGTTATATTTGTGAGGAATATATGGCAAAATCAGTCATGTGTTTTTGCCACTGGCTATTGTTTGCTGGCCATCTTGGGATAACTAATATCCAATTTGAGAGACTACTGTGTTTAACTAACTTTTCCGAGTTGTAGGGGGTTATGAAGATGATCAGAAAGGATTTCCATCCCTGAACCAATGACAGATTGCACCTGGGCAGGCAAGAAGACTTTCCTGGAATTCTTGGCCTCGTGAGCTGCTGTGGTCACACTTAGTCATTCCTCTTCAGTGAAAAATGCCCAGGCATGAATAGCGTGCAAGTATGTGTGATCATTTCTAAACAGTGTCCCCACCTATACAAACCACCATATGGGAAGAAAATTTATTTACCTCATGTACATGTCACATAGGTAAAATAAGACATTATGTTATTTCAATTCTGGCTTGTTCATGAATACTTCTGTTGTATAATCCATGATACCATTTGGAAATTTCTTAGAGTATGCGTTTCTGAGAACTATTGATATAAATGGATCTTTCTGATGCATTTTATCGCTGTTTATAAAAGTAAAATATTGCAAAACTGAATTTTATTCAAAAACTCAGATACCTCCCATTTAAAGGCAAAATTACCAACTGGAACTTCAAGTTGGTAAAAATCTAAATAATAATGTGCTGGTTTTACAACTTTGAAAAAGTTTGTGTGATTTTTGTCCAGTTAAAACAAAAATGTAGACAAATGGAGGAGTGAACACAAGGTTAAAGAGAAGGTGAAATAATTACAGGAAGACTAATGATTCTAAGTGATGTCAGCAGGAATTCCGGTGCTTTTGAAAAAAATACTCATCTCCTCTCTAGACATTAAATTCATCTTATTTAGATCACTTAATATAATAATTTCCTTATGCATTCAGATAATTTTGTGTTTTCATTCAAATAAATCACAGGAATGGTAGCCTAGGGCAGTTTATTTTGTTAGATTTATTTTTTCATCTCAGCTCCACCTAGACAAAGTCTGACAAGTTATTGTGGACTCATAACTGCAGAGATTTTCACTGGGAAGTGCATTGGTGTGTGATTGCTCTTTTTTGGACACAGTTCAAAGAGAAATGGAATCCAAAACAACTTTGCACTTACTGGTGCTTTTGCTTAATCTTCTTGCATATACTCTAATTGTAGCCACAAATATCAACTCCGTTAGTAACCTACCACTGACAAATTCTAAATCAAACTGAGGAAGATGAAAGATACAGATTAAATGGGTCAGCTCCATGTGGTTAGTCTTGGCTTCTCCTAAGAACAGTACTTTTGGCAGAAGGGAAGGTAATATACACATATAGTGAATATCCATCAGACATGTTATTCCATGTAATTCTCACCACAATCCTTAAAGTTAGGGGAGGTAATTATACTAATTCTAAGGAGCCACAAACAAGAAATATTTATAAGTAATTTTATACATTTAACGTTTTTCATTGTAAGTTGATTTTTATAGATGTAAATATGTAATTTGAAAAAATCTGCATCTACATTTTAGTCTATTCGTCTGCACACTAATAATCCCACATCGATTAGATTACTTGGAAGCTGAATGCATTGAAGGCATTGAAAAAAATTGAAAATCTCTAGGCATCGGCTAAAAGAAAATCCATGGAATACCAGACTCTTAAATCCAAATCTAAAATGTAATCTCAAACATACCTGGATAAAGGGATAAAAGAAACACGTGGCATATATTCTATTATTTGAAACTTTGAAAAGCTAACTTGCCTGTAGAGATATCTTTTTTCTTTCCTCTTCTTTTTAAATAAATCTCCCGCCCCCGCCCCCACCAGCACTGAGCACAAATCAGGGCCTTTCTAGTCGACAGAACCAACAATCCAAACCCTTTCATCCTCATTGGGAGCATGTCTGGGAGCCAGAGAGGGGAATAAAGGATGAAAAATCAAGCCCCTTAGTGTGGCTACGGAGCAGTGGCTCCTGGAAAGGGTGTGAGGTGAGGGAGGACGCTGTTATTATTGGTGTGTTGATGCTCTTTTTTGGACATAGTTCAGAATCTCTAATATGACCTTAAGGTCCTGCTTAATTTGGCTCTGGTCACTTCACCAGTCTAATCTCCCACTATCTGCTCCTCTTCCCCCCCCTTTTTTTTTTGTTTTTGTTGTTGTTGTTGTTTTGTTTTTTTCTAGTCAGAGTTTTGCTCTTGTTGGCCAGACTGCAATGCAATGGCATGATCTCGGTTCACCACAACCTCCGCCTACTTGGTTCAAGTGATTCTCCTGCCTCAGCCTCCCATGTAGCTGGGATTACAGGCATGCGCCACCATGCCTGGCTGATTTTGTATTTTTAGTAGAGACGGGGTTTCTACATTTTGGTCAGCAGGCTGGTCTCCAACTCCCGACCTCAGGTGATCAGCCCACCTCAGCCTCCCAAAGAGCTGGGATTACAGGCGTGAGCCACCACGCCTGGCCTATCTGGTACTTAAAATCTAGACTCAGCTTACAGGATTTCCTCCAGGACTTCAAATGTGACTTGTGTTCTTCCATCTCAGGGTGTTTGCTCAGATTCCCTCTTTTACCTGGATAGAAAACACCTCTAGTCACTCCTTCCACTTAACTAAAATCTAAAATGTACTCAAGTTTTTTTGTTTGTTTGTTTTTTAGAAGGAGTTTTGCTCTTGTCGCCCAGGTTGGAGTGCAGTGGCACCATCTCAGCTCATTGCAACCTCTGCCTCCCGGGTTCAAGCAATTCTCCTGTCTCAGCCTCCCAAGTAGCTGGGATTGCAGGCACCCACCACCACGCCCAGCTGATTTTTTTATATTTTTGGTAAAGATGGGATTTCACCATTTTGGTGAGGCTGATCTCGAACTCCTGATCTCGTGATCCGCCCACCTCTGCCTCCTAAAGTGCTGGGATTACAGGTGTGAGCCACCATGCCCCGCCTGTACTCAGGGCTTTAAGCATTCTTTTTGGGGAACATTTCCCTGATTCCTCTAGAGGTGTTTGGGTCCCTCTGATACATATACTACCATATCAGTCTGTGGTTTCTCTTTTGTAACATTTAATGGCTTTATGATTTCTTATCTAATAGCTGTCTTCCCTAGTGATGATGATGATTATAATTAACACCTATTTAATATCAGTAACAATTTCCTGAGGGAGCTACTATTATTATTTCCATTTACAGATGGGTAACTGAAAATTAGTGTTATTTAATAACTGACACAGGGAGACAGTAAGTCATAAAGCCAGGAGTTAAATCTGGGCATTTGAAGTCCAAAGTCGTACCCTTGATCATTTTCTGCTAGCTGAGCTGCACCTGGCTGTCTTGTTTTCCAGTCTATTCCTTGAATGTCACACAATGCCAGATGCATTCAGAAACATATTTGTTGAATGTGGAAATAAATGATCTGAGAAAGAAAAAACAAAATAAAACAGCTCTTGAAACTGACAGCTAGACCGTGGTATTCCCCACTGAATAAAAACTATACTCACAGAATACCAAGAAGGGTCAGACAGGGCCACTTCACCACCACAGTAGAACTTAAAACCAAAACCACTGCCCAACAATTGGAAGCACAGAGACAGGGATGCAGCACAATCGCTAAAATAACCAAATACCCTCCTCTCCCAGCAAACATGAGTGGCTGTTGCTTCTTTACTGATGACGACTGAGCCCCTAATCCTTCCTAATGCCTCTTAAATAAAAATTTTTTAAACACCTAATTATTGAACTTCCCATGCCTTCTGACAGTACTCAATCCAGAACAAAGCCTTACTTCCTTAATCTCCTGCAAAATCATCCAGCAAAGAAACAAACTCTATAACGAGCCCTTTCCTACTCCATCTTACCAAAAATGCACTGTGGTTATTTCTTGTTACCACAGCAGCACAGTTGATATACGTGGATTTTTTTGACTACATGTGTGTTTGTGGACTTTCAATGGTGAGCATTGACAGAGCAAATGTGTGCTTATTTAACAAAGTTGTGGTTAAGTAAATTTAACTTCAGAAAATTAAGTGAATTAAACTTCTGCCCATTAAAGTGTTAATATTCTTATTAGTAGTTTATGCGGATCAATTTTACAACATGCTATATACAGTAAGTCCTCAATGTGGTTGATGAGTTATTGAAAACTGTGACTTTAGGCAAAATGATTTATAATGAAAACAATACTACCATTGGCTAATTGATAGAAACAAGAATTAAGTTCCTATGGCATATTTCTGGTCTTAAAAACGTCACCATACTTCTAAGTAAGAAACAAAGCACTTCTAATATTAAATATTGAAATAAATGTGAGCTATACACACGTTTAAAATAAAGATTAATAAAAGCGAGTAAGACAATTATTTACTAAATTTGTGGTGAATCAGTGAGTGACAGAGGCCATAGTGGTGGAGAATTAAATTAACAAAGAGAAAATTGTCCAGAGCATCTCCTGCCACTACACGGTTCAAAAACAATCACCAATGTGGCCGGCCCTCTGAGTGCTTCTACTTCCTTACCGCAATGTTTATTGCTGAGTATTTGTATGGTCGCCGCCTACTTTACAAATTTTTATTTGACAATACTTTGTGTTCATTCATTTTCCAACCCACTTATTCCAGTTCAGGGTAGCAGGTGGCCGGAGCCTCTCTCAGCAGCTCAGGGGCAAGGCAGGATCCCGCCTTGGTCATTCCATGCAGGGCACACGTATACACACACACACACACACACACACACATATACACACTCAGACTCGGACAATGTAGACGCCCAATTCACCTACCATGCTCTAGTTTGGGAGCTAGAAGGAACCTGGAGTATCCAGAGAATACCCACAGAGTCCTGGAAAACATGCACACTCCACATAGACAGTGGCCTCTGCCAGGAATTATTTTTTTCACCAATTTTATAATAAAATGACGATGTTATTAGAGGACCGGCAGTACTGAATTACCCTACTCCTGACCCGTTGAATGATATATTAATGAATTTAGTTTACCATGTGAACATTTGCCCCTTTTAACCAACATATCTTGAGCATTGACTTAAAAAGCAAGCAAACAAACACAAAGCTAGTCCCTACTTACATTGTTACTCTTTGGGAAAGCAGCATTATTACCAGGAAGAGAAAAGATGAAATATAGACAGACACAAATGATATGGCTAGCTTTATAAACTTCATTACATGAGTTACAGAATTTTCTTATATTTGAGAAACCTAGTAAAAAGCCGAAGGCTGTATATTGATGTCTTCCGTGTCTCTGTGCAGCACCCCTTTCTTTCTTTATTGCTTCCTCCTGGCCTTTAAAGACTTCCTTCGGTCCCCTCAATTCTCACTGTTCACACTCTTGCTTCTTAGCCGGGATTATCATCTTCAATAACTTTCCATTTTTCCTTCATTCTCTTCACATTAAAATCCCTCTCCTGGTGGGGCACCTTTTTCCATTAATATGATTTATGAACGTGTGCTGATGTAGTTAAAGGTGCTAATAGATTAATGGGTTATACCTCCTCTGTTACATTGGCCTTTTAAAAGGAATCATTTGTCTTAATCCAAAGATTGATGTTAATATTGGGAAGAACATTTATGGTTTAGTAGCAGAGATCTGGAATGAAAAAGATTTCCGCATAAGCCAGTTATTTCATAAAAATGGAATCTGGTAAATGTACAAATAGTGATACCGACATAATTATTTTCTATTATAGAAGCATCACTACTCAGGAACTTTCAACTTGTAAACGTATATACACTTTATAGATACAAAAGAGAAGTACAATGCAAATGTAGATCAGCTCTGCTCACCATTAAAAAGTGGCATATGAAATTGTGAGGGGCCACTTCTGCCTTTGGGTGGAGCATTTTATTGGCTGTTTTGCGTAGTTTTGAGGTATTTCAGAAACATAGATCATTGTACAGTAAGATACTTATTAATAGGTTGAGAGTACTGTTTATATGCCATCCACAGTAGTTAGAAAATATTACCGACAAAAGTGGAATAACTTCAGATTATGGTTAGAGAATACATATCAGTGTTGAATGCCTGTTAGTTATATTAATTCAAGTAAAGACTAGAAATAGAAAATAAGTTAGGAAACTTAAAGTTTAAACAAAGATTGAAAGTATGGCTGTGGAAACTTTTCTAGCAATTCACACATGGCTCATAGGTCTGGGAACTGTTGGCTTCTAAGCAACATCAAAGAGAGCAGTTATGTGGAACATAACCCATGCTGTCCTGGCAGCTCTATATAATCCTGACAAAGATAATGAAGGAGGATGTTATGGCCCAGCCAACTGTCAGTGGAGAAGATAGTGGTTTGCTTAAAAAAAAAAATGCTTTGTAGGATATATATCACCAAGAAAGGGACAAATATAGCAAATTTTTAGTGGTTTGAAGGATTAACTCCTTTCAATGTAGTAAAATACCTATAAACTGACTTCAACATAAGAAGAAAGAATTTTGGAACATTCTTTCAGAACTTAACCCATTCATAAATAAAGCAGCTTTTGGATTATTCTTCCTTGGTTATTGATGTAATTATTGTTAACACCTTTTAAAACAGGCAACACCTGTGTTGCCCTCACAGTTTGTGTGAAGGCAGAGTTACAAAAATAGAATTGTTTCTGTTTTTAAGTGTTATTGTCATACCCTTCAAATTTTTCACAAAAAATTAAAGATGCAAAAATTGGAAAATAAATGTCCAGAAACAGAGGAATGAAGAACTAAACCATGGTCCATATATAATGAAATATATTATATAGCTATTAAATTTATATGAAAGTCTTGTATTAAATGCAAAAAGAAAATATAAAATTGTATATATAAAATCGATGTACAGAAAATAATATCAGAAACACAGATAGTCATTGTCTTAGGCATGAAACCTTAGGAAAATTTTTTTCTTCTATTTATATTTTCCAAATTCTCTATTTACTTTTAAGATAGAAAGAAACAAACATTCTCAAAGTGATTTTGCAGACAGGTACAAGAAGATTGTAACATATTGTTCTTTCACTAATTGTGAAAAGGAAACTTAGGACTTGCTCTTTGGCTGTAATAAATGTTAACTTTATATTCTTAAATTTTGGTTTTAAAATATCAACTTTAGAGCTCATTCTGAAAACAGTGCTGGAAAATCCTCTTGAGTTCACAGGGAAACATTTACTGAAAACATATTTCTTTGCAAATCATTGAAGAATTGTGTATTGATCTAACAGCAAAAGTAACTGGGTATCTCTGTGACACAGGAATCTACACAAGCTTTTAAAAATGTTTATTTAATTTAAGATGGGAGTTGGAACATATTTTATTCCTTTTCAAACTCATTTTCATGTGAGTTCTGTTTTGTCAATTTTCTTATTGTAAAAACAATACATGATTATTGTAGAAATTTGTAAAATAATGGCCAGATGTGGTGGCTCATACCTGTAATTCTGGGGTTTGGGAGGCTGAGGCGGGAGGATCCTTGAGGCCAGGAATTTGAGACCAGGCTGGGTGACATAGCTAGACCCAAGCCTCTACAAAATAATTTAAAAATTAGCAGGCTGGGCACAGTGGCTCACGCCTGTAATCCCAGTACTTTCGGAGGTCAAGGCAAGTGAATCACTTGAGGTCAAGAGTCCAAGACCAGCCTAGCTAACATGGTGCAACCCTGTCTCTACTAAAAATATAAAAATTAGCTGGGCGTGGTGGCAGGCACCTGTAATCTCAGCTACTTGGGAGGCTGAAGCAGGAGAATCGCTTGAACCCAGGAGGTGGAGGTTGCAGTGAGCTGAGATCACGCCACTGCACTCCAGCCTGGATGACAGAGTGAGACTCCATCTCAAAAAATAAAATAAAAATAAAAATTAGCTGGATGTGGTGGCAGGTGCCTATAGTTCCAGTTACTCAGGTGGCCAAGGATTGCTTGAGCCCAGGAGGTCAAGGCTGCAGTGAGCTATGATTGTGCCAGTGCACTCCAGCCTGGGAAACAGAGCAAGACAAAAAAAGAAAGAAAGAGAGAAAGAGAGAAAGGAAGAGAGAAAGAAAGAAAGAAAGAAAGAAAGAAAGAAAGAAAGAAAGAAAGAAGAAAGAAAGAAAGAAAGAAAGAAAGAAAGAAAGAAAGAAAGAAAGAAAGGAGGGAGGGAGGGAGGGAGGAAGGAAGGAAGGAAGGAAGGAAGGAAGGAAAGAGAGAAAGAAAGAAAGAAAGAGAGAGAAAGAAAGAGAGAGACAGTGAGAGAGAGAGAGAAGGAAGGAAGGAAGGAAATAAGGAAAGAAGGGAGGGAAGGAAAGAAGGGAGGGAAGGAAAGAAGGGAAGGAAGGAAGGAAGGGAAAATTAGTGAAATACACAAATAACTTTTTCAAAATTCATATTCACACAGATTATACAGAGATAATAAATATTAACTTTATTTTATTCATTCTCTTTCTCTCATTTATATTTTCCTTTCTTTCTCAAAGCTAGGAACACACGGAATAGTTTTTGCCACAGCCTGAAGAGTCACCAATCAGATCTTCCATCCAGAAAGAATGTGCCAATCAACTGTGAGGAGTGAGTTAGCGAACAGTCTTCAGCCAGTAGGCACTTTAAAAATCTGCCATAGTGTTTGAGGAGCCCTGCTTGCGGTGTTCTCTGGCTTCTCTGAGTTCTCGTGGGAAGCTCTAGCACGTGACTGAGCACAGCCCTGGGTATTAGGACCCGGCCCTTTCTGCCGAATGCACCATCGTCAGCACTCTCTGTGCCAGAGCTCCTGTTGGCCGAGATTTTCTTGGGGTTGAACTACATCCAGAGTCTCCTCTTACCCCATCCTCTTTCTTCCCTCTCTCCTTCTACAGATGTCAGACCTACACTGTCTTGTGAAGTCTGTTCTCCTATTTTATCGCCTCCTTTATCTGTCACAGGCATTATCCTGCCCCAAATGGTTTGCTTCCCAGAGGACCCAACTAAAACAGTTTTATATTTTGATTTTCTCATTTACCATTAAGTGGTGAGCATTTCCCAATGGTATTAAAATATTTTCATAAACATTATTTTCATTTTATGGATTTGTTTTATAGATGTATAAGATGTTCCCAACTCTTGTCATTACAAATAATATTATGATGGACATAATTGTTCAGATTCTTTACATGAATTTCAGAATATTTTTTCAGAATGGATTTCTCAAAGTGTAATTACCAGCTTAAGATTCTTGCTACATTTTGAAAAACAGACTTTTTTAAAAAAATACCTACTTACGTTCTAACCAGAAATGTATTCCATATTTGCTGAACTTTTATGTGGTGCCTAAGTATGTGCTCTTAAAAATAGCATTTTAATTAATATCTTCATTGGTAAATCTTTGTTCACATCCCTGATTATCAAGTCCCTCCAGCTCTGGTTTCTGTGGGATTTCTTCAGACATGCATAAAACACTGTGCTACCTCTTCCCCACTCCTGCTCTACAGCCTCTAAAACAGAATCAGCAGCCACTCAGAGGTTGCTCTGAGTCTTCTTTATGGGCACCTGATGACAGCAAGCTGCAGAAAGACCTGAACATGCTTCGTTGTCTTCCACAACTATACAGATGCCAAGGAGATCAAATGTCCCACTGAAAGGAAATGCTTCAGCTATAATACCATCTTCTCATGATGCTACTGAGAGGTGACAGCATGCTGGCAGCCCTCACAGCCCTTGCTCGCTCTCGGCACCTCCTCTGCCTGGGCTCCCACTTCGATGGCACTTGAGCCTTTCAGCCCACCGCTTCACTGTGGGAGCCCCTTCCTGGGCTGGCCGAGGCCGGAGCCGGCTCCCTCAGCTTGCAGGGAGGTGTGGAGTGAGAGGCGCGGGCAGGAACCGGGGTTGTGCACAGTGCTTGTGGGCCAGCACGAGTTCCGGGTGGGTGTGGGATCGGCAGGCCCCGTACTCCGAGCAATGAGGGGCTTAGCACCCGGGTGAGCGGCTGCAGAGGGTGTGCTGGGTCCCCCAGCAGTGCTGGCCCACCGGCACTGCGCTGGATTTCTCGCCGGGCCTTAGCTGCCTCCCCGTGGGGCAGGGCTCGGGACCTGCAGCCCACCATGCCTGAGCCTCCCCCACCCTCCGTGGGCTCCTGTGCGGCCCGAGCCTCCCCGACAAGCACCGCCCCCTGCTCCACGGCGCCCAGTCCCATCGACCACCCAAGGGCTGAGGAGTGCGGGCGCAAGGCACGGGACTGGCAGGCAGCTCCACCTGTGGCCTGGTGCCGGATCCGCTGGGTGAAGCCAGCTGAGCTCCTGACTGGTGGGGACTTGGAGAACCTTTATGTCTAGCTAAGGGATTGTAAATACACCAATCCACACTCTGTGTCTAGCTCAAGGTTTGTAAATACACCAATCAGCACCCTGTGTCTATCTCAGGGTTTGTGAATGCACCAATGGACACTCTGTATCTAGCTACTCTAGTGGGGACGTGGAGAACCTTTGTGTCTAGCTCAGGGATTGTAAACACACCAGCACAGGTCTGTCAAAACAGACCACTGGGCTCTCTGTAAAATGGACCAATCAGCAGGATGTGGGTGGGGGCCAAATAAGAGAATAAAAGCAGGCTGCCCGAGCCAGCAGTGGCAACCCACTTGGGTCCCCTTCCACGCTGTGGAAGCTTTGTTCCTTTGCTCTTTGCAATAAATCTTGCTGCTGCTCACTCTTTGGGTCTACACTGCCTTTATGAGCTGTAACACTCACTGCAAAAGTCTGCAGCTTCATTCCTGAGCCAGCGAGACCACTAACCCACCAGAAGGAACAAATTCTGAACACATCCGAACATCAGAAGGAACAAACTCCGGACATGCCGCCTTTAAGAACTGTAACACTCACTGCGAGGGTCCGTGGCTTCATTCTTGAAGTCAGTGAGACCAGGAACCCACCAATTCTGGACACACTACCTAACACCTTCCATGGAAGATGCAGGAACCTGTGTGTTTCCCTAGTTTCTATTGCCCAGGAATACTTCTGATAAAACATTAAGAATGTGTTCCTGAATTCTTACCAGAAATGAAACCAAAAGTGTAAAAGCACAACTGGCGTAGTTCTATAAGGAGAAATACAATCACCCCAGATGTAATTTAGAAGTAACTAGAAGTGATTTGAACAAATTAAATTTTTTATTTCTCCCAAGTAACCATCAGTTGTGAGGAACTTCTTTCGAAGTGGTAATAACAGATGATACTTATTGAACATTCAGTATCTGCCAAATGCTGTTCTTAGCATTTTATATGTATTGATTCAGTGAATTCTTATAGTATCCCTGTAAGGCAGAGTTGCTATAGAGATGAGGAAATGGTGGCACAGAGAGGTTAAGTAACATGCACAAGGTGCTTAGTCCCTCTCCTGAACTGGCATGAAAGTTCTCTTCTGTTTAATTTATAAATAGTGATAGAACAAATATTGATAGTTCATAGTGATAAAAATAAATAAACCTTTAGGAAAAGCTCTTCCTTACAATAGAACTCCAAATAACAAATGTAGAAGAAATGATCAAATAGGAAAAACATCAGTACGAAAACTAGTGGGTAAAATTTAAATGAGAAACAGTATATTTACATAGTCCAAAAATTTGTCCCCACAAATTTAGTTATTAATTATAAAGGGCAAAATAGTAAATTTGTAGTGGAGAAATCTAATAAATGTCATCTTAACAAAATGATCAATCTTAATAACACAAACATTAGGATAAATTGATATCCTGGGGTTCACGATATAAAGTATTCTGAGGGACACACTATTACTTCCAGTATGTTCCCTCCAAAGATACATAATCTGAATTTAATTATTAACCAACATCAGAGAAATATAAAATGTGGGACAATTTGGAACAGAGTTGTAATCTTTACAAATGTCTAGGTCAAGAAGTCCAAAGAAATGCTGAAGAGCTGCTCAATGTAAAAGGAAATTAAAGAGATTGACAAGAGAATGCAACCTGTGATCTTGGATTGAATTCTGAATGAAAAAAAAAAAGAAATAATCATAAAGGACATTATTAGGACAATTTAAATTTGAGTTAATATGGAATCAATGTCAGATAAAAGTATTCAATCAATGTTTAATTTCCTAATTTTGACAACTTGACTACGATTTTATAAGAGAATATCCTTATTCTTAGGAAATAATCACTGAAGTCTTCAGAGGCAGAGCTTTGCAATATCTGTAACTTTTCTCAAATAGTTCGGAGAGGGAGAAGGAATGATGAAGCCAGTAGGGTGAAAAGCTCATAGGATAACTTATAATTGAATCATTTGCCAAGGTATCCTGTAGATACTAATATATATATTTTATTTTGTTACTTACAACTTAAAAAATAATTGCTGGGAGTTATATCAAACACAAAATTTGCTTATTCTTAGCTTTGGTTTAGTAACTTCACTTTAGGGACTTATTCTAAGGAAATAATATAAAAGAGGCACAATTTTGTTACAAGGGTATTCGTCAAAACTTATATGCAACTGTGGAAAACTGAAAACAGCTCACACATCCAATAATAGAGTATTGTTTTAGGATTATGCAGTCATGGCTGGGTGCGGTGGCTCACACCTGTAATCTCTGCACTTTGGGAGGCCAAGGAGGGCAAATCACGAGGTCAGGAGTTTGAGAACAGCCTGGCCAACATGATGAAACCCAGTCTCTACTAAAAATACAAAAAATTAGCTAGGCGTAGTGGCAGGCACCTGTAATTCCAGCTACTCAGGAGGCTGAGGCAGGAGAATCGCTTGAATTTGGGAGGCAGAGGTTGCAGTGAGCCGAGATCATGTCACTGCACTCCAGCCTGGGCGACAGAGTAAGACACCATCTCAAAAATATACATATAGAAGAAATGGATAAATTCCTCGACAAATACACCCTCCCAAGACTAAACCAGGAAGAAGTTGAACCTCTGAATAGACCAATAACAGGCTCTGAAATTGTGGCAATAATCAATAGCTTACCAATCAGAAAGAGTCCAGGACCTGATGGATTCACAGCCGAATTCTACCAGAGGTACAAGGAGGAACTGGTACCATTCCTTCTGAAACTATTCCAATCGATAGAAAAAGAGGGAATCCTCCCTAACACATTTTATGAGGCCAGCATCATCCTGATACCAAAGCCTGGCAGAGACATAGCCAAAAAAGAGAATTTCAGACCATTTCCTTGATGAACATTGATGCAAAAATCCTCAATAAAATACTGGCAAACCAAATCCAGCAGCACATCAAAAAGCTTATCCACCATGATCAAGTGGGCTTCATCCCTGGGATGCAAGGCTGGTTCAACATATGTAAATCAATAAATGTAATCCAGCATATAAACAGAACCAAAGACAAAAACCACATGATTATCTCAATAGATGCAGAAAAGGCCTTTAACAAAATTCAACCAACCCTTCATGCTAAAAACTCTCAATAAATTAGGTATTGATGGGACGTACATTAAAATAATAAGAGCTATCTATGACAAGCCCACAGCCAATATCATACTGAATGGGCAAAAACTGGAAGTATTCCCTTTGAAAACTGGCACAAGACAGGGATGCCCTCTCTCACCACTCCTATTCAACATAGTGTTGGAAGTTCTGGCCAGGGCAATCAGGCAGGAGAAGGAAATAAAGGGTATTCAATTAGGAAAAGAGGAAGTCAAATTGTCCCTGTTTGCAGATGACATGATTGTATATCTAGAAAACCCCATTGTCTCAGCCCAAAATCTCCTTAAGCTGATTAGCAACTTCAGCAAAGTCTCAGGATACAAAATCAATGTACAAAAATCACAAGCATTCTTGTACACCAATCACAGACAAACAGAGAGCCAAATCATGAGTGAACTCCCATTCACAATTGCTTCAA
Source organism: Hylobates moloch (assembly GCF_009828535.3). NCBI lineage: Eukaryota > Metazoa > Chordata > Mammalia > Primates > Hylobatidae > Hylobates > Hylobates moloch. Next base: position 58,224,127 of record NW_026652277.1, read on the forward strand.
AGAGAATAAAATACCTAGGAATCCAACTTACAAGGGACATGAAGGACCTCTTCAAGGAGAACGACAAACCACTGCTCAATGAAATAAAAGAGGATACAAACAAATGGAAGAACATTCCATGCTCACGGGTTGGAAGAATCAATATCGTGAAAATGGCCATACTGGCCAAGGTAATTTATAGATTCAATGCCATCCCCGTCAAGCTACCAATGACTTTCTTCACAGAATTGGAAAAAACTACTTTGAAGTTCATATGGAACCAAAAAAGAGCCCGCATCGCCAAGTCAATCCTAAGCCAAAAGAACAAAGCTGGAGCCATCACGCTACCTGACTTCAAACTATACTACAAGGCTACAGTAACCAAAACAGCATGGTACTGGTACCACAACAGAGACATAGATCAACAGAACAGAACAGAGCCCTCAGAAATAATGCCACATATCTACAACTATCTGATCTTTGACAAACCTGACAAAAACAGGCAATGGGGAAAGGATTCCCTATTTAATAAATGGTGCTGGGAAAACTGGCTAGTCATACGTAGAAAGCTGAAACTGGATCCCTTCCTTACACCTTATACAAAAATTAATTCAAGATGGATTAAAGACTTAAATGTTAGACCTAAAACCATTAAAATCCTACAAGAAAACCTAGGCAATACCATTCAGGACATGGGCATGGGCAAGGACTTCATGTCTAAAACAGCAAAAGCAATGGCAACAAAAGCCAAAATTGACAAATGGGATCTCATTAAACTAAAGAGCTTCTGCACAGCAAAAGAAACTACCATCAGAGTGAACAGATAACCTACAGAATGGGAGAAAATTTTTGCAACCTACTCATCTGACAAAGGGCTAATATCCAGAATCTACAATGAACTCAAGCAAATTTACAAGGAAAAAACAAACAACCCCATCAAAAAGTGGGCGAAGGACATGAACAGACACTTCTCAAAAGAAGATATTTATGCAGCCAAAAAACATGAAAAAATGCTCATCATCACTGGCCATCAGAGAAATGCAAATCAAAACCACAGTGAGATACCATCTCACACCAGTTAGAATGGCCATCATTAAAAAATCAGGAAACAACAGGTGCTGGAGAGGATGTGGAGAAATAGGAACACTTTTACACTGTTGATGGGACTGTAAACTAGTTCAACCATTGTGGAAGTCAGTGTGGCAATTCCTCAGGGATCTAGAACTAGAAATACCATTTGACCCTGCCATCCCATTACTGGGTATATACCCAAAGGACTATAAATCATGCTGCTATAAAGACACATGCACATGTATGTTTATTGTGGCACTATTCACAATAGCAAAGAGTTGGGACCAACCCAAATGTCCAACAACGATAGACTGGATTAAGAAAATGTGGCACATATACACCATGGAATACT